>NC_064622.1:514590573-514903558 GCF_023898315.1 Schistocerca nitens | reverse complement strand
GATCCACGTCACAGAGTTCGTTTTTGCTCTTGGGAAATAAATCTGATCGGGGAAAAGAAGTGATCGGGTAGTTATCCTGTCGGGAGTCGTGCGTGTGAGAAAAGCCAATATCTGACGCACCAAATACCAAACGTCCTTTGTCGATCCGCATTCGAAACGATGTTCATCCGTGTCAGTCACTTGGCATGTGGCACACAAGGGTGAATCGGCGAGGTGGATGTGATGGAGGCGGGACTGGCACAACTGTTTCCCATTAACAGTTACGTACCATGCAGAGTGCACGTCAGTATCAAGGGTGGTGGCATTCACTGCCTGCCACACAGCACGCCACTTTGTATTGGGGTGTTTGCTTTCAATCACATTCGGCGTCCTGTTCATTTGCATGGCAGCATATATCGCCCTCGTCATCATCAAGCGTATGGGTAGTAGTGCGGTGCGGATGTAGCTTAATTCAAGGAAGAATTGGCTAATGTAGAAGAAAGGTGCTGGGATGTCCGATATTATCACAGGGGGTGCGAGTGAGATTGGTCGTAAGGCATCCAGTAAGGGACTTGTGAGGCACGTCGGACTTAGTCGCCACAGTTGCAGGTGACAGCTGACGAACAGGGCCTTCGCTGTGTTCTGAACATGACAAAGGCCTAACCCCCTCTGCTCCTCGGGAGGGTTAGGGGCTCGTAACGAATCTTAAATAACATGCCCGTATTAACAAAGGATCCCAAAACCGCCAACATGCGGTAAGCCAGGGTAGGTGGTATGGGGAGTATCTGTGCAAAATGGGGGATACGTGACGCCCAATAGACGTTAGCATTTCGTGTCCGTTGCAGGAGGTCTAGATGTCGCAGACGGTGGTTACTTATTCCTGCTCTCATCTGATTCAATAAACGCCTGTAGTTAAGGGCTGTTGAACGCTTCATGTCAGATGTGAAATCAATGCCAAGACAGCGGATTGTGTCACTGATTCTTAGCGGTGCGACGCTCTCGTCGGGTAGGCCTCTGCCTATAGACAGGGCGTGTGATTTGTGGAGATTGAGATGGCTCCCCGACGCCGCGCCGTAGGTCGCCACCCACGCCAGTGCTGCACGAACATCGTCATTATTGCGAAGATGGAGTACCAGATCATCCGCATAGGCAGCGCAGCAAAAAGTGTGTCCACCAAGGGACATTCCAGTCAGGCGTTGTCGGAGGCCGCAGAGGAGTGGTTCCAAGACGAGGGCGTACAATATCACCGAAAGAGGGCAGCCTTGTCGCACCGATCGCTGGATCTGTATCGGCGGCGTAAGACGGCCATTATATAACACCTTGGACGTCGCGCCGCGTAGGAGACGCATGAGTACATTAACTATGACGTCCGGATACCCCATATGTCGCAGTACCTCCATCAAAAATGTGTGGTCGACTCTGTCAAAGGCCTGGCTAAAATCGAGTGAGGCCAAAACTCCTGGCAGTTGGCGAGCTTTGGCTAGCGCGATCATATCTCTATATCGGCACAATGCAGTGCGAATATTACGGTCACCACCTAACGATGCCTGGTCCTGCGACACAACACATCGTACTGATCGCTTTAGGCGTGCCGCCAGAAGCCGGGTGAAAATCTTCAAGTCACTGTTGAGTAAGGTCAGGGGCCGATAGTCACTGATCCTGGATCCGCCTCGTGGTTTGTGTATAGGCACAATCAGTTCTTCTAGGAAGGCCCCAGGTTTCTGCGTCGTGGGAGACATAAGATCGCGGCAAATGTCAGTCCATGCTGGTGCCAGCAATTGTTGATACGTCCGGTAAAATTCCAGAGGAAGGCCATCAGGTCCCGGGGACTTATGAGCAGCCCCAGCCTGTATTGCTTCAATGATTTCCTCTTCCGTTACATCTGCAGTCAAATCCGCCGCCGCTGTCGGAGAGATCGAGCCATAAGTGAGTTGAGAGACTTCGGCGATCACCTCTGGGGGATGTCGATGTTCCGAGTACAGCCTAGTGTAGTGAGCATGTAGGGCGTTTCCTATGTCGCGCTGGGTATCAAGTCGTCGTCCGTCTTCCGTCGTGATAGCGTGGATCAGTGTCCTGCGTCGGCGCCGTCGTTCTGCAATGACGTGGTACATAGACGGTTCCTCCTGGGCCACTCTGTCTTGAGTGCGCGCTCTGACGATCGCACCCTCAAGGTGGCAACGTGTTAATCTGATGATCTGTGCCTTGGCACGGTTCACCGTCACCTGCCGTGCAGGTGAGTACGGCAGTGTTGTACATTCCCTTAAGATGCTGTAGTAAAAGTCCATGGTATGTCTCTTCCATGCTGCAACATCTCGGCCGTAGCCTATCAAGGTCTTCCGGAGGGCTGGTTTGGCGCAGAGTAACCACCACGACAGTGTAGACCGGTAGGTACCACGCCGGCGGCTACAAGAGTCCCACGTGTTCTCTATAAGGCGGCGGCATTCCTGAGAATCGAGGTGGGCGACGTTCAACTTCCAAGGACCACGGCTGTGCCATACCTTCTGGCGGCCGATGGTAATAGCGCAGATGTAGGCCTCGTGGTCAGAAAAAGTTGTGGGCCAAACTTCGGCAGCTCTTGTCCCCACAGCTATGGAGCGCGAGATGTAAATCCGGTCGATGCGGCTGGAGGAATGGCTGGTGTAGTGAGTAAATCCTGGCCGATCGCCACAAACATGTTCCCACGAGTCCACCAATTGAAGATTATTTATAATTCTCGTAAGTTCTGCGCAGCGAGAATGATGTGGTAACTGATCCTTAGGTGCTTGGCTACAGTTGAAGTCCCCTCCCATTATCAAGGCGTCCTGACGGCCCATAAAGAGGGGCGTGATTGTATGAGTGAAAAAGGTGGATCGTTCGCGACGCCGACCAGATCATGACGGTGCATAGATGTTAATAAGTTTGACTCCTTGGATAGTAAGAGCCATGCCTCTGGCGTCAGGGAGATACTCGACGTCTTCTGCGGATATACCTTCGCGGAGGAGGATCGCCACACCACTGCCATTGGCAGACGCATGTGAAACCCAAGTCTTGTAGCCATAGGGTCCCTTGAAGTCTGTGACATGCACCGCTTGAAGGAGCGCAATGTCGATGTCTGCTGCGTTGAGCAGGTCCTGTAGCGTCGCTAGTTTATGTCGGGCACGTATGTTGTTGATGTTAATCGTCGCTAGACGGTACGGTTGGTCAGCCAGGTCGGCAACTGGGTTGTGTAGGAGGCCAGGTGTGGGCGGCAGGGACGGCCCCACAGAGGCTGACGATACAGCCGTAGTCACTGTTGTTGGTCGGTGCTGGGTACAGCCGCGGGAGCATCTCTGCCTTCGGCATCCTCCTGGTGCTGTGGCTCATCCTCGACATCATCCGCCCAAGAATCAGATGCAGCAATTGGTAAATGTTGATGAGTGCTGTCAGTAGAGCACTCGCGCGCATGTTCAGTAGCAGAAGTGATGTTGTCAGACTGAGGCTCAGAAATTGTATCCGCCGTAGCATCGTGACGGGAAGGGTGAGTTGTGGTGGTAGAGTCCTGATTGTCGTCCGACGCCGGATGTTCGTCCGGGTCACACATCCGAAGCAGGCAATCATCGGATGGCGTATGGCGCCGTTTCTTGCGTTTTCGAGGGGACCGTTGTTTCCGGACATGTTGTTCTGTGTCAGAGTGCGGGCGACAATCATCTGATGCGGTCTCCATTGGTAGGAAGGCAGAGGTCGGGACAATTTCAGTTTCTACTTCCATCTTCTCTTTAGGCTCGTCTCGGTGGCACAATTGATCACCGTCTTGAGGCAAGTCTGCCGATGACGTCGTAGAGGGGGATATGCTGTCCGCCACACTCTCATCGACCACTGACTGCAATACGGTGTTAACGATCCTGGGCAGGAACAGCTGTTGCGGTTGCAGCCGCTGCATACGTGATGGGAGTGAAGTAGGCATCGCCGGTGATGGAACTTCACCAACCGGTGTCTGAGTCAGTCGGCGTTGAATGCAGGCCGATCGGACATGTCCTTCCTGGCCACAGCCGGCGCAAGTACGCGGTTGTCCGTCGTAGATGACAATGGCGCTGCAGCCGCCAATTACTAAATAGGATGGCACATGCTTCGTCAGTGCAATCTTAATTTGTCGCACTCCATTTAAGACGGGGTACGTTTCAAACGTTTGCCATTTTTCAGCCAAGTGGCTTAGCACGTTGCCGCACGGTTTGAAAGCTGTCATCACAACATCTGGCGGGACTTCGAATGGCAGCTCGAAGACCATCAGAGTGCGAAGGCCTAATCCAGCGTGGTCGATCGTGACAGTTCCTATGTGACCATCAGAATGCTCGAATTTAAGTCCACGAGCGTGTCGACACACAACATCAGTGCACGCCTTTTCATTGATCATTTTTATGTAGACGACAGTTTGTGTTATAGAAAAGTGGATCCCAATGATGTCTTGAGGTGCAATATGAAGTTCTTCCCGGATGAAACGTTCAATGTCAAGTGCTCGAGGTCTTGCATAGTCCGCTTGAAATGTGATCTTAATGGTGGACTTGCGATACGAGTGCGCCATGGCGCTACCGAGACACGGACGCGTCACACTCGCCGCAGCGGAAGGTGAACAGTAAACACTCGCGCGCGCGGTGCGCCAACAGGGGGACACAGGCACGACGGCCTCGCCCCACCGCTGCTAACAGCGGACTGCCTCTCGTTCCGCAGTTGGTTACGCTAACCACGGGACCACGGCGCTCCTGAGCTCGCACTGTCCTAGATGCTGCCTATCTTGCACATGGACTACTCAGTTTGTATATTTTGCTTAGTTTTTTCATAGTTCCACACAACTTCTTCCTGTTTTCTCGATTAATCTGTGTTCAGTTTTTCAAGGCCTATCCACTGTACCAACTTATAACTAAATCTGAGGGGGGTGCGATGGGGAGGTTCCCTTGTAAGCACCTTCACTGTGGTGGCAAACTCGTGGGACAGCGATACGCGGCAGTATGGCGTACACAAGGAATAAAACGCAGTGCGTTGGCGGAGGTGTCATTTGTACTCAGATTATTCCTATCCGCTCGGCGGAAATTAGCCGACTTTTAACGCGGAATTGTAGCTGCAGCTAAACGTAAGGGACATCGTATTTTGGAAATCGTCAGAGAATTCAATATTCCGAGATCCACAGTGTCAAGAGTGTGCTGAGAATACCAAATTTCAAGCATTACGTCTAGCTACAGCATTAACGAACGACCGACAGCAGAGGCGTTTGCGTATAGTTGTCAGTGCTAACAGACAAGCAACATTCCGTGAAATAACTACAAAAATCAATGCGGGATGTACGACGAACGTATCTGCAAGGATAGTGCGGCGAAATTTGCCGTTAATGGGCTATGGCAACAGACGACCGAGGTGAGAGAATTGGTTAGTAGCAGAACATCGCCTGCACCACCTCTTGGCGACTGGAGAACCGTAGTCCGGTCAGATGAGGTCCAATTTGAGTCGGTAGTAGGTGATGGTATGGTTCGAGTGTGGCGCAATCATCATGAAGCCGTGGAACCGAGTTGTCGAGTCACTCAGCATGCTGGTGGTGCCTCCATAATGGTGTGGGCTGTGTTGACATGGAATGGATTGGCTCGTTGGGCCCAAGTTAACCGAACATTGACTGGAAACGGTTATGCTCGGCTACTTGGAGACCATTTGCAGCCATTCGTGGACTTCATGTTCCCAGACAACGATGAAATTTTTGTGGATGGCAATGCGCCATGTCAGAACGCTCCCGAGAAGTCTGGCGAGTGATTTATCCTTCCAGGTCGCCCAACATGAATCCCATAGAACAGTTATCGGACTCAATGGAGAGGTCAGTTCGTGCACAAAATCCTGCACCGGCAGGACACGATATTAGGAGGCATCCCGTGACTTTTGTGGTCTCAGTGTATGCCGGTTCGACTTACTGGCATACCGCTAAGGAGTTATACAGCGTAGTCTGAAAAACTTGTGAGATTGCAGGTTAGGTTGAGCTGAGAATTAATTGTTAAGAAAAAAAATTCGATACGTTGCTCCGTTTCTGACTTGACTAGCATTGAAGTTAGCCAGTCGAGTCGCTTCGCTCGCAAATTCAAGCTGCACGCCAGAGACGGTGTCGCCAAACGTGTTTTTCGTTCGGTTTCCTTACACCGAACAAGAGAACGATACAAAAATTGCACGTCGGCCCGTAGTGAGGATCGTAACCGAGCCAAAGGCTGAGCAGTCTCGTGCGCGATCACGTACGCTATGTGACCACTCTTTGGTTTGGTAGTTCTGATACCTCACATAAATGACGTAGTAAATGGTATAGTTACCTGTCGCATTGGTGGCGTTGGTAAGGAAAGAAACGTAAATGAATGCCTAAGAGAGAAATTGCTAGCCGACTACTTCTCTTAGGTTTCTGTTAGAAGCGCCCATCGTTCAGTGTTAGTCCATTGTGTATTTTACATCCTCGCAGAATAAACATATACGCAATGAGAACTAGTTGATCGCATAACTTCTGCGCTTTTACATAACCAAAGCAAGTTATTTTCATGCAATCAAAGTTTACGTGCACAAACATAAAAAATTAATATGTGTATTGTTGTTATTTTATACTCGTTGGAACGTTCTTCATCGTGATCAAAGGCAACGGTTTCCTGTTATTACTGATAAATGCGAAATCTAATTTAAGTAACCGAAACACGTTTTATGTAGGTAAGTTGAACGAAGTTTTGAAGCGATGTTTGAGATAGTGTTGTTTTGCGGTTCTTTATTTTGCCTGTATGTTGAGCAAATTGCGTTATCTAGCACCGATAAACCTGTATTGTTTCCTTTATTTTCACTACTACATTCCCCCATTTCACGTTAAAAATTAACAATTTTCAAATAAAACGTGAATTAACGATTTCCAGTTTCAAGTTTGCTACGCATACTCTTTAGTTTTAGATAACGGACACAAGGACAATTATGGAGTACAAAAATGTTTGGTAGGTTACCGCCCCTTTATATGTCCCCACTCAGTTTCTAGCCAGTTCAGTGCTCCTGGTTTTTAGGTGAATCTGGTAAGACACTGATTGCACACATTAAGAATGAGAGCGTCATAAGGTTACGCCCGATATGTATGCTGGTACAGCCTTAACTGACGAAAGCTAAGCCATGTCTCCGCTTTGTCCTTTCTTCCAGGAGTGCTAGATTTGCAAGTTTCGCAGGAGAGCTTCTGTGAGGGTTGGAAGGTGGGAGACGAGGTACTCGCGGAAGTAAGGCTGTGAGGACGGGTCGTGAGTCGTCTCTGGGTAGCTCAGTTGGAAGCCGGCACGGTAGCTGACTGTGTTCGGTCAGAGAGCTGACTGGTCTCTGTAATAAAAAAAAAACTGAGTGAACAACAAGGAACTTCAACGGATGTCGAGTGACGTCCGCTACGACAAAAAAAAAAAAAAAAGTGGGCTCCGGAAGGCAAACATCCCGAGTTGGAGTCTCGATCCGGCAAACAGTTTTAATCTGCCAGGAAGTTTCATATCAGCGCACTCTCGGTTGCAGAGTGAAAATTTCATGCTGGGGTTCCCAAGTTGCTGAGAGACCATCACAAAACACAGGCAATGGACACCACCTTAACTTTTCTCCAGAACTACCGTGATGAAGGGGAAAATTCCTCGAACAAATTTGTCACAGGGTACGAGGCATTGAACGATTTGGAAAATGAAGAAACGAAAGAGCAGTCCAAACAGTGGGTGCATTCTTATTCCCTAAATAAACCAAAGAAATGTAAGCAAGCCGTCCTTATCAGAAAGTGTTCGCTTACTGTGTTCTGGGACCGAAAAGGAGTTTTGTTAGTGGGATTCATGGAATGTGACACTTCCATCACTGCAGCCCAGGCTCGAGTCCCCGTACTGCCACGGATTTTCCCTGGGTGGAAGGACGCAAGTGGGTGAGGCAAGTTTGAAACTTGGCGGACAAATCAGCATACCTTTTCTCTTTAAATCAGTAATTTACAGAATGAGAACAGTGAGGAATATTTACTAAAGATCGTGGACCGCAGCGACTGGTAGTACTGTGCCCCCTGCAATTTCCTGTCTTTAACGTGGTAAATGACTCACTGACTTCTGAATACTTTTTCGTACGTAGGAAGACACAACGTGTTGGAGTTGAGACGGGCGAACAGAAAATGTTATGAAGAACAGCACTTCGCGCTGCGATTGGAGAGCAGGACTGTCAATACTTTTAAAAATATCGGGAATCCTATATAACGATATTTAAAAAAATATCGTTATTGGTTCTCGATATATTGAAAAAAACTATCGAAAAAGCGACGGAAAAGACATCGACGCAACTGCCTATACAGATATCGGCTGCACATGATAAATATACTGCCGGCTTAGAGCTGTGTCTTTAAGTATTGATTTATTATTAGGTATTCAGGTACATCAACAAGGTAGCAGCCTGCCTATCCCCCTGATAGGAACAATTGAAAGGAAAACGATTCACGTTCACGCTTGGCGATAACCACTTTGCTAACAATGGTAACTGCATGTAAGTGGCAGAATAAAAGGTTTCCGATGGCTCCGTCGTTCAGTTTCGTCTATATGGGATTTGTCCGGAACACTTCATATCAACTTCCCCGTTTCTTCATTTCTGCCAACGCCAGCGACCTAGCAGTATCAGTGTTGAAATTACGTGGTGAAGCTAAACGTTGCAATTTTTGTGTTGGTAGCGCCGATTACCGTCAGCACCGATTACCGCCCAGCGCAAAGACCAGTCTTGTTTAGATTTTTGTTCATAATTTTCAGCAAACTACAAACATAAACAAATTTTGCGTCACCCCGTTTTCCAGAACTCCTGAAGATAGACGTTGACTGTGGATATTGTATCACAGACACAGTCCCTTTGACTGTTCAGAAATGTCACTAAACCTGCCCAAACACGTAAACAACCACGCACGAGCAGCGCCTATTAGACGGAGGGGGTCCGACAGCCGATCAGCACCAGTCATTCCGCCAGGAAGCAGGTATACGGCTCGTGTTGTCTGCTAGTTCAATCGTGCCTAAACGGTCAATGTTGCGGTTCGATCGCGTCCGGATTGTTACTCTGTGGCAGAAAGGGCTCTCAACAAGGGAAGTGACCAGTTGTCTCGGAGTGAACCAAAGCGATGTTGTTCGGACTTGCAGGAAATACAGAGAGATAGGAACTGTCGATGAGATACCTGGCTCAGGGCGCCCAAGGGCTACTACTGCGGTGGATAACCGCTACCTACGGATTATGGCTCAGAGGAGCACTGAGAGCAACGCCGCCATGTTGAATAATGCTTTTCGTGCAGCCACAGGACGTCGTGTTACGACTCAAATTGTGCGCAATAGGCTGCGTGTTGCGCAAATTGACCCCCGACGTCCGTGGTGATGTCCATCTTTGCAACCACGACACTATGCAGCGCGGTACAGAAGGGCCCAACAACATGCTGAATGGACCGCTCAGGATTGGCATCACGTTCTCTTCACCGATGAGTGTCGCATATGCCTTCAACCAGACAATCGTCGGAGACGTGTTTGGAAGCAACCCGCTTCCAGTGCGTGCAGCAAGGTGGAGGTTCCCTGCTATTTTTGGGTGGCATTATGTGGGGCCGACGTACGCCGCTGGTGGTCATGGAAGGCGCCGTAACGGCTGTACGGTACGTGAATTCCTTCCTCCGACCGGTAATGCAACAATATTGGCAGCATATTTGCGAGGCATTCGTCTTCATGGACGACAATTCGCGCCACAATCGTCTACATCTTGTGAATGACTGCCTTCAGGATAAAGACATCGCTCGATTAATGTGGCCAGAATGTCCTCCAGACATGAACCCGATCGACTAGATAGATTGGAAAGGGCTCTTTATGGACGACATGATCCACCAACCACTTTGAGGGATCTACGCCGAATCGCCGTTGAGGAGTGGGACAATCTGGACCAACAGTACATTGATGAACTTGTGGATAGTATGCCACCACGAACAGAGGCACGCATCAATGCAAGAGGACGTGCTACTGGGTATTGGAGGTGCCGGTGTGTGCAGCAATCTGGACCACCAGCTCTGAAAGTCTCGCTCTATGTGTGGTTTTCATGAGCAATAAGAAGGGCGGAAATGACGTTTATGTCGATCTCTATTTCAATTTTCTGTGCAGGTTTCGTAACTCTCAAAACTGAGGTGATGCAAAACGTTTTTTGACGCGTTTGTTTTTGAAAATGGCGATGTGAAGGAAAAGCACACTAGTTGCTTTAGAAATTGTTTTCTTAACACAACTGGAGTGCTATTTCTTGACACTGGAAATCTTGCTATTCTATTCACCTCCCCCCCCCTCCCTCCCCCTACCCAGTGCAATCTGACTTCTATTTTTGTGTAACATGTACTTGATTCACGCAGTCGAAGAGAAAGACTGGACAAGACGAAAGCGCAAACAGTAGTAAGACTGCTTCACACATTGAACGTAAAAGTATGTTCTACTACAATTTAAAAAGAACAGCTTCAAATGTTTACCAATAATTCTGAGAGAATATGATATAAAATAAATATATCGGCACTCGATATTGTCATTTTAATACCGATATATCGGAGTGGGGGAATTATCGGCTATAAACATTGTTCTTTTTTTGGAAAAGGTATCGATGTATCGACATTTTATGAACAGACTTACTGGAGGGACAGGTATTGAATTCATGGAACTGGAACTGCGACTGTCACGGCGTCCAAGGATGTCGCTAACCATTGTCCAGTTTACAATCCCGAGTAGCCGTGTGGGACGCCAGGTGGTTGAGAGGCGCCACGAACTGCGGCCAAGAGCTGTTAGCTCACGTTTTGCAGACCAGCTTCGAGGACTGCCATCGGCCACTTTGGAAAACACGAGGTGCACAAAATAATAGCCTCTGTCTCAGTACTTCCTAATTGCTGAGACCCTCTGGTGTGGTGCTAAGACGCGGGATTGGTTTGTTACACTGTAACATCGTGGATTGGACATTTTTTAGCATGGGAGAGTGAGGTAAATAAATGAGTTGAGCGTAAAGGAAAGCCACATTTTAGAGTTCGCGGATGGATTTGCTGGCTGTCGAGATTAGCTTGCCGGCTCCGGTAGGTAGCAGTTCGTTGCCGCGGTTCGTTGGCGGACTTCGGACGAAGTGGAGAGCACCGCGTCGCAGCAGACACCAGGGGATTGCGTTGCAGACACTGTGATGCGCCCTCGTCTCCTCTGGAGAGCTGCCTCACCGCCAGCGGCGTTCATGTCGGTTCGCTCGATAGTCACTGTGAACTTCAAAGGCAGCACCAGCGAACTAGATCGTTCTGTTCTGCGCTTGTAGAATTTCATAGATTGCCTGTCTCAGATTCAACGTTCATGTGTCGAACATGCCTTCAGTGTAATCAGTCAAGAATCTTCGTTTCAATCTCTGTGACTAATTTATTTATTTATTTATTTTTGTAAGCTTAAAACTGAGTCTCAGTTCGGAAGTTGAGTGAATTAGGTGCAGTTTGTCAGATAGTAGAGTAGCACTGCTAAACTTTCACAAAGATCTTACAGATATTACCCGTTTCACTGTCCGTTTCTCGTGTTTATGACAATCAGTGTTATATTAAATAAATTAGTGTTTAAACGAATGATTGCCTGATTGCTGAGCCGCGCACGCCTCGCGTTTATGTCATTTATTTTCTTCATCTTCTATTGAGGTACTGCTGCTTCGTTTCCTTATTCCATTTACTGGAGTCACTAACTTCCTGCCTTGTTTCCCCGTGAGCGGCAGCAGCAGCGCGTATCGATAAGTGCACTGTCGTACCATCTCTGGAGCGACCGATAGTATTTCCGGGTCGTCGTGTGTCTGGCAGTCAGTTGGAGACGGACCAGCAGTGCAGTCGGGACGCAGCAGCAGTGAAGTCGGGGACGGAGCGCCGGTGAGGCGCCGACAGCCAGTGCTCGCCGACCGCTGGCGACACACACGATCTGTCCGACGGAGGGAGATTGGAGCGGGACGACCGTTGGTTGGTCGTTCGGTTGGTCGTCTCATCGTTTCCGGGTCTGGGGAGTCTGTCGGTTGGCGTGGAGCAGCGGACAAGTCTGGCGGCGTCCACGCGCGGTCGGAGTGTGAGGGGCTGTTCCCATTGCTACGAGGTCCGTGGCTCTCCGATCCCGGACACGAAATATAAGTTATCCTATCGCTTGGTCCGTTGACTGTCTGTCGGTTGGGTTGTCGTCGGATCGTCAATGGTTGGCCCGACTGCCTGTCTCACCTAAGCAAGCGTTAGGCCGACCCTGGAACATCTGAGCGCCCTTGGGTGTAGCGCCCTTTTTTTTTAATTGTTTGTACTTGGTTGACTTCTAGCCGATTTTTTTTAAATAGGGGGTTGTTTTGCTGTTAAGGCCTTCAGCATAGTTTGAAGAACTGTTTCATGTAAGACTTTGGCTTTTTAAAGGTTTTTAGTGTTGTTGAATTTTAAGTGTTGGCCTTCAGCCGATTATGAGTTTGAGTTATTGTGCTCTTAAGGCCTTCAGCCTAAATTAAAGAACTGTTTCACGTAAGGCCTTTGGTGTTTAAAAACAATTAATGTTATGGAGTTTTAAGTGCTAGGCCTTCAGCCGATTTGAGTTAAACTTGTTACTTCAGCCTAACTAAATAACTGTTTTAAGTAAGGCTTGCCTTTTAAATTTCTGATTATGATTTCAGCCGGTAATTAAGTCCCAAAGACTAAAGCTGTGTGTGTGTGTCTTTTTTAAAATTTTCTTTGGAATCTTGTAATGTTTCATCAAATGATAAGGTTGTATGTTCGAGTGTAACTGACAGCCCCTTCTTTTGGCCCCTTTCCACAATTTATACTATCTGTCTTGCCCTGCGGGTTAGCAGGGCGTCTCAATTCTTTTCGCCAGATACCCTCCTACCACATTAAATATTATGCAAATCTCCCACTTTGGGATCTAGGGCGTAACATCGCGTTGTGTGTCTAATATTGTACAAATGTAAATTTATAGAGTTGATCTTAGACAAGTGGCCTGCCCACAATTAGTTTTCTGGGTTGGGGAGGAAAAACAACAGAGGGGACTTTCGCAAACTGAGGAGTTTCTTGACCGAATAGTAGCGACTCCTGGTCAGGAAACGTGACGCTGGCTGGGAGATCGGCGTGCCGACCCCACGTCCCTCCATACCGCCTCCACCCGTAGCGACGGTCCTGGACGCATTGTGCGTTACGTCACGTCACATCACATTACGTACCTCGCGAAAGACCATTTGTGTGAGGCGTCACATATGGCTGCGCGTCTTCAGTGGGCCAGGCTACACAGGAGCTGGACAGTACCTGGCTGCGGCCGTCTAGTGCGCAAGATTTCGAGAACAGTAACTGCCCAGTGAGAGCTATAGCCCTCGGCGTGCGGGGCTGCAGTCTAGAGTGATACTGTTGGAACACAGCGATGGAGTGTCGTGTTATTTTGAGCAATGTTCAAATGGTTCAAATGGCTCTGAGCACTATGCGACTTAACTTCTGAGGTCATCAGTGGCCTAGAACTTAGAACTAATTAAACCTAACTAACCTAAGGACATCACACACATCCATGCCCGAGGCAGGATTCGAACCTGCGACCGTAGCGGTCGCTCGGCTCAAGACTGTAGCGCCTAGAATCGCACGGCCACTCCGGCCGGCCAGGAATGAAGTAATTCATTATTTTGTAAATACAGTAATTTATTTTGAACGAATACTGTTGTGTAATTTAAATACAGTGTCTAAAAAAGAATTATGTACTAACATATAGTAAGCGCGGTGATCTAGTCACAGCTATTTGCTGTTGTGAACAGTTAACACTGTTGTTCATAAAAAAACTAAAATTGTTAAGCTAATTCAGTTTTCGTAATTTGTTTAGAAAAGTGAAAGTTATGAAAACCTAAAAAATAATTGAAACTGATAGTTAAGTGTAATGGACTTGACTACTCAACTAAATCTTCACTTTAAAAATCCTTATTAATATTCAGTCATTATGAAAAAGTAATTTCTGTGAGTTTTAAATAATTGTTGTAAATCAGAATGTTTAATTTCTGTGTGTGATCAATAATTTCTGCTCTCATTTTCAAAGTCCGTGACAGTGTCACGCAAATTTTGATCAGCAGTCATTTAATGAAGGTTACACGATAATAAGACATAATTTGCTTAACAGAAAATATTTATTTAAGAACAATTACAATAGTAGAAATATTAACTGCGCCTACCTATTTATTATCCAAACTGAGTGCCAAACAATTAGTCCGTGTTGAAATCTCCCTCGTGCCATACATTTTTTCCGAAAAATTACGAACATTTCGTCCTGCCATTGACGTGCTGTACGCTATACTGAAAATCGTGTCTGTGTAAGACAGAGACTAGTATAACAAAAAGATTTACCAAAACCCTAGATATTCACTCCAAATACAAATTTGGAGTGAATTTCCTCATATTGAGAACTTACAAGGGAAACTCGCCGACGCACCCTCCTCAGATTCAGTGGTAAGATGGTCCAGTGGGTAGCCCGTAAAAAACTGAACACAGATCAAGCATGAAAACAGGAGGGAGGTGTACAGAAGAGCAAAATAAAAACAGTGAACGGTGCAAGCTCAGTATGTGCGACGTCGAAAAAATCTGAACATTTATGACGTCACGGTTATGTCGTCATGCTGTTGGAAGTCCGTGTTGAAATCTCCCTCGTGCCATACATTTTTTCCGAAAAATTACGAACATTTCGTCCTGCCATTGACGTGCTGTACGCTATACTGAAAATCGTGTCTGTGTAACGTCCGTTTGCAACAGCGAGGTGTAACATAGGGAACTCCAGACGTACGTACCTCCTATTTATTCTACACAAGTATTACATGTTATGATTTTTCTGTTCTGTTGTAGACGTTTTGACTTGTAATACATTCCACACCCGTTTATTTGTTGTTTTCATTTCTGTGAGAGGTCTATGTGGTATATCGCTTGCTCTCATTATTTATCACATTTACCTGCGACGGTAATATATTGTTACGACATGATTCATAGTCTATAACTAATGTGTAGTATGTCAGTTGCCAAGACTACATAAGGAAAACAGATACATCAATGACCAGACGGAAGTTCATAATTTTGTGAAAAAGATATATATGGGGCAGGTGTAAGAGTTTTCCTTCTTTTTCTTCTTTTCTTACAAAAGTGTTAACGGGCTCGACACGTAGCCACGTCTAGGCTGTCTTGAAACGAGAGAACGCTAATCACTTTCTTTTATTTTCCCCTGGGTAGTAGAAAAGGAATTCAGAAAAAAGGAAAGGAAAAGTGTAACCACTACGTTTGCACTAATTAAAAAAAAAAGAAAAAAATACATTACTTCAGCCGTTTGGCCCCTGTCTAATCCTACACCCAGTACGACTAACCTAGAGCTATGAGGGGGCAAAAAAGGATAAAGGGAAGGAAGCGTAATGAGAGGAAAGAACATAATGAGTCTTTTTAATTTGGTTATTTATTTATTTATTTTGTGAGCACCTTAAGTAGTGGGTCCTGCGTCGGCCAGCACATCGAAATGCGTGTCGGCGTAGTTTCTATCATCAGTTTTGTTCGGTTCGGGTAGGTTCGGATGAGTTTTCGGCTTCTCATGACTTGGACATTCCAGCTGCGAGGCGGATCATTATAGGTGCTCCCTAACAAATTGGAGAAGTATTGCTGATAGCGTGGGTTGCGTTTCAGGACGCAGTATCGATCGTTGAGATAATTTCAACTTACCAGTGCTGAGTTATTGCCAGAATTAAAAAGTTGACGGATCGTGTGATCACTCATCCAGTTCACAGAGTGAGTTTTATTGGTGGGTTTAAAAGTCCCCTCCGGGAATAAAAGTGTGTGGATGTCGACCTGAGCGAGTGTTTGGCGAATAAGAAACGCTATATATTGGACGCTGGACCGCAATGGAACCGGTAGTCGTCTGTATCTTCAACTCCAGAGTGGGTGCAGAAGGGGTGACTCGGCAAGATGGATGCGATGCAGTCGATACCTGTTAACTTGTTTGCCATTCATTCTGATATACCACGGTGATTGGATGTCGGATTATAGAAAGCGGGAATGGCCCGCTTTCCTCATAGTGGGGATAAGTTCGTTGGGGTTGTGCGGGCGGCACTGTTGTAACATTTTGTAAACTGTTTTCGGTAAGGTGATAAAGACCGATGGACATAATAGAAGTCCAGGAAAAATTACCGGATACGATAAAAGATGGATGGAATGGTCGATGCCAAAACTGGAGCGGACAAAGAGAGCGGCGCAAAGTCCTGGAATTGGAGACCACTGGGGCTCTACGGGCAACGATGCCAGAACAGCTGACGAACAATGCCGTGACTCTGGTTAGCACGTGTATCAGTCCCGCTCCAGCACGGTCCCGTGGTAGTGCAAGGGAGTCACATTACACTTTGAATAACATCCTTGAGCTGACGAAAACACCCAGTGCCATCGTCATACGTCGGACCAGGAGAGTTGTGATTGGTGGTACCTGAGCCACCTGTGGTTTACAGGAGGCCTGATCAGTGTTCACATATAGCGCACATTGGATAATGTCGAGGCCTCGTAGCTGGTGATCTGTAAGGCTTGCTCTGATCGTCTGTGGCAGACGCCTACCGTTAACAGCCGCCGTGAAATCAGTGACGAGGTATCGTACGACGGTGGCGACGCTATGGGGTGCGACGCTCCTCTCCAGTAGGCCCTCGGCAACGACCGAGACCTCGGATTTGGACGTGTTGAGGGAGCTGCCCGATGCTTCTCCGTTAGTCGCCACCAACGCCAGGGCTGCTCGAACTTCATCCTCACTGCACAGATAAAGAACGAGGTCGTCTGCATAGGCCATGCAATAGAAATGGTGTCCGCCCAGTATCATACTTTCAAATGGTGGCACACTCCCTGTAGCAGGGGTTCCAAAGCGGAAGCATTCAAAAAAGTGGAAAGGTTTGCAGCCTTGCCGGACAGATTATTTAATCACCAGTGGCGGCGTGAAGTGACCATTTTACATGATTTTGGAGGTCGCGCCGCCCAAAAGGCGCAAAACTACCTTGACAATATCGCCGGAGAAACCCATATGCTGAAGAACTGTAAACAAATAGGAGTGGTCAACATTGCTGAAGACCGGGCAGAAGTTTAGTATTGCCGAGGCACCGGAAGACGTTGGTGACAAGCAAAGGCTATCATGTTTCTGTAACAGCAAAGGGTCATACTTATATTGTTGTCGCCTGCTAGGGAAGTCTGGTTGCAGGATGTGACGTAAAGTGCAACCTTATTGAGTGGCGATGCCAGCAGACACGTATCGCCGTTGAGCAACGTGATTTGTCGATAATCATGGATCGTTGATCGCCCGTGCGGTTTGTGAATGGGGATAATGATGCCACGGAGTAAGGTGTTAAGAACCACTGTCAGCAGAGACATCAGCTCGTCCATGTGGAAGCCAAAAAAGAGCTAAAACTTTTGTAAAAGCCAGTGGGAACACCATCAGGTCCAGGGGATCTGTTATCGGATCCCACCTGTACTTTATCTGTGGTCGCATTTTCTTGGAGTCTCCACCGGGAGAGCACTCATACTAAATCATCCGAAGTCTGTGATCAGTTGAATGCCGTTCAGTGGCATGCAATCCGACGAAATGATTGTTGAGTGGATGCATGACTGATGGTTTGTTGGGTCCCATGCTGGTGGTCTACCGCTTCAGTGAGGACACAGATCAGACTCCTGTGTCGTTGTCTTTCCTGAAGAGGTGGTAGATGAACAGATGTTCTTGAGGTAGGCGAGTAGAGGCCCAAAATCAGTCCGTTCCAGGTGATGGCGCATGATCAACGAGATCTGCGCCTTTGTCGGGTGCACTGCCGTCTGGTGGGCTGGCGAGAAAGGCATCGTCACACAGTTACGAAGAATGGAGTAATAAAAGTGTAAGGTATTATTTCGCCAAGTCTTGACTTTCGTACCATAACTTATCAATGTTTTATGGAGGGCTGGCTTTGTACAGGAGAGTGCCACAAAGATAAGGTGCAGGCATAGGCGTCACGCCATGTGGCGACAGTCTTGGGAAGTCAGGTGGGCGACACTGAATTTCCATACACCGCAATTATGCCACACAAGTTGTCCGGAGAGAGTGATATCGTACATGTACGCTTAATGGTCTGATAAGAACATAAGCCGGACTTGTACATGGCGAATACCATAAGCAGGGGGGTGAGTGAGGGTGATGCTGGCTGTGCGATTTGACGAGTGAGCAATGAAAATGCGTAACTCAATTGGGTTCCTTAGAGCTTTGTCCAAGAGTCAACGAGCTGCAGACAGACGATGACCATCAAGAGAGACACACAAGGTGAATACCGTGGCAGTTGCTCGGTGGGCCTTGTGTCGATTTCAAGTCGACCCCCTCCTCCCTAAGGACCAAATCGTCCTGTGGGACTGTAAGAGCGGTTTGACCTCCCTGGTGAAGGATGTATGAAGACGGCAAGAGGCAGGCGGTGCGTAGATATTAATGATACACATGTCAAATAGGGTGAGGGGGAGGTATACGACATCCTCTGCAGGGAGCTCGTCACGTAGGTGGGTGACGATGCCACCGCTAGTTTCGGAGGCTTGGGAAATATGGGCGGTGCAATATCAACATCTGCAGTGTAGATGGTGTCTTGGAACATGGCCAATTTGTGAGGGGCTCGGATGGTGGCAAGATTCATTATGGCGACACGATATTGGAAGCATCTGGTGGGCGTCGACCTACCTGATCTGCCGCGGTGGTCGTGATTACTGGCAGGGTAGGCCCCTCTGTGACTTAAACTTATATTCGACTTCAACAAACGTGTCTTTTTTCAGAAATTCTTCTCTTGCCATTGCCAGTCTGCACATCAAAACTTCTCTAATTCCATCGTAAGTTTTTTGTTTTGATAGTGTAGGCATGAATTTCTTTGTATGCGTATTTCACCATGGAAGCATCTAAGGAACTTTCTGTATGGAAAGGCTGTCTTTGTAAAGCTGAACTGCAGTGTATACTGCTGTGAAACATTGTGGTGTTTGAAGCAATCAGGTAGATATATTTCATGGGCTTCATCCACAACCACGATTGTGTCTTTAAGGACAACTGAACGAACTTTTATAAAATAATTGGACTCTTAGGACCGACTATTTGATTTCGTGTTACCTGGCACAAGCGCATCGTACCTTAGATTCATCAAGACTATGAGGTGGTCCACCAAGTACCGAACCATTCTAGAACAAAGAAAGGTGGATAAACGGGAATTTTTATATGACGTAGCATGAGATAGGAGAGAGAGGCGAAAACATGTGAGGCTATCTACGTCTACATGCATAGACTGCAAACTGCCGTATGGCGCATGGTGGAGGGTATCTTGTAGCGCCACTAGTTACATCCTTTCCGTTCCACTCGCACACAGAGCGATAGAAAAACGACTGTTATATGCCTCCTTACTAGCCCTAATTTCCTCAGCTAATCGTCACAGTTTTTACTCGAAACGTGTGTTAGCGGGAAATGTTCTGCAGTCAGCTTCAAATACCGGTTCCCTAAATTTGGTCACCAGTGTTCCTCTAAAAGGAAGTAATTTTCCCTCCAGGGATTCCCGTTTGAGCTCATGAAAGCTCCCTGTAGTACTCGTGTGTTGATCGAAGCTTCCACTAACAAACCAAGCACCTCGGCTCTGAATTGCTTCGATGTCTGCCTTCAACCCAACCTGGCGGAGCTCCCAAACAGCTGATCAATACTGAAGACTGTGTCGCAGTAGTTGGAGACGAACTACACTTTTCCAGAATCCTCCCCATAAAATGGAGCCCTAGTATGAACCTGATATCGCTTTGGAAAGTTATGCCTCTACATTTAATCTATGTAACTGTATCAAGCAGCACGCTACTAATGCTGTATTAAAACATTACTGGAAAGTTTTTCCTATTCATCTGTACTAACTTGCATTTTTGTACATTTACCAAAAAGCTGACATTCATCACAGCAACTAAAAATTTTTTCGAAGTCATCTCGTATCTTCCTATAGTCACTCAACGACGACACCTTCCGGACACTACAGCGTCACTAGCAAACAGCTGCAAATTGCCGCTCACCCTGTTGTCAAGTCGTTTATGTATGTAGAAAATAAGAGTAGTTGGTTGATTGGTTGGTTGATTTGGGGGAGGGACCAAACAGCGAGGTCATAGGTGCTTCGGATTAGGGAAGGAGGGTTGCCGTGCCCTCTCGTAGGAAACATTCCGTCATTTGCCTGAGGTGTTTTAACGACAGCGGTCCTATTACACTTCACTGGGGCTCTCCTGATGATATCCTTGTCTCTCGTGAACACTCTTCGTCGAGGACGACTGGGTCTTATTACTCAAGTAGTATTCCAGCTATTCGATATCTGGGAACCTATTATATATGCCCGTACCTTTCTTAACAGTCTGCATTGGAGAACCCTGTCAAACGCTTTTCAGAACTCTGGGAATATGAAATCTACCTGTTACCCTTCATCCAATGTCCAAAGGACATCCTATGAGCAAAAGGCAAGCTCAGTTTCGTACTGGTTCTCCCAACACCAGTGGGAAACTCAGCTTGCCTGTTTCTCACATGACATCCTGCGGACAATAAATGAAGGGCAAAATGCATATTCAATATTCCTAGATTTCCGGAAAGCTGTGTTGTGATCATGGCGGCCATTCCGGAGCCGGACTTGATGGATCCAACACATAATTTTGAAATATTGGAGGGCCATGTCACATATCAAACAGATAGATAATTACGTGGGAACAACAACGGTGCCTTTCATTTGACCACAGCTTTATTTGTTCTCGAGTTGTGGCTCATGTTTCTTTCTCAGAGATGACGTGATAGTTGATGGCGTTAACTCAAGCCGAACGCATTGGTATCCTCCTGATGTGAAGGCAAAGGAACACCTGCGCTGTCTCAGAGGATTTCACCCAGTGCCAACCCAGAGAGACCACCTGTGATACAAAAAAAAAAAAAAAAAAAAAAAAAAAAGATGTGTGTGAAATCCTATGGGACTTAACTGCTAAGGTCATCAGTCCCTAAGCTTACACACTACGTAGCCTAAATTATCCTAAGGACAAACACACACACCTGTGCCCGAGGGAGGACTCGAACCTCCGCCGGGACCAGCGCCTGAGACCGCTCGGCTAATCCCGCGCAGCGTGATACACAGTACGTTGGTGAAATTTCTCGTCAAATTCAGTGAAAGTGGTATTTTCGTATGCTATCTGGAAGGTGGACAATCAAAAATGGTTACGGATGAATCACCATCAATAACTTTAATATAATAGCAATTGAATGCGTAGGACACGAAATATTTATAAATGCCGCACAGAACACAACAAAAATTGTAGAAAAACGTGGAAACTGCTTACAGCTGACTCTGGTGCGCGTTCCTTCACGTGATTCTGAAGTGATCCACTAGACTAGTGCCGACCAAGAAACGTCATTGTCCCTACGTGCCCTACCATGTAGGTCACTGCTTCCCAACTTTTCTGAGACCACTAAGTCCAACAAAAATTAGCAATCCTTCCCCCTCCATCCCCACCTCCTCCCCAGACGTCTATCAACATTAGCGGCTAACCGAAGTTCGGAATGGCAAATAATTTTCCTTGAATTCTTTTGTACCTAAAACGACGTATTTAGTTTTTATAGGTGCTTCATTAAATTACGAACTAATGCGAGAATATCTGTATTGGTGCAGCACATTTTTGACATCCTTTTTTGATAGAATTATGAAGTAAACAAATGTCAGAGCGTCCTCCTCAGGAAGAGAAACTTACTGTTCACACTGAGGGCAGGCGCTTGTCACAGAACGTGCTCGCTCTGCACCACTCGCATCCCCAGCGGCGCTTGCTTCAACCAAAGCCTGCTCCCCTACTTAAAATCAACGGATTTAAAATGTGTGCTCTATACTTAGGCGTACTGTTTGTAAATCACTTGACTGCTGGGCTCCGAACTTCTGAATTTGCATGGGGCATGATGAAACTACGGTACATGAATCGCAAATACTCTCGTATTCTGTGCTATTTTTCTCTGTATTCAAAAATATGTAACTGGGCGTATAATTGTATCTGCTCTCTGATGATTCATATGTACAGCTTAACCTCTTACTGCATGCCGGGGTTCGTGGTACAGCAGTTTTAATTAGAAATAACAGACCGATTTCTGAAATCTAACCAATTTAACAGTGCAACTGATAACGCTACTTATTCCTCGAACCAATACATTCAGCACAGAGAGCGGTAACCCTTTATTTTATCTTGACCACAGCCCCGCTGTTGTTTGATGTCCCATTATTAAAGCTTATTCTTCCTGCAAACCTTTTTTTCATATTTCAAGTTATTCTTTGCAATAGGGTTAGACACAAACTGAATTTAGCCTGGAAAGGGAGTGGTGGTCCGCTTATATCAATGTCAAAAAGTTGTTCTGTATAATTATCTACGTTGATTGACCTAGAACACTGCCTTCAACACTGATTCTAGGTCTGGAGATCCCGTTTCGGTTAATGACAACAGTTACCAATTTTACCGAATTGTACCTTACTTAGGACAAAAGGAACTTCAGTTACAGTGTGAAGTAGGGACTTGGGTTACGTTCAGTGTCGTTCAACGCAGCAGCGTACAACATCCGCTACAGCAAATAGGAGGGAGGAGGGGTCCTGCTCGTGGTAAGTATTCCGACTAATTTCACTGTCGGAAAGTGAAGCAAACCGGGGATTCCTGAGGGGCTTCGTATAACTGCACAAATTTTGTTATACACTATCAGAATAGTCACCGTCTCTGATATCACTTAGCAAAGCAAGATGATGTGGAGCGACTCAATAAATAAAGTCTACCACGAAGTTTAAAAAATGTGCGAATTTAATCAATTTAGCTTTTACGAGCCACACCAAGGGATTGAAAAAATCGGATTGGGGGGACAAGGGTAACGAACACACAACGGTGCGAACGCATGGAGTCCGTTAGATTTCACAAAAGTAGCTCACCGAAAATTACCCAATTATTACGTACGATAGGGATGATGGCCATCAAAATCATTATATCATACTGCAGGAAATTGAACAACACCTGTATCACTCTCGATTTATGTACTACGTGAACTATTCCTAAGCAGATAGTCAAACCTCAATTACAAAGGAACAAGTTAAAATCGAACGACAATTCTCGCAAAAAGGGGTACCAAATTTCATGGAATCACTCGTGGGAAACATTAATACGGCTTAGCGCACTCTGAAAACTCAAGTGGGCTCAGAACAAATTACAAGCATGCACGTGGCCAGTGCTGTAGTTTCAGTACAAAAAACGAAGAAACTGCCCAAAATTTACAAAATAACTGAATAAAAATAGTAAGGCCTGCTCTCTAGTCTCCTTAACAAGCATTTAAGATTATTAAGGACCCGAAAAACTTCGAATTTCTTGTTGTTAATCTGCGCTTACAGAACAGTTTACCAGTTGCCTTAAACCACCAAAGTTGTGACAAATAAACCGTTTTCTGCCGGCAGCGGTGGCCGAGCGGTTCTAGACGCTTCAGTCCGGAACCGCGCGACTGCTACGGTCGCAGATTCGAATCCTGCCACGCGCATGTATGTGCGTGATGTCCTTAGGTTAGTTAGGTTTAAGTAGTTCTAAATTTTAGGGGACTGATGACCTCAGATATTAAGTCCCATAGTGCTCAGTGCCGTTTGAACCATTTTTTAAAACCGTTTTCTAACTCTTCCGTGACTAGGCTGATTCTAAAAAACGCGTTAAGACCGTTATCCACGACGATGTAACTCGGTGTTATACCTTTTACCCACTTATCAGCAAGAGCTCCAAAGCAGCGTCCGCGCCTCTGACCAGACCATGTAACAGCGCCCCAGCGTGGCGGACTTGCAGACGCATCGCCTGCTTGTTGAAAGTGCACCGCAGGGCAGCGCAGCCTCTCCTGCTGGCTGCGGCGGCCCGCCATTCCCCACTCTCCACTCTGTCGATCTTTTCCTGAGACTACAGGCCATCTCTTTTCTTAGGTTTCGAACATTCAGTGCTCTGACAAAGAACGCCGCAATTTAACTATCTTTAGCTAGTCGTCTTTCTACACCCCATCACATTCAAACTTAATGCAACCACACACCGTGGAAGAGTATAAACAGGAATTGAGAAGTGTGATACTCTAAAATAAAACACAGATGGTTCATTCTCATATCGAAAGGACTCTAATAAGAAAAAAGACGTCAATGTAATGAAATTTTTGTAAATTTACATTAAATGAATGTGAGAGATTGTATCTCACCAGTACAATTGAAGAAAATAAATACTGGGTATCACCTGTTCGTTAAATAATAAAAATAATAAAAATACAGGAAGAGCTGAATGTCGGAGAGTTACGACTCGACACAGATCATTATTTTAAATACGAAGATATAACAATATTACTAGCGAAAATTGAATATTAGGACGAAATAATATCGCAACCCGAGATCTACATGCCAGATGCAATCAGCTCGATCAATATTTATCACAACCAACCACGAGTAATACAGCTGAGCCAGTAAGTTCAAAATGGTTGAAATGGCTCTGAGCACTATGGGACTTGACATCTGAGGTCATCAGTCCCCTGGAACTTAGAACTACTTTAACTAACGTAAGGACATCACACACATCCATGACCGAGGTAGGATTCAAACCTGCGACCTTAGCGGTAGCGCGGCTCCAGACTGAAGTGCATAGAACCACTCGGCCACACCGGCCGGCAGCCATTGAGTAAGTGTTTTAGAAGATAGAACATAATGTCGAAAGACAAGGATTTAATCAGAGTGACCGAACTTAGGTATCTCTTCTAGAACATATCATGAATTTCAGATATGTACAACATATGTCAAAATACAATAAATCAATGCCTAATGAGAAATATACCTCTTTATTTTATAATACGGTCGTTATTTTCAACAAATGTACTGACACGATACAATTTATAAAAAAAATTGTTATATTTATGTCGTTTATCCTATCAGAGCCAACGTCTGTATTAAATTACTTGGATGGCAGCGCTATCTGGCAGGCAGTTTTCTTGTAGTAACCGTGACGCTACACTTCAGCCAGCTGGCTGACAGCTGTCACACAGGCACTTCCGTGTTCCTGACACGAACATCAGAGATGTAGAAATGATATCTTGTTTACATCCTCTCATGGGCGATGCAACTACTATTGCTGTTGATCGTTTGTACATATGCGTGGCAGAATGGGTGCCGAAACAACATTTGATCAGTGATTATAACGTTGTCAATTTATATAACGAAGTCAGATTTTTCCCTTTGGGTAAGGTACTTCATGTTACTCGTCATATATTCTTGCATCCTTTATTATGTCACATTTTAATACTTTTCAGTCATGACTGTAGGATTTTGCTTTCTAGGGCGGCTTAGCTCTGAAAAATACAATGATATGTAATGAGTGTCACAAACTGAACAACATATTAGACTGGTATGGATTGCATAATGAAAATTCAAGTAGTGAATTTAATTTTTATTTTTCTCTTTTTTATACGCGATTTTCTGTATTTCCAGATATGAAGATGGCTCGGTAATGAGTCGAAACCGGTAATCTGCAAGGAAAATTTGCGATCTTGAAGTACGATTTTTATGCACACATGTTCTAGACCTCAGGTACAACAGTCTACATCATCGTGTAGGACGGCGACAGTGAAAGTTTCAGATGAACTTGGACTGTTGTAAATGTCGAACATTGTACCTCAAGAGAACTCTGTGTTACATACTGCATTAAGCGATGCTTTCATAATGACAGTTGCAAATTATCAATCGATCATGTGGCATGAAAGTGTGTCAAAGCAAATCTTTTATTCATGTATGTAATAAAGTAATAAACCGAACTAATACTGTGCCCTAGTCTGATGGGGCTTCTCCCACAGCAGTCAAACAACCGACAGCTATGGCCGGACGAAAGTAGTTTCGTCAGATCACAACATTAACCTTAACGCGTGACACTGTGGTGGGGGTTACAGCTTGTGGAAAGAATCTATGAACAACTTCCTCACACAGTCCACGCACTACTCACATATTTCGTACCAAGCACCTACACTTGCGTCCAAAATTAGAGCAACAAACCGCCATTTCCCCGTCCTGTGTCTAGTTCACGATATAATCATACTAACTGTCAAGAGATGTCCGTACGATCGTGTTCTGTACGGCGGATGGCATTCTGGTGTAAGGTCAACCACGCCAACTATGACGTCAGGGCGGCTGTCAAACGAGGTAGTGTTTGCCGTACAGTTCGATATGCTCAACCGCTGTGTACACACTCACAGACGGTGCAGTATGGCACAGACAAGACACCTACCGTACTCTCTGCAGTGGAGGACAATAAGAAGAGTGGAAAGAAGACAGTTGCAAACTGGTGTGGCCCTGATGGCTTAATGGGAATCGTTGTGTTGTGTTGCGGATGTGGCGACAGATATCCCGAAGACCAGAAAGAGAGGACCGTTATTTGGCTGTAAGGGCACGACGGTACCGCCTCAGTACTGCACTGCAACTGGCATCTGACCTCGCAGCAACCACTGGACGTGTTGTAGCGAGGCAAACGGTGTACTGAAGGCTTTATTGCCGGAAATCTGCTATGAGTGCCTACAACACGTCTTAACAGAAAGGAATGTCTAGAGTGGAGTGGTCAACATGCCACCTGGAAGATCGAACAGCGGGCCAACGTTCTTTTCACAGATGAGTCCCGATTCGGTCTGGAAAGCGGCCCTCAGCAGATTCGCATCTGGAGGGAAAGCGGAACACGATTTCAGGACCCAAACATTGTGGAAAGAGACCAGTATCGAGGAGGATTCCTAATGGTGTGGGCAGGGATTTTGTTGACCACTGGAACATCTGTTGACGAAATTGTACGGGTGAAATGGCAAGGCTTGCCTGCTGTCAGGTATCTTCGGACTTTACGTGCGGTTGTTGCGAGGCGCTGTGGTCCCAGATTTCGTATTGAAGAACGATAATGCTCGGCCTCGTAGAGCACGAATGGATGAGCTTTTCTTGGGAGGATATTGCACGCATGGCGCGTCCAGCTCGCTCTTCCTATTTGAATCCCATGGAGCATATCTGGGATGCACTAGGGAGACGGGTTGCATCGAGTCAGCACCCACCAACCATTCCCCAAGATCTACGAGTAGCTCTGCACGGAGAATGTCCGTTATTTGTTCAACACGAGATTTATGACATCGCTCACAGCATGTCCGTCGTTGTCAGGCCTATATTGCTGCCAGAGGTGGCTACACCCCATACTGAGCACATTAATCAGTTGTCGGAATGTGTGCTGAAATACGTTTAGCTGGAAAAAACCAAGAATATATACATTATGCATTTTGCAGTTGATTACGTTGTCTTCACATTGTTACCACTTCACCTGTTTGTACTGTTTTGTGGCAAAATAAATGCTACCTTGCAAAATTTCCGTTTGTTGCTTTAATTTTCGACACCAGTGTATGACAGTGTAATTGAGACCATATACAAACGTAACAACCCTTAGCTTGGGATCCACTGTTCTAGGTTCTAAGAATACCACCACTTGCAGAGTAGGTCAGAAATCAGATTAATAATGTTGCTCACGCAGCATATGTTCGCTTTATCGGGCAACAAAAAAGTTATTGAGTGTGGATGGTATCGTCAGAATGGAAATAATGAAGTCACTGTAAAAAAGTCATTAATTTTGGCACTTATCTTGAATGGATTCCCACGTAGATTTCGTCGAAGTTGCTATGGCTCATCTTGTTGATTCTAGGGTGATTGCACTTTGACTGCTAGAATGTCCAGATCTGTATTTCAGCAATATTTGAAGACCTAACAAATGCGTTTTTCAGGAAATTCTTAATGATTAAACAATCCCAGATCAGAACAATGGTATGGTAGAAATAATTTTTGACTTGGTGTTCACGATCCACATTTTTATTAAACGTCTTGTAAATTCACATATACTTCCTCTCAATTGTCACATCGTCAAGAAAACAGTTTTGCATCAATCTTCATATATTTAATTTTCACTTTAACCAAACACAAGACTTGACTGTTCTTTTACAAAGCGAAATAACAACTTAACTTCTGCAAAGTGAAACAAATACTGCTCTGTGCGCATTCGCGCCAAAACGGTTACAAGTAAGTCAAAGATTATGACAGTCTCAAAGAAATAAATACACACAAGAACCATATCACTGTAATAAATCGATACATCAGAGTATCTATACATTAATAAAACCAAATGTGAATATTGTCACAAAAATGTGTCTGTTACTTTGCAGAAAAGTAGTACGATATTACTGGTATCGAGAACTGAGGTTGGTGCCGTAATGGTCACGTAAATAAAGAACCACTACAAGGTCTATAAATACCCAACACTTTTTCCAACGTGACGCCTCCGTCGCGTCTATCTTTGTGTTCACGAGTGGTGTCGCTACAGCTGGCCCCCCGTGTGCTGCCGCAGGTGAACGAGGCGTTCGAGCTGCTGAAGAGGCGGACGTGCGGCAACGCGGGGCAGCGCCTGCCCAAGGTGGAGATCCTGCGCAACGCCATCGAGTACATCGAGTCCCTGGAGCAGCTGCTCAGCCTGGGCGGCTGCCCGCTGCCGCCGGTGAGTGCAGTGCCGGCCACGCACACGAACACAGGCCTAGCGCGCGTCTCTAGTGTCAGGAGCCGCTTGCATCGTCAAAGACCAATCTGCTTCACTGCAGCTATTACACGATCGTAAACGTTTTCGTCGTAATTTTCGGCAACAGTAAAAAACAGCATATATTGGTTGTGAATGCATTGCTGGAAAAGACAGAAATGGAAACGACTGTGGGTGAAACCGTAGATAGCGAGTGGAGAAGCGCGAAGTGTTTGCCATAATTTGATTCGTGAGCAACAGTGCGAGAACAACGAAAATTATTTCAGAATGAGCGAACAAGCATTTCAGTTTGGCCTCGTGGAAGTGGTCCCTCACATTTGCATACGCGACTCACTTAAGAAATGCCATTTCTTAATTTCATTCATTGTAATAGATGTTTTTGGAAAACGTTCAGCTGTGTTATTCGTGATTTAAATAATGAAACACTGGACTAGTTACGTATTTTTTCACGCTTAATGTGAGGTGAGGCTTTTAGAGAATTTATTATCATTATCAATAGGAAATATTCACGTAAGTATTTTATGTGTGTTGTTCTTCCTCTCTTGCCCAGCAGTTGTTATTACGGTCAACTGCAATCGGACAGATTTATTTAGGGCGATTTTCCGAAACATCACATAAAATACCTGTGTAAATATTTGTACTTGATGATGAGAATAAATTCTCGCAAAGCCTTGTGGAAATCGTAAAAGAAATACGTAACTGGTTCAGTGCTTCATTCTTTAAATCATGAATGCTATTTCTGCTAAAGATGGTCTCACGGATAATTTAAGATTTTTAGCAACAGGCGAAATCTGTTCCAGTTTTCAACATAATGCTCTGATCGCACAATGTATCATTTTACGTTTTATTCCAGAAACACGTGAACCAATATATAAATCACCCAATTCTGAATTCATGAAGGTTATGTTACGTTATTTGGAGTACAAATAAACGATTTTATTTCGCTTATGCATACTTTGAACACAAGAGACTTTTCACACTACCAGCTCCTTCCACATCCTTTCTTTTTGTATGTAAGCTTAACATCAGCCACAGTGCAACATATTCGAGCGCAGTCGGTTGCTGCACCTCTTTCTTTGTAAGATTGTTATGGTTTCTGTAGTCAGCGTGCTTTGTGGTATGGAGAATTTCGTATCTTTCGTACTTTGCACCGATCACAGCGGTGCTAGCCACGCTCCAAATGTACTTCGTCATTTTATAAAATGCACTAAAGGATCTAAGCATCACTCTAAATTTTATTTAAGATCTTTACTAAAAGCTTTCCTACTACATTATCAAAGAGACAAAGGCACACATATATCTGTTGGCTTTGGTAGGTATTTATCGTTGGTCACGAACGCTACGTTACTGGCGTCACACATATGTGCACTTAGGGCTGTATTTACCGTAGCCCACGGTTGAAACCGTGGCCAACAATTAATACAGGCCTGAGCGCACATATGTGTGACGTCAGCAATGTAGTGTTCGTGGCCAACCATAAATACTTACCAAAGCCCTTCCGTTCAATCGTTAACAGCATAGTAGGGAAGCTTTCAGCAAAGATCTTTGATAAAAGTTAGAGCGAGGACCTAACTTTGATCAAAGTTGGCCACCGTCTACGTGTCGCTTCGCTTGCTTTAGTGCATTTAAGCTATAAAATTACAGAGTGTATTCGATACGTGTTACCACCAAAGTGATCTTAGCAAAGCACGATAAGTGCAAAAACCGTCATAAGCGGTTGAATCTTACAAAGAAATAGCGGCAGCAATCAGCAGCATTCGAAGTGGCTGCATTGTGGATGATTGTAAGCTTACGAATAAAAAAGGAAGCATGTGGCAGGAGATGTGAAAAGGCAAGTGTGTTAGAAGTGTACATAAGATAGATAAATGGATTTATTTGTCCTCTGAATAACCGAACTTAACAGCTATAAATTACTCGTTAGCTGATTTATGCGAGGTCTATTCGAAAAATAAGATCCGCAATGAAGATGCTCTTGCACCGTTTTCGATGGGACGTGTTTGATCACCCAGAATACAGCCCGTAACCAGGTCCCCCTGAGCTTTATCTCTGCTCACATGTATCGCTGGCTACGTAGAGAACAATTTGGCACAGAGAACGAGGTTTCAGCGTAGAGAACTGGCAGAAAGCACAGGCGGCATTGGAAAGTTGGTACAACTCTAGGAGAGAGGTCTTAAGTCGGAGCGGCGACTATGTAGAGAAGTAGTTGTAAGATGTAGCTTAATATTGCAAATAAAACATTTGTGATTTTCTCAGTGGTTTGTATTTCACGACAGATCGGACCTTACTTTCCGAACAGCCATCGTATACTGGTTCAAATGTTTCTCGAACAATACTTAAAATGGTCCCCTGCAGGATTCGAGGTGGAATAACGTCCACCTGTTGCTAAAAACCTTATCCATGAGGGACGATCTTTAGCAAAAATAGTATTCATCATTAAACAATGAAACACTGCACCAGTTACATATTTTTTCACGCTTTGCATGGTAGTTTGCAAGAATTTACTCTCTTCAGCCAGTAAAAATATTTACAAAGGTATTTCATTCGATGTTTCGGGAAATCGGATAAAAGAAATCTGTCCGACTGCACTAAATCATAAAAACACAACTTCCGTGCATGAAAGGGCGGAACAACACACCTACAGACAGCACATAAAATATCTATGCAAATATTTCGTCTTGATAATGATAAAAAATTCTCGAAAAGCGTCATATTAAGTATTAAAATACGTAACTAGTGCAGTGCTACATTATTTAAATCTTGAATGACGCAGATGCAGGCTTTCCAGAAACTTTGAGTATGATGAGTGAAATTAAGAAATGGCATTTCTTAAATGAGTATCGTGCATGCAAGTATGAGGGCCACTTTCAAGATGGCCATTTGAAATGTTTCCTCGACAATTCTAAAATCATTTTAGTTGTTAATTATATCCTCGTACTTTACGTCAGCAAACAAATTCTGGTGATGATTTCGAGCTTCTGTTCTCGCTGTTCATGTTTTCACCGACAATCGTTTCCATTGCTCTCTCTTTTTCAAGCAATGCCCTCGCCGGCAACATATGCTGTTGTATAGGCGATTAACTGTTCGCCTTCCGTTCCAGAAAAGCTATGATGAAAAATTTCGCGATGGTGTAATAGCTCCAGTGAAGTAGTTTGGTCAAAGGAGCTTGACGAAATCTTTGGCAGAGATCTTTTACAATGTAATACGCGGATCACCCTTCGTGCCTTTGTGTCTGCCGGCAGCAACACTTCATTGCTGACGTCGCAGATGTGCGACGAGGCACGTATTTTTCTTTGCCCACGTTTGAAACCTCAGAATGTCGATCAGCTGACTGCGGGCGTCACCCATGTTTAGGCGACGTCTGGTAAGCTTATCTTTGTCTCGACTGCAGCACTTCGCTAAGGCTTTCTGCAGCGTATTTCAGGTTACAGCAGGCAGCGGTCACTGTCAGTTGGCAGACGCTGTCTGCAGAGGTGGCACTATGACGTCGGCCAACAGCTTGGTCACAGTGTCTTAGGTCTCCCCCCCCCCCTCCCCCGTTTTCGGCGGGATCAGTGAGGTTAGGTTACAAGTTAAGATAGAATCTGCTCTGTCAGGGGTGTTAGATTTTAACCTCCTTGGGTCGGACGAATGCCACAAAACGTCTGTGCTTAGAAACGAGTTCTGCATTGCGGTTTTCGTATTAAAAAGATGGCGATTGCATGTGAGTCTCTAAAAGAACGAGGCTAACACTGAGATCTGTTTCCTCAGTTATAGGGATATATGAGGCGAAGAGAGAAACGTTATAGTACACACCCGAGATAACTGGTGGTGACATTGAAAAGTAAGATTACAAACCGTCTACAAAATTTCAAATAAACTACAGTAGTGCAGTGCGTCTGTGAAAAGATCTATGCTCGAAGCATACATCTACCACCGCCGTACCTAAGCAGAACTTCTGGTCGAAAACCCGAAAAAATTCTTCTGCTACGCAAAATCGCTAAGTGTGTCTAAGGTTTCCATCCACTCACTCATTGACCAGTCTGGTGTGGCAGTTCAAGATAGCAAAACGAAAGCCGAAAATTTTAAATTTCGCGTTTAAGAAATCGTTCACGCAGGAGAATCGTAGAAACGTATCGTCGTTTGACCATCGCACAGAGTCCCGTATGGACGATGTAGTGATAATCATCCCTGGCGTAGAGAAACAAGTGAAAGAGTTGAAACAAATAAGTCGCCAGGTCCGGATAGAATCCCAACTCGATTTTCGAAACAGTACTCTACAGCATTGGCCCAGGTTGCATTTATCACGAACCTCTCGCTCAGCGCAAATTCCCAAGCAAATGAAGAAAAAAAAGCAGGTGACTCTTGTATATAATAAGGGTAAAAGAACAGACTCGCAAAATTACAGACCAATATCCGTAACATGTTTCGCTGCTGAAATCTGGCTCATGTTCTGAGTTTGGACATGACGAATTTCCTATAGAACGAAAAACTTACGTGCACGAGTCAGCACGATTTTAGAAAGCACCGCTCGTGTGAAACTCAGCTTGCCCTTTTCTCACATGCTGTACTGCAAACTATGGACGGAGGGAAACAGGCAGATTCCGTATTCCTAGAGATTTCCGAAAAGTGTTTCACATGATACCCCACTACAGACTGTTAACGAAGGTACGAGCGTATTGAATAGGTTGCCAGATATGCGAGTGGTTCAGCAATAGAACCCAGCATATGTTATGGACGGAGAGAGTTCATCAGGGACAAGGGTATCATCAGGAACGCCCGAGGGAAGCTTGGTAGGACAGCTGTTATTTTCTACACACACGAATTATGTGGGGGACAGAGCGAGCAGCAGTCTTCGGCTGTTTGCTGATGATGCTGCAATGTACGGCTAGGAGTCATTGTTGAATCACTGTAGAGGGATACCACACAAAATTTCTAGTTGATGTGATGACTGGCAGGTAGCTCTAAATGTACAAAATTATAAGTGAATGCAGGTGAATAGGAAAAACAAACATTATAATGTTCGAGTTCAGCGCCAGTAGCGTGCTGATTCTCGGAGTCGCGTCGACGAAATATGTAGGCGTAATGTTGCAAAGCAATATGAAATGGACCGAGCATCTAAGGATTGTGGTAGGGAGGGTGAATGGTCGACATCGGGTTAATGGGAGAATTTTAAGAAAGTGTAGTTCATCTGCAAAGGCGTGCGTTTGGAGGACGATAGTACGATCTATTCTCGAGTACTGTTTGAGTGTTTGGGATCTGTGTCACATCGTAGTAAAGGAAGACATCGAAGCAGTTCAGAGGTGGGCTGCTGTATTTGTTACCGGTAGGTTCAAAAAACGCACAATAGTTACGGGATACTTCTGGAACTCAAATGAAAAGCCTTGTAGGGACGGCGACGTTCTTTTCGAGACTCAGAAAATGTAGAAAACCGGCATTTGGACCAGACTGCAGAGCAATTCTACTGCCGGCTACATACATTTCGCGTGAGGAACATGAAGACAAGGCAAGAGTAATTATGGCTCGTACAGAAGCGTACAGACAATCATCTTCCCTCGCTGGATCTGCGAGTGGAACAGGGAAGGAAACGAGAGATAGTGGTACGGGGTACACTCCGCCATGGCCATACGATTGCTTGTGGAGTATGGATGTAGATGTGTCTTTAAGCAAAAGATACGGCACCTTTCTCACTATATCAATTTTTTTAGATTAAAAGTGGCTGTTTTTGGTTTGCAATAAACCGACAATTTGACTTCATAGCTTACGAGCTGTTTCCCTATTGCGATATTTTTCATCCTCAGGATGGCACAAACTCCTTCTGCCACAGACTAAACTGGCCAGTTTCTCGCGGTCCATTATTCAGTCTGTGACGCTGCCGATTAACTTTCATTTCTCCGATTGTCGGACTACGACACTGGTGGGCATTGGGACTGAGCGCTTATTGGAGTACTGTTTGGAAAAGATCGGCCGTCTCTGGCCGACGTCGGTCGTCGGCGGAATAGACGCGTGCCGGCGCCACTGTAACCGCAGCCTCGAGCCATCCTCTGGACGGTCGGACGACTAATAGCCGGCGACAGGTTTGGCCTGAGGGCGGCGGAGACTTGTCGGCGCGAGAGACGGCTGGTCGGCTCCGGGCGCGCCCTTGGCTGCCGGCCAGGGCTCAGCCTGTCTGCCGACGACGACAGGCAGTCGTCGCTGCGGCAGCCAGGCCAGCAGCAGCAGCAGCAGCAGCAGCAGCAGGTAGCTCACCACCACCTGTCCGCACCGGTGGCGACTCCGGGGCTTCCCCAGAGGACGAGAGGCGGGTGCCAGCTGGAACACCATTTTTAAAGTTTCGCAGTCTGTAGTTAGGCGCTGTAAATCGAGACACGGAAGCTCTTGCAGAGAAGGCCATCTCTGTAAAACTTTGCCAGTATGACAAGAACAGTGCACAAGAGCTCCTGAAATTTTTAGAGTCATTCAAAGGTGCAATAGAGGTTCTCGACGGAAAGAATTACCCGACTGATCAGTTGCTCTGGATCTACATACGGAATACTCCCCGCAGTGACGAAACCAACACAACAGAGCTACTGAAAGTGATTGGCTCGTTTTCAAAGGACTACACGTAAAAATACACTGTCCGGTCACATGAAGGTGACCGTGTATCAAAAGCCTGAAAACACCTTTTGCAGCACGTACTGCTGCGTCCAGGAAGAGAGTTTGGTGGCGAGGGGAATACGGTAAACTCATTCTAGTACTCTCTAAACCGCGAACATACACTCTGAGTTGTGTGACATGTTGCATTATCCTTTGCAAGCTGCCATTGTGCTGAGAAGAATCAATTGCATGCAAGGTTGAGTGTCTGCGCCGAGGATAGAACAGTACTTGTGTTGATCCACTGTGCCCTCCAGAATGATGATATCACCCGCGAATGCCTCGGAAACAATCCGCAGACCGTAACGGTCCCCCCTCCAGGCTGGACCCCTTTACTCTCATAAGTTTCACACTGTACACGCCGACGGCCACCTGTCTGATGCAGGATAAAGTGTGAGGCATGTCCACTCGCGATATTGGCGTTCTGATTATAGCCTTTCTCGGAGATGAACAGCAGTCAGCGGCCGATAAAGTGCACCCAGGTGCAACCTTGGAGAGGGTGACGGAAAGCGCGTACTTGGGGGTCGACCATTTCGCCTCCGCGATGATATTCCGTGACAAAGTAGTCTTCCATTTGTCTGGAGAGATTAATCGCCACAATGCGAGAGTGTACACTGAAAATGTGATGCATCAATGAGATTATCTGGAGGTTAATGTATTCTGTGTAGTGTCAGAGGCGAAGCTCTAAGGGCAGTTTTTCTTCAGTGAGAAGACTATGTATGGCCGGTACCTCTTACCAGGACTGTTCATATTTTTAAAAATAACGGCAATCCGGTACATCGATATTTAAATAAATATCGTTATCGGCTCTCGATATATCAAGGAAGTGTATCAATATATAGACTGAAAAGTCTAATCAGACATTACTGTGCAACGAATTTGTGACAGAATATGAGGTTCATGTAAGCTGGGATGGAATTATAATTTGACTAATATCTTGATCTGTTTTTGTGGTATTTGTCAATATTTAGTTTGGGCTGCTATTCATTGTTCTCGGAGTGGCTAAACTGTGTACTAAGTGAGATTCACCTGTCTTCAACCGTAACGCGTGGTAATGACCAGGACGGTCCGGCTGAGCGGCAAAATTGGAAAATATTAAATTTCAGCCATCACCTCTCACCACGTACAGTGCAGTGACCGACAGTCTTCACTTAATGGCTGAGAGCAGCGGCGCTTGCGTAGAGTTGTCAGTGTTAGTAGACAAGCAACACTGCGTGAAATAACCACAGAATTAAATGTGGCCGTACGACGACATTTCCGTCAGGATAGTGCGGCGGAATTGGCCGTTAATGGGCTATAGCAGCAGACGGTTGTTAACAGCTGATATCGCCTGCATCGCATCTCCTCGGCTCGTGAACGTATCGGTTGGACCCTAGACGACTGGAAAACCGCCGCCTGGTCAAACGTGTCGCTATTTCAGCTGGTAAGAGCTGATTGTAGGGTTAGAGCGTGGCTCGGACACCACAAATCTTTGGACCCAAGTTGTCGACACGGAACTGTGCAAGCTGGTGGCGAGTCGTTAACCCTGTTGGCTGTGTTTACGTAGAATGAACCGATCGTTGACTGAAAATGGTTATGTTCAGCTATTGGAGGCCATTTTCACCCGTTCATGGACTTCATGTTCCCAAACAACGATGGAATTTTTATGGATGACCCATAAATTGTTTGCCATTGGTTTGAAGAACGATTTGGACAAGTCGAGCGAATGATTTGACGATACAGATCGTGCGACATGAATCCCATCCAACATTTCTGAGAGGTAGCCCCCCGCAATAGCTAGTTCTCTGAAAAGCCGCCTGTCTCTCTCACCTTTGTGATGGGCCTCTGCCTGTTAGCGAACTTACAGTCAGCCACGACTTAGAGACTGAAATTACTTTTGGCCAGAAAATTAACTCTTCCAGATATGCTGCTTAATGTACACAAGCCACAGTCAACCTCTTTCTAAAATCCATTGTTATTATCCTTCCGGGAGGACATATTGATCGATTAATTACTCCATAAAATAGCGCAAATGGTCTAAGAAGTCAAATGGAGGCTGTAAGAAAGGGAAGCTACCTTTCAGTTTCTGTACAGTCGCTTCCCATACCAGTCACGTAATCGTCATTTTGATGTTGCAGAATGTAAGAAAAGTGCTCGCCAAATCATCACGCTCACTAGTAGTAAAAAATTTGACAACAGTGAAATTGGCCACTGTAGCTGACATGTGAAAAGAACGATTGTTTCTTGAAAGGGTCTACTACCAGAGGAAAACCATAAATAAAAAGCTGCAAACCATGTGTTTCTAAATATAGTGGATGGTATTTGGGAACGGAAGCCATTTTCTGTAGAGGATAAGAATACTAATCAATCTGAAGTGTTTTCCATAAATAAACTAATCTCTTAAACCATAAGGGCACAGAAACGTTACCGCATGAATGAGGGACCTGGCGGTATTGGCTCTCCACCCACCACATCTACGACCGAACCACGGAACCACTTCTAAGTTACCTATTGAGTTAGCCTCTCTTTTACTCATAAAATATGGTAAAGCCCTCATATAAAAACCTGTACCCTATTCCTGGAAGAAACCATAGGTCTACAAAAAGGGTAGAAGAAGTGATCTACGAAACAACCGTCCAGTATCATTCACATCCATCTGTTGTAGAATCTTAGATAAAAGAAATGGTTCAAATGGCTCTCAGCACTATGGGACTTAACATCTGAGGTCATCAGTCCCCTAGAATTTAAAACTACTTAAACCTAACTAACATAGGAACAACACATACATCCATGTCCGAGGTAGGATTCGAATCTGCGACCATAGCGGTCGCGCGATTCCAGACTGAAGCGCCTACAACCTCTCGGCCACTGCGACCGGTCAATCTTAGATCATATTCTGATCACAAACATAATGAGGTACCTCGAATAGAATGAATTGCTCCGTGCCAGCTGATGTGGACTCCCCAAACGTCGGTAATGTGAAACCTAACTTGAGCTGTCCTTACACGCCCTTCTGAAAACCATGGATCAAGTACGCAGGTGGATGCAGTTTTTCTTGGTTTCCAAAAAGAATTTAAGTCAGTACCAAATTAACGTTAATTACTTAACGAACGGGGTATCAGACACTTGTAGTAGGATTGAAGAATTGTTGGTAGGTATCACACATCACGTTTTTTTCGACGGAAGTAGAAGTACCTACATGCGTTTCACAGGGAAGTGATTTGGATCTTTTCCTGTTTACATCGCTCAATGACCAGGCGCATAATATTAATTATAACCTGAGACTTATTGCAGACGATGTAGGTACCTACAATGGAGTCTTCACTGCATAAATATTCAATCTGAGCTTGATAACATTTCAAAGATACGTAAAGAGTGCCAACATGCTGCACATGTTCAGAAATGTTAAATTTAGCATTTGACAGAATAGAAACATAGTATCCTATGCTTACAAGATCAGTGAGTTGCTGTTGGAATCAGTCAACTCATACAAATACCTGGGTGTGAGAGTTCGTAGGTATATGAAAGTGAATGCTCAAATACGCTCGTAAGTAATTAAAGCTGATGGCTGAATTTGGATTCATCGGCAGGATACGGGTAAAATGTGAAGGAAATTGCTTTCAGAATTCTCATGCGACTCATGCTCAGTTGTATGGAAACTGCCTGCCAGTGTGGCCGTGCGGTTCTAGGCGCTTCAGTCTGGAACCGCGTGACCGCTACGGTCGCAGGTTCGAATCCTGCATCAGGCATGGATGTGTGTGATGTCCTTAGGTTAGTTAGGTTTAAGTAGTTCTAAGTTCTAGGGGACTGATGACCACAGATGTTAAGTCCCATAGTGCTCAGAACCATTTGAACCATTTTTTTGTGTGTGTGTGTGTGTGGAAACTGTACCAAACAGGTCTAACAGAGGACACTTAACGCATTCGACGAAGGCTATAATGAACGCTGCTAGGTTTATTTGACACATAGGTGATCGTCATGGAATAGCTGCAAAATCTGATACGTCACACTCTTCAAGATAGATGCCAACTATCCCCCGAAAACCTACTTAAGAATTTCTAAGAACCAGTGTTAAATGAAAAGCCTAAGCAGTCGTTCGAGGATCTCCCTTATGAAGCCGCTATGCTTATAAGTTGTTCCATAACTTTTTGTTTTTCTTTTCTGTGTGACGTTAATCAGCGCTATTTTCTCTCTACTGCTTTTCGTACTCTGGTTTTACCTTCAGTATTGGATGTTACTATGTCACTTTTTTGTATTTCTACCACACCATTTTTTCTCTCGTTTCCCTGGGATGCGCTTCTCGGCAGTCTTCTGACTGGTAAGATGCGGCCCACCACGAATTCCTCTCCTGCGGTGGCAACCGCTTCATCTCATAGGAGCGCACCCAATGTCATCAGTTATTTGTTGGATATATTCCAGTCTCTGTGTTCCCCTATAGTTTTCACGCCCTACAACTCTCTCGAGTACCACGGGAGTTATTCTTTCATGTTTTAAACTTGTCCTATCATCCTGTTCCTTTTTGTTACTAATGTTTTCAAAATGTTTCTCTCTTCGACAATTCTGCGGAGAACCTCCTGATTTCTTGTCTACACCTGTCTACCTATTTTAAACATCTCCTTATATTATCACATCTTTGGTTATCCTCTTTTCCAATATCCCCACAGATCATAATTCTCTTCCATACAATGCTGTGCCCAAATTTTACAAAATCTTGCACCAAGGACATCCTTTGGCCATAAGATAAAACATTCCAAATAACTGTCTCAATAAATTGTTTGCATATTTCTAGATTACAGCTTTTGCTTGTTAAAATAACATTTGTGAGTCTCAAGTTTTCTTTCGCCGTTGCTACACTTTTAGATGCAGTACAGGGACGTTTTCTGCAGTGAGCAGTTTGATTCATAAATTGGCCTCTTTCAGAATTCATAAACACATGGGTTGTACAGCACTACGTTTCTTATCGTAATGTAAGTCACCATCGTCATACAAAACATGTACACATACATTACAGACACACTATAGATTCACTTAAGACAGAAATATCACATATGACGAGGGAAGTGCCCATTGCACGCGTGGAAAAAGAATCTATTCTCAATAAGCAAGTGAACCTTCACCACTGTGTTTACAACCAAAAATTGCCGTGCGACTGTTTGTTTCATTTTGAATTTGTCTGGAAGATCTGGACGAGATACAGACATAAATGCAGCCCAGAGATGATAAGCCATATTTATCTCTTTACGTATTGCTTATTTAGCCTGTATATCTACCAGTGATCATCGCCGAAGATAGTGTCGACTCTAGTTACGCACTGAGGAAGTTGTTCGAGGAATATATGAAATGGAGTTTAAAAAAAGAAACACACGAAAAACTATGTAAATTATAGTGGGTGGGGACGAAGAGCATGTATACGCTGAAAATTTAAGTAAAATGAAGTGCAAGTCACGGATGACGTCTTTCGGCCTTATGTTAAATCTACTCATCGAAGAAGCAATACCTGAAACAAAAGAATGATTCAACAGTGGACGCAAAATTCAGGATATTAAGATATAAATGATAACAGTCGCTGATGACATTGACATCCTCACTGAAACTGAAGGAGAATTACAGAGCCTGTGGAATAAAGTGAACAATCTAAATTATGGGTTGAGACTAAACTGAGAAAGGCGAAAGTAATGAGGAGTAGCAGAAGTAAAGTTAACGATAAATTTAACAACAAAATTAGGAACCATGACGTAGGTAAGGTAAAAGAATTTTGCTACATTGGAATGAAAGTAACACGACCGACGAAGGAGGGGCGGACATAAACAGCGGATTAGCAGAGGCAAAGAGTAAAGTTCTCCCCTATAAAAGTCTGCTACTAACAAAAAATTGGCCTTAATTAGTTGAAGAAAGTTTGAAAAATTGGCCTTAATTAGTTGAAGAAAGTTTGAAAAATGTATGTCTGGAGCAGAACTTCCTATAGAAGTGGTCGTAGGTTGTGTTCCAAAAATGAACAGCATAGAGACTGAAGTGATGACACTTTCTGCAAGACCTGACCATCATTTTTCAGGACAATGCTCAAGCACGTACAGTGCAAGCTGTTACTGATTTGTTTGACTGATGGGGCTGCTAAGTGCTATACCACCTACTGCACTTCCCTGACTTAAGCCCTCGTGGGTTCAGCTCGATTTCTAAACAGAAGGAAACACTTCACGGCATTCGCTTCAGAACTGCTACAAATTCTTCGGGCAATAGACCGCGCCACTCGAACTGTCAAAACAACTGGCACCAACTGGCATTGCTAAGAGTATCCTACGGCAACGGGTTATACACAATGCTGGTGACTGCTTTAAAGGTCAGTAAAACTTTGAAACACGTGTCTATTTTGTACGAGGTGTAAATAAATGGTTGCCACTTTTAAAGTTCCAACCCTCATACATTGAACTGGGTGCCATGGACTTTTATTTATTCGACTTGAACACTCCAGACTCACGAAAATAGCAGTTCTTGTCATGCGTTTGGAGTGTACACGTCTAATAAATAGAAACCCTCGGTATGCAATTCAATATTCTATATGTGCCAATGATTGGATGTCTCCATTCGTTTTTCGCACAGCAGCTTGAAGACGAAGAATTACGGCTGTTGGTGTCCTTTTCCTACGAGTCACAAGACTGGAGACTAAAAAAAATATTTAGATGTACCACCAGCCAAAGTCTGACGACTTAAAAAAATCTACGTTTGACTATAACCACGAATGGAAAGATAATAGAATATATCTATAGAAGTTATGAAAATGGATGCCCCACATATCTTTTTAAACAACTGGACCGATTTCAACCAAACTTGGTACACATATCATTTACTGTCTTAATAGAATCACTGTGAGGGTAAGGTCCTACCACCTATCAAAGGGGAGGGAGAGTAAGCGAAAAAGCATCGCAGCCCACAACGCGAGAATATCCACGCTTTAGTTATCCAGTATTTGTAGAATGAGAGCACTTAGAGACTTGCAACAAACTTTATACATAATTTCAAACATTTACAAAACTTATTCTTGCTGACGACTCCAAAGAACGATGACTGAAAAATGTTTGTCGCATATTACATTGCCGCTGTTTATCCAGTAAAACTACTTGATGAAACATGACGTTTTAATGTATCACTTCTTTACTACTAACAGTATTCGCGACACATTTTGCACGCAGTATTCACACACATCACTGAATGTACCTGCAAAATTATATCAATGTACAGCTCATAGACCAGGAGATAAATTAAGCTGCGTAAAAATGGAAGTGTGGGGTGAAATTCGATAGAGTTGCAGGTGAATCATGTGTTCAAAAACATGTGAAATATGTTAAATATCTGTGAAATACATTTGTCATATACGTATGCAAGCAAAGTGACGAGTAGAAATGTCATCTTAAACCTCTGGAACACTTTCAAACAAAGTTGGTACACATCTTAGTTACAATCTGGAAGGAAATACTGTAGGGGTAAGAACCACCAGCCTTCTTTTGTGATGAGTGTAAAAACGTGGAGAGAGAGAGAAGGGAGGACGAGGAGATGGACAGACAGCGAGGAGGAAGTAGGAGATAGGCACAAATAGGAGGGTGAGGAGATGGGAAGAGAAGGGGGAGAGGGAAGTGGATAGAGAGAGGGGAATGGAGGAGGGACAGAGAAAGAGTACGAGATGGAAAGAGCCAGCAGGAGGAAGAGACAGATGTGTGAGAGGAGGAAATGGGGAGGCTGAAGGGGAGGAAGACAGGAAGGCGAAGACAAGCAGGTAGAGAGGGACAGAAAAAGGAAAGGGGAGGAGATAAACAGGGAGCAAGGGAGAAGGAAATGAGAGAGGGGACGATGTACAGAGAAAGGAAAGAGGAGGAGACAGATAGGACAGGAATAGGAAGAGAAAGGTAGAGAGTTGGGGTTGAGGAGATGAACAGAGAGGCAGGAGGAGATGGACACGGAAAGAAAAGATGAGGAGATGGACAGAGAGAGGGAACAAGAGGAGATGGACAGAGAGAGGGGGCAAGAGGAGATGACAGAGAGAGGGGGCAAGAGGAGATGGACAGAGAGAGGGGGCAAGAGGAGATGGACAGGGGGAGGGGGCAAGAGGAGATGGACAGAGAGAGGGGGCAAGAGGAGATGGACAGAAGGATGAGAGAGGAGGAGACGGACTGATAAAAGATGGGAATATTAAACACTAAGGCAATGCTGTGTTCACAGCTTGGTAAGCTCGAGCCTCTACATATGTAATAATATCAAAAACAAAACTGAAGAGATTATAAAGAAAACAAAAGCAAGCAGCAGATGTACAAACAAATCAGAAGTCTGGGAAATAAGGGAAATTAAGTCGTAGCCAAGGAATTGGATTACAGGGGACGAAGTGCTGGAGGCTCAAGATTAGACCGCATCCGAAATGAAGAAATCCGAAAATCGATATAATGGAAGCTATTGAAAGGAAGGTAACAAATTGCCAAGAACAGCATGGAGATGAATCCCACAGAGAAAATGGAGATGAGGTCGACCGCCTAAAACATGGATAACAGATGCCAAGGAAGCGTGCTATCTAGGAGTCTGCAAGTAGAGCAGCCGGGAAGCCGTAAACTGTGGTCGCCGAGAACCGAGAAACCGCGTTCGTTGCAAACAACTCGAAAATATACAGCGCGATTTAGCTGAGCTCTTCCCATAAAATACGTCCGGAACCTCTTAAGATACCCTAGTTCTGTTTTGGCGCAGACGTATTGCAAGAAAAACTCTCTTCATAGCGATAAAATTACTGAGACATAAGCATCAACTTGGCTTTTTGAGATATACTGCAGTAATTTCTGCTGCTGGCATGATAGAAAAGAGACGATAAAATGGCGTTTAGGTCTTCAAAATCTGTTTAATAACTTCAGAGTAATTACAGTATTTAGTACTTGGGATTTACTGCTTTCAACATGAATCCGATTGCTGTCTTCTGCGGAATTACGTGACTTCGTACCCAAGCAAGGAAATACATCAAGTCGGTTAAGGAGGTAATAGATCATTACACGTCTGTGATTTCGGTATACTCGTAAAATGTGTACAGAGGAAATACAGAATTCACTGTGTCTACGTCTTTCGCGTGTGTCGAATGTTGGTTAGCATGAAAAAGCAAATGTCTTTCACAAACCAGGAGAAACTAACTACGCCATTTCCTTACGAAGACTGTAGGAGGAACACGAAGAAAATATGTCGACAGAATTCAGCGAATGTATGAAAGATTGTTGTCGGTAGCGTGAAATACTAAGCAGAGGCTAAATCATCAAGCCTGCAATGCGCGCAGCGAACGAAATAGACTTCCTGGTAGCCATTGTTTCAAATCCTCATGTTAGCTTCAGACTAATTTGGAGTACGTCTGGAATGAGCACAGCGACGTTCACATTTTACGGGAGATCAGCCTCCATCCGTGTTGCACGCCGCTTCACCAGCAGCCTAACCACTAAGATTGCTGAAGGCCCGTGGAATTCTCTCGCTCGGTTTGATGCGATGTCGGAACAAGAGGCCCTTTTTTCCAAAGAGTTCCCTTTACCACTGATGTTACCTTGACAAATCGTAGTAAGCAATATGTAAGGAATAGAAGTCTGGGTTGCTGAGAATCCACACTAGCTGAGGCGGGTTGAGCATCAGAGGCAGTGGAGCTAGTGTGAACATTTGGTGCAGGATTTTTGAAGAAACCTTAACTGGTAAGAGGTACGCACAATATTTATCGGCCCTCCTAGATAATGTACCACTTGAAGCACGCAAAAGTGGGAGGAGTGTTCAATAAGCAGTGCAACACATTTCTTTTCTCTGGCAATTTCGGTTGAAACAAATATAGTGGAACAACACCGCTTCAGCCCCTATATGCCCGGGTTCGATTCCCGGTTGGAGAATTTTCTCCGCCGAGGGACTGGGTGTTGTGCTGTCCTCATCACCATCCTATCATCCTCATCGACTGCAGGACGCCGAAGTGGCGTCAAATTGAAGGGGGGCCCTGGCCACTGGCCATACGATTAAATAAATAAAGCCCCTATATTTTTATGAACTTTCGACAGCTGTCGCCGCTATACGTGCCCTTCAAATTTGAGTCTGTAACGGAGGTGGGTTCCAAACAGTGGTCATTATTTTCATATGGCGAAAAAACAGAGCGAAGCAGAGATTGATAGCTACTTGCAGAATGTCTACGGGGCCCAGGCAGTCAACAAATGCAGAGTGAATGGTTGGGTGAGGCGTCTGTAATCATCGCAGCAAGGTCACGCAAATCTGTACGATCATCCTTGTGCCGGTCGATAGCTGGAACGTGCGGACACTCTCATTTGATGTGATCGACCAATCAAATACCTTGTCGCTCAACTGGACGTCTATGTTGGTAGTGCTGGCACAAGCGTCCGCCAGTTGGGGTGCTCACAGGTGTGTGGCTACTGGCTTCCTCGCCGCCTAACGGAAAACCGTAAAGAGCAGTGAAGAACCGTCTGCGTGGAACTGCGTGACCGTTACGAGGGTGATGGTGACAATTTTCTGTCGAACGTCGTCACAGGTAATGAAACAAGCGTTCGTCACCTACAACTGGTAAGCCACGGTGCGGTGGCACATCACCTCTCCTCCGAAGAAAAAGTTCAGAGCCGCACCCTCAGGTGACGAAATCGTGGCGACGGTCTTCAGAGGTCCTGAAGGGGTGATTCTGTTTCACGTCCTACCTCACGGTGCAACGTTCAACTCTGAAGCTTATTGTGGTACCTTCAGGAACGTGCTCGTCCTCACAAAAATGGAAACGAACTACTTCTTCTGAATGACAACGTAAGGCTCGACACAAGTCTGAATACTTGAAAAAAGTTCACAAAATTTCATTCGACTGTTCTTCCTCACCCATCCTGCAGTCACGATCTCGCACCTTCCGACTTCCACGTGTTTGGCCCAATGAAGGATGCACTCCACGGTAGGGAATACGTGGAAATGGAGAGGTGATTGACGCAGCAAGACGCTGGCTCCAACATCGATCAGTGTAACGGTACCATGCTGGCATGCAGGCCCTCCCAGTAAGGTGACGTAAGGCTGTCAAATTGAAGCGAGATAGTATTGAAAAATATGGTTTTGTAGCAAAAGAGTGAGGAATAATACGGCGTATCGGACTCGTGAATTAAACCAATCTGCTTTCAGACAAAAATGTGTTTTGGATTAGTTACAGAACAGCTCCGGTATGTGGTACCAGGATGAAGGTTACGCGGCTGATTTGTCGCTCGTGGCTAGGAAAGCGCTGACCAGCTCTTTCCTGTCACTGGGTAGGACGTGAGGGCGTTATCAGATGGCCCACACATTCCCTTAATCTGACGCGGCTAGACTTTTATTTCTATAAGGTGAACTCAAAAGTAAAGTGTTTGCACCAGTTCCGACGAATCTCCAAGAGGGGAAGACCGTAAACTTCGGAGGCTGAGAAGAAAGAAATGGCATTACGTGTGCACAGCTCGCAAGTCCAATCGAAGAGAAACAACACGGTGCCCCCCAGCCAATCACCGGCCCCGGGTCCACCTTGTGCTGCTGCGCGCAGTGGCGGTGGCCGGCACCTGTCGTGTTGTGGGGCGGGCGCCGTGTGACGGTGGGACGCCGGCGCGGAGGCAGAGGCAGAGGCAGAGGCGGAGGCCGGGCCGCGGAGGCTGGCTTTTGTTTTTGTGCGCAGCGGCGCCACACATGTGCGCTGCACGTGCGAGGGACTCGAACGAGAAACCTCCGCTGTCGCTGCGCCAGAGCGCACAGTTTGCACCGACAGCACCAGTCTCCCTATAGAGGGTGCCCGTAATTAAAGTTCCAGTTTCAAAAATGTCAAATTTGAAGAGGGCGTTATAGACGCAGGAGAAACAGCATGGAAAAAACGTATCGAAAATTTGACAGGCTGAAGCGCGGCACACGGCTGTTTCCCATTTGGCGCCCTAGACACCCGACGTGACTTTCTCCACGAAGGAACGTGCGTTGCTGGTAAAGTTCTTTTACGAGAACGGTGACTGTGAGCCACTAACCCTGCAGAAGTTCCAGACACTCAGTGATATGGAAAACGGCATTGGTCCGATGGATGCAAAAGATCTACAGAAAATCATTACAAAAATCGAAAATAAGGTTCTACATCTACATCTACATCCATACTCCGACGGAGGGTACCTTGAGTAACTCTATCGGTTCTACCTTCTATTCCAGTCTTGTATTGTTCGTGGAAAGAAGGATTGTCGGTATGCCACTGTGTGGGCTCTAATCTCTAATTTTATCCTCATGGTCCCTTCGCGAGATATACGTAGGAGCTTGACTCCTCGTACCGAGCTACCGAGCGTCTCTCTTGCAGAGTCTTCCACTGCAGTTTATCATCTCCGTAACGCTTTCGCGATTACTAAATGATCTTGTAACGAAGTTCTCTGCTCTCCGTTGGATCTTCTCTATCTCTTCTATCAACCCTATCTGGTACGGATCCCACACCGGTGAGATCTATTCAAGCAGTGGGCGAACAAGTGTACTGTAATCTACTTCCTTTGTTTTTGGATTGCATTTCCTTAGCATTCTTCCAATGAATCTCAGTCTGGCATCTGCTTTACCGACGATCAACTTTATATGACCATTCCATTTTAAATCACTCCTAATGCCTACTCCCAGATAATTTATGGAATTAACTGCTTCCAGTTGCTGACCTGCTATATTGTAGCTAAATGATAAGGGATCTTTCTTTCTATGTATTCGCAGCACATTACACTTCTCTACATTGAGATTCAATTGCCATTCCCTGCACCATGCGTCAATTCGCTGCAGATACTCCTGCATTTCAGTACAATTTTCCATTGTTACAACCTCTCTATATACCACAGCATCATCCGCAAAAAGCCTCAGTGAACTTCCGATGTCATCCACAAGGTCATTTATGTATATTGTGAATAGCAACGGTCCTACGACACTCCCCTGCGGCACACCTGAAATCACTATTACTTCGGAAGACTTCTCTCCATTGAGAATGACATGCTGCGTTCTGTTATCTAGGAACTCTTCAATCCAATCACACAATTTGTCTGATAGTCCATATGCTCTTACTTTGTTCATTAAACGACTGTGGGGGACTGTATCGAACCCCTTGCGGAAGTCAAGAAACACGGCATCTACCTGGGAACCCGTGTCTACGGCTCTCTGAGTGCTCGTGGACGAATAGCGCTAGCTGGGTTTCACACGATCGTCTTTTTCGAAACCCATGCTGATTCCTATAGAGTAGATTTCTAGTCTCCAGAAAAGTCATTATACTGGAACATAATGCGTGTTCCAAAATTCTACAACTGATCGACGTTAGGGATGTAGGTCTATAGTTGTGCACATCTGTTGACGTCCCTTCTTGAAGTGCACTGTGACGGATGGAGGAAAGCAGTTGATCCAACATCTGTCGAAGATGGGTTCACAGCACTGCAGGAAATGCAGATGTAGAAAATCCTACTCAACATCCTGCATTGCTATGCATGCAAAATCTCCAATGTTCAGGCGTTTCTTCCGGCTGACCTGCCAGCAAGACAAACGTTAGCTCCAAATTTCTTGCTCTCACGGAAGTGGACAGTCAATGGCCGTGAAACATTCTGTGAACAGACGAAGCTCATTTTCATAACCGAGGACACGTCAATACTCGGAATTTCAGACTATGACCATGAGAAAATTCGCTCGCACATCAACCTCTGTACCACCTCATAGTGAAACGCTGACTGTGTGCTGCGGGTTGACGTCATTCTTTCTCGTAGGGCCGTATTTTTTTGTAGCAGCTGAGTCCTTGCGGGTCCTGTTACCTTTACCGTTACTGGTAAACGCTATGAGAGTCTTCTCCGCACCAACGTTGTTCTAAACCGTGAACAGCTTGGATGTGTGGGTAGGATCATTTTTATGCAAGATGGCGCTCCTCCGCAGACTGCACAGCCAGTGAAGTGGCTGCTGCAGAGGCATTTTGGAAATGCTAGAATTATCAGTCGCCATTGCCCAACAGCCTAGCTGTCCGGGTTATCTGATCTTAATCCGTGTTGACTTCTGCCTGTGGGTCATCTGAAAGAGTCTGTGTTCAGTGCTCCATTTACGAACGTAGCTGGACTGAAAGCACGCATTGCGCGCTGTGCACGTGACCGCCAGTCACTTCCAAGTGTTGTGGAACACGCTGTTTCTCGATTTCAACCTGTGGCAGGAAACGGTGGGCAGCGAACTCAAAATGTCTTGCGTCATTCTCACGACAATTAGACACCGATGTCATTTTGCTTCTTATGTGTTTTTTGATCCAAAGACAATTAAAAACTCATGTCCTTTTGCATTTTGTGCGGTTTTTGGCCCCCTGACAATTACAAGACGAGTTTTGTGGTACGACATTGCCGTGTTGGATGTGCTTATGTAACTGTGACACAATTAATCACTACCGAACTTGTGCAGTCATGCACACTGAACAGTGTGGGTGGTGCAATGTGCAACTGAAACCATAGACATCGTGTTGCGATTCATCTGTGATTTGTAATCGATCCCCTTTACGTTAGGATGCATACAGCGCCATCTATTGCTAAAATAATTTTTTTTTTTTTTTTTGTTCATTGAAGTTTGCCTCCATGCTGTTTAAATTTGACGTCATTCTAAGCTCTGATGCTCTTTCTACAGCGCATGGACACCCTGTACATTCGGGAATAGTTTGAATAGCTTAGAAAGTGTTGCAGTTTGTGATCAACATAAAAGCTCCATTAAAGGTAAACGAACAAAATATGTGCGCACCATACAGCCTACGCGGGCGAAGCAGCGGATGCCCAGCTAGTATTTTCTAAAAATCTGTATGCACGATGTTTAAAAAAAGTGTCGCATATTCCTACAAGAGCCACTATCGGTCAAAACTAGAAGAAACGTTCCTACCTTGTTGTACCTTTCTCTGCATGTGTTTAAGATGACGCATAAACTGCTGTTCGCCTCTGTGTACGAGATGACGCCTGCGACAGCACACGCGTCGAACAAGCTCCGTCATGGGAGTGCCGGTCCGTACCATTCGTCGTTTGCAAACGTTAGTACTAAATTGTCGCCGGCCGTTGTGGCCGAGCGGTTCTAGGCGCTTCAGTCCGGTCGCAGGTTCGAATCCTACCTCTGGAATCGATGTGTGTGCTGTCCTTACGTTAGTTAGCTTTAAGTCGTTCTAAGTCTAGGGGACTGTTGACCTCAGATGTTAAGTCCCATAGTGCTCAGAGTCATTTGATTTTGAATTGTCGTATCAGTACGTGCGAGCAGCAACATAAGAATCAGGACAGCAAATTTAAATTTTTTCTGAAATAAGCAGATCGGTGTCAAATTACGACATGCCCTATAATAAGTTCCAGTGGCGCGTCATGATACAGAATTAAGTCTCTAATTATGAACATCTAGAAATGTTCAAATATTAGGAAGTTTGTCACGTGTCCGTAGCTGAGGCGTTGCATGGATGCAAGCAATGCACAGGACCCAGCTTTAATTCCCGGTACTGCCGTGAATTTTTCCTTCTCGGGAGGAATGAAACAGGATGCACTGTATCTCATGATGCCAACTGCCTGACTGGCAGTGAGAAGTAGCGACTCCAACGTCTGGAAATGTGACAACGGCCGGCAGGACGATATGCTGGCCTCGAGTCTTTCCGTACTGCTCCCAGTTGACTATACGTGGCAGAGGAGGACACGGCGGTCGGTCATCTCGCATAGACCGCTGGACCTCATCCCGGAACTATATACATATACTTTTTAGCTTGGCTCCAGACCAGAGGTCGGCGTCCGCGTTTCTGGATACGATGCTACGAATAGCGAGCCTGTCTTCACCAATTCAGCGAAACGTCCAGGTGAGCCGTTATTGGTGGGGACAGGAGGCGCGGTTTGCAGCCAGCTACGCCCGCTGTGTGTCAGTGGCCGAGTCAGAGCGTCCTCCTCAGCTAGGACGAGACCTTCAGGCGAACATACCGCCTCCACACTGCCCTTCCTTGCCGACCAACCAGCTGTTTTCTGGAGAGTCTCTGCTAATCCTCCACAGGCTGGTGGTGCGAGACATCAGTCTTCTGGCTGGTTTGATGCGGCCCACTACCAATTCTTCTCCGGCGTCAACCTCTTCATCTCGGGGTAGCACTTGCAACCTACATCGTCAATTATTTGCTGGATGTATTCCAATCTCTGTTTTCGTATGCAGCTTTTACCCTCTACAGCTCCCTCTAGTACCACGGAAGTTATTCGCTGATGTTCTAAGACATAACGAACCATCCTATTCCTTCTTCTTGTCTGAGTTTTCCATTATTTGTTCCAACCCCAATTCTCCAGAGAATCTCCTCATCCCTTACCTCATCGGTCCACCTAATTTTCAATATTCTTCTGTAGCACCACATCTCACAATCAGATACTTCGACTCTCATCTTTTACGGTTTTCCCACAGTCCATCCTTCATTATCATACAGTTCCCTGCTCCAAAAGTACATTCTCAGAAATTTATTCCTCAGATTAGTCCAGCGTGGATTATTTTGCTGCCTAGCTAGCTGCCTTCATCTACTTCGTGATGACCAGTCCTCATGTTAAGTTTCTCGCTGTTCATATTGCAGCTACTTCTCATTACTTTCGTCTTTCTTCGATTTACTCACCGTGCACTTTCTGTAATTATTAGACTCATCATTCCATTAAACTAATCCTGTAATTCTTTTGCACTTTCACTGGGTACAGCAATGTAATCAGCGAATCTTATCATTGATATCCTTTAAGCCTGCATTTTTACTTCACTCTTCAACCTTTCTTTTATTTATGTCATTTCTTTTGCGATGCGTAGTCCGAACAGTAGGGACGGAAGACTACATCCTTATCTGACATTCTTTTTAATCAAATAACTTCGTTCCCTATATTTCACTCTTGGCTCTTTGTGCATATTGTATATCACCTGTCTTTCCCGTGATTCTCGAACAGAGTATTCATTACTAAAAGCTGAAATTTTTTGCAGAACTCAGTTTGTACTAGGAATGGGAGAGGAGAAGGACTAAGTCCACGTTCTTCTGTAACTCTTTCTTCTTTTCCTTGCCCCACAAACGCGTTTCAACGCACCAGGAGAAATTTTCATCTCACTTTAAGTAATGAATTAGCCTTTCAGTAACCTCTTATTCTTTCTCTATGTCTACATCTTGGCTTGTGACGTCGGGATGTATACCTGAACTATTGTTGTCGGTGTTGGTTTGCTGTCGATTCTGATGACAACAGTCATATCACTGAACTTTTCACAGTAACTCATTCTCTGCTTTGCCTTCCTACTCCCGTTATACCATTTTCTGATCCCCTTATTGCTGAATGTTTCATTCGGGCTTTAACCACTTAGTTATGCGAAGAATCTTCAGGAACGGCCCATGGTTCTACTTTCACGTTGAACTATAGGTCCGCCTTCCTCGGTAGGACATCTGGGGTTGGTCAAGGAGACGCCAGTCGCGAAAGTGAAGTCCATCTGGAGGGCTTACACCCGGCCGTTGAGCCGCACAGAATTTAACTTAAATTTATCCATGTTATATCGATGTCATTTGAGGGCTGCAATTGTTTTGTAGAATTTTTATGAAATAATATGGTGGAGAAAAACTGTGTCACGAAATCGTAACCCTGGATAGCTGATGCCGGTAGGAACCAAAATTACTAACGTTGCGTAAGTCGACAACGCACAATTTTTAAACTACGAAAACTTGGCGCCACGCTCTCCGATTGGACACAGGATTCCCCTGTTGCCGGATGCTATGAACAAAGCTCGACCTCGAACACTTTGCCTGCCAGAGATCACGATGCGTCCAAGGCGTCCCGCACGCTCGGTGGTGGCGCGCCATCCTTCCACTCTGGGGCCCTAGGGCCAAATCCGCCGGGTTCCCGACACATCCATTGTAGTTTCATGATAAGACGTACCGGGAACAAACACGTCAATAGCTGTTAGTTCGCGTACAGAAAGTCTTTTACAAATTGTGTCGGCCCTGAAAAGGGCCTTTTAGTTAGGACATTGTTTACTTAAAGCAGGTGCTCGAACTGGCGACCCTCTGACGCGACAGAAGCTTGGTGACATCGAACGGTGTTTCGCCGTACTCTTTCAAAGATTCCTGGCTTTTCTCTGGTGTGACTGGCGCGATGTTGAATGCAATCCATTAATTCCTATTCGTTTCTACGTGGTTCGCGTCCGGCTGGGTGAACCAGAACCTTGAAGAATCCCCACAGGAAAAAGTCCGGTGGCGTGAGGTCTGGTGGTCGCGGGGGCATCTCCTACGAGCACCTCTGCCAATTACCTGGCCGTCGAAGAGTTCATTTAAATAACCGCGGGTGCCCCACCATGCTGCAATCACACGTGCAGCCGTACGTCCAGGGAACATCTTCCAGCAGGCCGGATAGAGTTTCTAACAAAAAGCGAACGTATTTTGCCCCTGTTAGTCGCGGAGGTAGAGGGACCGGCCCAATCAGATGGTCACTCACAATGCCTGCCCAAATATTGAGCGAAAATCGTTCCTGATGTCCGTGGACGTACGTGACTTGCCGATTTCCATTGCCCACTGATAAACTTTTCGAGTGTTGTAAAGGCCATCCCAGTGGAACGTGCACTCGTCGGTAAAAAAAACACGATGGCGGGGAAGTCGGGATCCCGCACAACACGTCGCAGAAATCACCGGCAAAACCCTAGCCTGTGTTCATTGTCCTCCACGGGATTTAGGTCTCGGTTAGGACGGAAAACTAAATGGAAGCTGGCCGTCACCCCTCAAAACCTCCCAGACTAGCCGATGAGTGACCCCATGTCGTGTCCAACCGCTCGAGTACTTGCAGGTGCTTTCTTGAAGTGCTCGAGAACAGCCTCTTCAAATACAGCATCCCGTCGTGTTCGGGATCTTGTAGCATCACCATGAGGTACCGCTAACGAGCCTGTATCACCAAGTCGCCGGTGAATTGCTGCAAACGTTTGCGGGTGTGGGTGGCGTCTTGCTGGGTACCGTCCCACATACAACCGCCGAGCTTCATGCGCATTACCGTCGGCTAGTCCATAAACCGTATGTCGTTGTTCTTCAGACGAATATTGTGCCGCCATGCTTACTGTATGACTAAATTGCAGATGACGTGTGTGTGCTCCGAAGCGAAGCTTACTTGTGAATGCCTCTGACGTGAGGTGGAGACAAACAGCAAGGCCTATTCGATACGTTGGGGTAGTCACGGTGCGAGGGACGTTTGTATGTGTGAACGAACCAACAACCATAGCGCTGCCCGTCAACCGACAAACGGCAACAGGGCAATCCCACGGCCAATCTGAGCGCGTGGTGCCAAGTTTCCGTTGTCTAAAAATGGTGCGTTGTCGACCGACACAACATTAGTGGTTTTGGTTCCAAATGGCATCAGCTATCCAGGGTTAAAATTTCGTGGCATAATTTTTCTCCACTCTGTATACTGCATCAGTCATTTGTTATTAATTTTTATCAGATCGACAAGTTCCGGCAGCATGCTGCCTATCATCAGTTTTAGATTTAATTGATATGGAGTGAGCTTAATTTCCTTTGCTGTATGTACTTCTGATGTTAAGTGTCGAAAAATTCGACTCTTCAGTAACATTAATATGTTATGGCGTGTAAATTACGTGATAGCTCAACACTACAAGAATCATTTGTTTACATCAAAGCTACGATAAACTAGTTTTTATTGCTATAACAGTGGTATACATGAAGAGGAATTTTTTTGTATCTAGATCTATTTCTGTCATGGCAAATGTTACGTGAATAGTTGGTAAAGACGATTTTTTCAATGAAACAGGCTTCAACATTGGAGAAATTTTTAAAGACGTTAATATTATTTTTTAAATGCAAACATTTTTGGTTAGGCTTTACCGTGACTGTTATTGACATTAAATGAAACAAGTTTACTGTTACCAGTAAAGTGTCTACAGTGGTCGCAGGTTCCTATTTTACTTATTTTATTTTTACCGTTAGATATAAGTTTAGTTTTTCCGTCAAAAGCCCGCATCTCGTGGTCGTGCGGTAGCGTTCTCGCTTCCCACGCCCTGGTTCCCGGGTTCGATTCCCGGCGGGGACAGGGATTTTCTCTGCCTCGTGATGGCTGGGTGTTGTGTGATGTCCTTAGGTTAGTTAGGTTTAAGTAGTTCTAAGTTCTAGGGGACTGATGACCTCAGATGTTAAGTCCCATAGTGCTCAGGGCCATTTGAACCATTTTTTTTCCGTCAAAAGAAACCCGAAACCATGTTCTGAAATAGTGTTTCGTTTCTCCCCTAGACAGTGCCACAAGTTCCTCCAAAAAGTCGTAACACAACACACATACAAATGTCATACTAACAAACGTAAATCCACCTGATGATGGAGGGTTAAACATTTGAAACGCGTCGTCGAGATAAATAAATAGTGACTCGTAACAGTAAACTTGTTGTTTCATTTAATGGGCCTGATTGTGATTGTTTATCTGTATCTGAATATTGTGTGTCAGTGTGTGCTGCAGTTTATGTGTTGTGAAGGCAATATCAGTATTGTGCGGTCTGAAAATATTCGCTATTTTGTAGGGCGGTTTGTTTGTGAAAGGGATGCAAGCAGTCAGTTTCTGTTTCTGTGTGGAAATTGGTTAAATGCAGTTTTTCTTTTCTTTTTTGTGTGAAGCTGTCGATCAGTGGGTCATCGTAGCCATTTGCAAGCTATTTGTTTGATTGCTCTGAGCTCGTAAAGTCTTGCGTGTTGATTCATTGGCGTACTGCTTGCTGGCTCTGTTAACTAATGCTCTGTCTCTACATCAAAATCTACGTGATTACTCTGCTATTCACAAGAAAGTGCCTGGCAGAGGGTTCAATGAACCACCTTCAAGCTATCTCTCTACCGTTCTACTCTCGAACGGCGTGCGATAAAAACAAACACTTAAATTTTTTTGTGCGAGCGCTGATTTCTCTTATTTTATCGTGATGATCATTTCTCCATATGTAGGTGGGTGCTAACAGAATATTTTTGCAATCGGAGGAGAAAACTGGTGATTGAAATTTCATGAGAAGATCCCGTCGGAACGAAAAAACTCCTTTGTTTTAATGATAGCCACTCCAATTCACGTATCATGTCTGTGGCACTATCTCCCCTACTTCGCGATAATACAAAACGAGCTGTCCTTCTTTCTACTTTTTTGATGTCATCCGTCAGTCCCATCTGATGCGGATCCCACACCGCACAGCAATACTCAGAATAGGGCGGACAAACGTTGTGTAAGCAGTATTATTAGTAGACGTGTTGCACCTTCTAAGTGTTCTGCCAATGAATCGCAGTCTTTGGTTAGCTCTTCCCACAACATTATCTATGTGATCGTTCCAATTTAGGGTATTTGTAATTGTAATCCCTAAGTATTTAGTTGAATTTACAGCCTTCAGATTTGTGTGACTTATCACGTAATCTAAATTTAGCGGATTTATTTTAGTACTCACGTGAATAACTTCATACTTTCCCTTATTGAGGGTCAATTGCCACTTTTCGCAGTATACAGAAATCTTATCTACATCATTTTGCGTTTTGGTTTGGTCATCTGGTGACTTAACAAGACAGTAAATCATCTGCAAACAATCTAAGACGGCTACTGAGATTGTCTCCTATGTTGTTAACATAGATCAGGAGCAATTGAGGGCCTATAGCACTTCCTTGGGGAACGCCGGATATTATTTCTGTTTTACGAACTGTGACCTTTCTGGCAGGGGATCACGAATCCAGTCGCACAACTGAGGCGATATTCCATATTCACGCAGTTTGGTTAGAAGACGCTTGTGAGGAACGGTGTCGAAAGCCTTCTGGACATCTAAAAATATGGAATCAATTTGACATTCCCTGTCGATAGCACTAATTCATGAGTTTAAAGAGCTAGTTGTGTTTCACAAGAACGATATTTTCTGAATCCGTGCTGACTGTGTGTCAATAAATCCTTTTCTTCGAGGTACTTCATAAACCCGACTTTAAATCGACGTTAGTGGTGTTGGCCTGTAATTCAGCCGATTACTCCTACTTCCCTTTTTGGATATTGGTGTGACATTAACAATTTTCCGGTCTTTATTTACGGATCTTCCTGTGAGCGAGTGGTTGTATATAATTGCTAAATATCGAGCTATTGTGTCAGCATACTCTGAAACGAACCTGACTGGTATACAATATGGACCGGAGGCGTTGCCTTTATTGATTTAAGCTTCCTTGCTACACCAAGCATGTCTACTTCTATGTTACTCATCTTGACAGTTGTTCTTGATTGGAATTCAAGAATATTTACCTCGTCGTCTGTGGTGAAGGAGTTTCGGAAAACCGTGTTTAATAACTCTGCTTTAGTTTCACTGTCATCTGTGACTTCACCGTTGTTATCGCGCAGTGAAGGTATTGATTGCGACTTGCCACTGGTGTGCTTTATGTATGACCAGAATCTCCTTGGGTTTTCTGCCTGATTAGGAGAGAGATTTTCGTTGTAGAAATTATTAAAAGCATCTCGCATTGAAGTACGCGCTATATTTCGAACTACTGTAAAACTTTGCCAATCTTGGGGAAAATGAGCTGAGTATGGTGGTACCTGTTGCTGTTGTCTTTCTGTCCGTGTGTGTGCCAGACAACGAAATTACTGACAAAAATGTAAGTAAATGCACTAACAAAATACACTCCTGGAAATGGAAAAAAGAACACATTGGCACCGGTGTGTCAGACCCACCATACTTGCTCCGGACACTGCGAGAGGGCTGTACAAGCAATGATCACACGCACGGCACAGCGGACACACCAGGAACCGCGGTGTTGGCCGTCGAATGGCGCTAGCTGCGCAGCATTTGTGCACCGCCGCCGTCAGTGTCAGCCAGTTTGCCGTGGCATACGGAGCTCCATCGCAGTCTTTAACACTGGTAGCATGCCGCGACAGCGTGGACGTGAACCGTATGTGCAGTTGACGGACTTTGAGCGAGGGCGTATAGTGGGCATGCGGGAGGCCGGGTGGACGTACCGCCGAATTGCTCAACACGTGGGGCGTGAGGTCTCCACAGTACATCGATGTTGTCGCCAGTGGTCGGCGGAAGGTGCACGTGCCCGTCGACCTGGGACCGGACCGCAGCGACGCACGGATGCACGCCAAGACCGTAGGATCCTACGCAGTGCCGTAGGGGACCGCACCGCCACTTCCCAGCAAATTAGGGACACTGTTGCTCCTGGGGTATCGGCGAGAACCATTCGCAACCGTCTCCATGAAGCTGGGCTACGGTCCCGCACACCGTTAGGCCGTCTTCCGCTCACGCCCCAACATCGTGCAGCCCGCCTCCAGTGGTGTCGCGACAGGCGTGAATGGAGGGACGAATGGAGACGTGTCGTCTTCAGCGATGAGAGTCGCTTCTGCCTTGGTGCCAATGATGGTCGTATGCGTGTTTGGCGCCGTGCAGGTGAGCGCCACAATCAGGACTGCATACGACCGAGGCACACAGGGCCAACACCCGGCATCATGGTGTGGGGAGCGATCTCCTACACTGGCCGTACACCACTGGTGATCGTCGGGGGGACACTGAATAGTGCACGGTACATCCAAACCGTCATCGAACCCATCGTTCTACCATTCCTAGACCGGCAAGGGAACTTGCTGTTCCAACAGGACAATGCACGTCCGCATGTATCCCGTGCCACCCAACGTGCTCTAGAAGGTGTAAGTCAACTACCCTGGCCAGCAAGATCTCCGGATCTGTCCCCCATTGAGCATGTTTGGGACTGGATGAAGCGTCGTCTCACGCGGTCTGCACGTCCAGCACGAACGCTGGTCCAACTGAGGCGCCAGGTGGAAATGGCATGGCAAGCCGTTCCACAGGACTACATCCAGCATCTCTACGATCGTCTCCATGGGAGAATAGCAGCCTGCATTGCTGCGAAAGGTGGATATACACTGTACTAGTGCCGACATTGTGCATGCTCTGTTGCCTGTGTCTATGTGCCTGTGGTTCTGTCAGTGTGATCATGTGATGTATCTGACCCCAGGAATGTGTCAATAAAGTTTCCCCTTCCTGGGACAATGAATTCACGGTGTTCTTATTTCAATTTCCAGGAGTGTAATTACTGATGCTTATCACATAATGTACATAGTATAGCGTATATATTTCCTGAACTGGCGTCTTTTCGACACATAGCATCACTGGCACACACAGCATAGAAACTAGTCTCCATATTAATTACAATGTAAAGGTAAGTGTAAAAGCACCTGATGATGGCGGCATGCTGCCGAGACGCATCGTGCAGATAAAATGTTTTGCAGTGTATGCTATTTGATACAAAAGCAACACGGAATTACTGCGGCTGATCGCAAATTATATTTCCTGGGAGAAAGGGGGCGGCGTAGGGGCGAGGCCGTGACAAATTGGGATTCACCGCTCCAGAACCGAACTCAGGAGACCAGACTGCGCTCGGCTGGCCTGCCGACATAACCTGTGAGTACTACTCGTAGTTCAGTCAACGGTGCTACTTCAGAGTAGTAGCTAACGTTCTTCTCTTAAATACCGCCGAATTTTCTTGTAAAACTAATTGTAAAGCTTTCACAGTTTCTAGAAAATGATTTGTGCAATCGTTCCAACGGATAACGTTGTTACGTTCACGTTCTCTATCGTGTATCTCACTATGCGTCTCATGTACGAAGTTGAAAACTATTTGTGGAGTGTTTCCTTGTTGCGTGACAATAGCATTTTTTTACCTAGGGCAAAATGAGATATTAGAGCCGCGTTTGTCTAAACCAGTATGCAAACACGAATAGTGAATGGCATGCTGATGGGGCGTTGTACTAGATCGTTGTTGGTAAAGTTGAAGGACGGAAATGTAACTATTTTCTGAATTAATTCTGACATTAAACCGGCTAGTCTTCTAAACTGTTCAAAGAGAACTGGACATTGAAGAAATCACCGGGAGACTACCACGGTTCAATTGCCGTTTCAGAAAGTTGCTGCAAAGGCACGATGTCCTGATGGCAAAGGAAAAGTGAACGAAAACAGAATAAGCGTAATAATATCAATGACAGTCATATCTACCGTGCGAGCAGTTGCCAAAAGTATGCAGTTTTTCGAAAGCGTTGTTTTCACTTCGCTTTAAATTAAGAGTTGAAGAAGGCTGGAACTGCCACTCATGATTCGGAAGTCCTGCCGTCCCTAGACAACTGTTAGTTCAATTTTTAGAAATCCCATCTCTAAAAATGTATATGCTGCTGCTGTTCGTACGATCAGCCACAAAGCTCTCTCGGATAAAAAGCGGTACTGCCGACGCGGATTTTACAAATGAAAATCTGTCCTTGACTTGGTGCGATATTATATCGCGTCCCTCTTTTGTTACGATGTATCTATGAGGGGCAATCAAATGAAAACGTGGGAGATGGAGAAAAGGTAAGCAAGCTCGTTTATGATTTCAAAAGCAGTCACCATAACTGTTAATACTTTTAGTCCCTTGTGAGACAAGACCGTCAGTGACTTCATGGAAAAATGTTTGCGGTTACCCACGGAACCATGATTGTACACAGGCGTGCGCACCTCTTCGTCCGAAGCATATCGATAGTCACGAAAGTCTTTCTTCAGGGTTCCAAAGATGTGGAAATCGCATAGGAAGAGATCGGGACTGATGGCTGCCAAGGCTGTTTCGACTAGACTGCTGAAGTTTCGCTGGGAAGCCCTTACACATCCACCATAGATTCCCGATCTCCCCCCATGGGATTTCCATTATTTTAGAGCCCTGAAGAAAAGACATTCGTGATCATCGATATGCATTGGACAAAGAGGTGCGCGCCTGCGTACAACAATGTTGTTGAACTATGGAACATGTTTTATGCTCAAGAGTTATGACGGTTTTGGGAAACGAACGTTTCCTCTATAAAAATCAACACGGATTCCGCAAACAGAGATCCTACGAAACTCAGCTCGCTCTGTTCCTCCATGAGATCAACAGCGCAGTGAACAATGGCGCTCAGGTTGATGCCGTATTGCTTGATTTGAGTAAGGCATTTGACACCGGCCCGAGTTGCCGTTTAGTGAAGAAAATACGAGCTTACGGAGCATCGGAGCAGACTTGCTTTTGGATTCAAGACTTCTTGCAGATACAAGTCAACACGTCGCTCTTAACAGAACAAAATCTACAGATGTAAAGGTAATATCCGGAGTGCGACAGGGAAGTGTGATAGGACTGTTACTCTTAACAACTTATATAAATGATGTAGTAGAAAGCATCAGATGCTCTTTAAGGCTATTGGCAAATGATGCAGTTGTCTACAACAAAGTAGCAACGCCAGAAGATAGTAAGAATTTGCAGAATGACCTGCAGAGAATTGATGATTGGTGCAGGCTCTGGCAGTTGACCCTGAACGTAAATAAATGTAACAGTTGCGCATACATAGGAAAAGAAATCCACTGCTATAGAGATACACTATTGATGACAAACAGCTGGAGACAGCGTCTGCCGTAAAAGATCTAGGCGTAACTATCCAGAGCGACCCTAAGTGGAATGACCACATAAAACAGATAGAAAAGCAGACGCCAGACTAAGATTCATCGGAAGAATCTTAAGGAAATGTAGCTCATCCACGAAAGAAGTGGCTTATAAGGCACTTGTTCGCCCGATTCTTGAGTACTGTTCATCTATCTGGGATCCCTATGAGGTAGGACTGATAGAGGAGATAGAGAAGATCCAACGAAGAGGAGCGCGTTTCGTCACAGGATCGTTTGGCTGACTAGAGAGCGTTACGGAGATGCTAAACAAACTCCACTGGCAGACGTTACAAAAGAGGTGTTGTGCATCACGGAGAGATATACTATTGAAATTTCGGAACAGCACTTTTGAGGAGGAGTCAGACAACATATTACTTTCCCCCACATACATCTAAAATCAAATGTTCAAATGTGTGTGAAACAATATGGGACTTAACTGCTAAGAACATCAGTCCCTAAGCTTACACACTACTTAACCTAAATTATCCTTAGGACAAACACACACACACACCCATGCCCGAGGGAGGACTCGAACCTCCACCGGGACCAGCCACATACATCTCGCGTATTAACCACGACGAGAAAATTCCAGAAATTAGTGTCAATGTAGAGGCTTATCGACAATCACTCTTCCCACCCATTATTCGCGAGTGGAATAGGGTTGGAGGGATCAGATAGGGGTACCGAAAGTACACTCCACCACACACCATTAGGTGGCTTGCGGAGTTTGATGTAGACGTAGATGGTCCCGTAGGCAAGCACAAACATTTTTTCACCAAGTCACTGACCGTCTCCTCTTACAGTCGCGTAAATGTATTTACAGTTATGGCGATTACTTTTTAAATGATAAACCTTTGCTTACTTTTTTTCCATCCATCTCGTTTTCCTTTGTTGGTCCTTATATGTAGACTTCTTCCAGGTCGTATCTTTTCATACCTAGTGCTTTGCACAAGAACTCCTTCCTACACGTTAACGCAGCTCAGAGATTCTGCCGCTGCTACCCGGCTACTCTGCGGTTCCCGCCACTCCCTGGCCTAGAGAGACCATTAGCTCGTGCTGAGTTAGGTGCTAGGCGAGATGCAAACAGATCTTTAACTTTTCCGTTGCGAATCATGCCGTCATTTCATAATATCTACGATTGTGTATGATTAGAGCAAGTCCGGATCTCATGCCTAATGCCACAAAGTGAAGCGGCCACTCAGCATGAGTCGAGGACCACAATGTCTCCTCCAACATAAACCCTCTGCGGGATAATGGCGAGGATAAGATTAAACTGATTCGCCTAATACAGCATATACCGAGCAACCAATGAGGCAAAGCAAGGAGAAATTTGGAAAGGGAATTAAAGCTCTGAGAGAGGAAATAAGGGTTTGAGGTATGCTGATTACTTTGGATTTTGACAGGGTTGTAGTAGCAGTTGAGCGGAATAGTGTCGTGAAAAGAGGTTATGAGATCGATATCAACAAAATTAAAACAAGTGTGATGCAATGCAGTAAAAAAATGTCAGGCGATGCTGAGGGAATTGGATTACGAAATGACACTGAAAACCGGCCGGAGTGGCCGAGCGGTTCTAGGCGCTACAGTCTGGAACCGCGCGACCGCTGCGGTCGCAGGTTCGAATCCTGTAAATCTGGCAATAGTAAGAAAAACAAAAAAATTGTTAACAACAAATATAGACTTAAGTTATGTTTCAGAGAAAAACCGCTTTCAGTTGTATATATGTTTTACAGACCTGTGAGTATTTCATATTGGTTGTCATACAGTACTGATTACATTTCCTATCTTGTAGGTGTAGACCTGAAGATTTCTTTTGAAATCACGAAATGGATAGTGTTCCTGTAAAATTTCATATACAACAGAAAGCGGTTTATTCTGAAATATAGGTTACTTCAGTTGCTGTTGCCCTCGACAGAAAACTATTTGTAATAGACTTAAGTGTTACGTACTCTTTCTTTGAAAGTATTTGTTTTGAGCGCAGTACTGTATGCAAGTGGAATGAGGACGATAAGCAATACAGACAAGTAGAGAATACAAGTTTGTAAAATGTGGTGCTCCAGGAGAATGTTGGAAATAAGACAGGTAGGTGGAAAAACGAATGAAGAGGTACTCAATCGAACTGAGGAAATAATAAATGTACGCAAAACTTGACTAGAAGTTGACAGGATACATCGTCAAGAAAGAGGACATAGTCAGTTTGGTAATCGGAGGAAGTGTGTGAGAGGGGGTGAGGGGAGGAGGGACACGATGGACTAGAGCAGGGCTTCCCAACCTTTTCAGCTGGCGGACCCCTTCTTCTGTAGAAAATCCATGGCGGACCCCTAGTCAGTCAAGAGCACAGTAACTTTAAATTTCAGAGCGAAACCCATGGGAACTGATAGCTTCTTAATGCAAGTGCCATGTACCCAATGACCCCCCTCTCACCCCCCCCCCCCACGAAGTATCAATAGTCTTTGGTTTAGAGATGAATGAAAACAACTTGAAATTAACGATCTAATTTGAATTCCCACTGTATCCAGACACTTGCTAGTGGATTTACTCCCTTGGTTCAACACACTATAGCCTGATTAAAATTACTTGGTAATTGAAATTTCACACGATGGAGCTGTCTTCCTCCAAGAGCAATCAACGTCACGTCCAAACTGTTCGCTGTTGACAAGCTGCCGCTTATGGTCTTCCACTGTTTGGCTACTGTTGTGTAAGCAGCATGCATATTTCGTAACAGTTGTGTGTGTGTGTGGTTTTACGTGAAATCCGAAGAAAAATGTTCAAATGTATCTAAAGTCTTCCTTTCAGCGTCCTCCCTCTTCATTCATTTCAACTACAAGCTTCCCTAGTTGTGAAGGCGATGGAGAAACTGCACCCCTCTTCGATGATCCTGACTTCAGCCACCGATCCATGTTAGAAGTAATAAACTGGTCAAAAATCGACTTATGAAGTAGGTAGTGCACTGACAAAGCAAGTTTAACATTTAATAATGCCTGGGGCAGCATACGTGCCAGCGAGAGCTGTGATTGGTTGACAAAGCTAGCTCCATACATGCGTAAAACGTTTCAGCGCATCTAGCCCCGTGAGCCGGCGCACAAACGACCCCAGTATTGTTGCGAAACAGTCGATCAGAGAAGGCGCTTTCTCCTGCACTAAACTGTGTATACGTTCTCACTTAGGAACCACAAAGGCTGCTTGGGGATACGACCTGAAGTAAAAGTACACGTTTTTCACACGAAAAAAAAAGTGATGACTTTGATTGTCACATTTTTATTCAATAACTTTACTCATTATTTTACACGATTTGGTGAAAGGTGGCCGCGGACCCCCTAGAAAGAGCCGGCGGACCCCTAAGGGGTCCGCGGACTACAGGTTGGGAAGCCCTGGACTAGAGTGAAGAGCTGCTTCAAAGCACTTGGGAATTCCGACTTTCTCGGCGAAATTCTTTGACGAAATCTTCTACGTTTATCAGTCAAGTCGCGGTATCATGTAATGTTTCGACGATCTTCCTACTCGTCATCATCAGGAGGAAATGAAAACTCGTCGCAACTTCGCAGCAACACGACGTAATGACTCGGCTGACAATCGGAGATTTCATCAATGAATTTCGCCGAGAAAGTCTGCATTCCCACACAGCACACCTCTACTGGGAGAACATACAAAGCAGTTTCAAGATGCTGCAAACGCTGCGAATCGAGAAGGTGTGTGTGCTCAGCATAAATGGCTTTTTTACAGCAATGTAGGCGTAAAGATTTCTACTGAAGATGACCAGTAGGGAACTCGTCGAAACGTCGACACGAGACGACGCCGATAACCGGAGAAGATTTCGTCGATGCAGAAAACCAGTTTCGGGTTTGTAACTCACTACAACGATAGCGACACATAGTGGTACATTCAATCGTCGTTTTCTCCCTCCTCCCGCATCCGACATAGTTTATAGCCTCCGTCACACACCGTAAGCAAGTGTGAACGGTCCGCGCGGCTGCGACCCGGGCCGGATCCAGCTAGCTGTGTCTGCTGTGCGCTGTCTGCTACCTGCGGCTTTTTGTGGGACACCGCCACACGTGGCACACACGTGGCGTTGGCAGACACGCGCGCCCCAATCAAATAAAATATAAAAGCCTCGCGCTGTGCTGCCGCGCGAGGAGAGGGCCCCCGTAAGCCGGACGATTCTCACGGTCCCTGGCGGCGATTAAGAGATTGCGGCGCGCGCGGAAGTGGCATCAGGCGCGGCTAGAGCCACCCCGAGACAAACTCCTTCCTGTCGGCAAAGAGATTGCCGCACGCGGCGCATCTTCGTGGGAGTCTACAGGGAGACTCTCCAGTACGACAGGCTCTTAGAGTGAAGTGGAGAGGAAGGAAGATTGTATTTAACATCCGTCTTGAATGGAAAGATAATCGGCCGCGCGCTTATAAAAGAAACATGCCAGCATTGACCGTAAAGTATTCAGGAACATCGCAAGGAGCCTAAATCTGCGTGGCCAGACGTAGATTTGAACCACCGCGCCCTCCCCACCCACCGTTCCCCCCTCCCCCACGCTCGTCCTCCACCCCTCTCCGCTGCCCCAAAACCCTCCAGGCCAATGTGTGCACTTTGTCGTTTTGTGGCAGATTCGTACTGCTAACACCAAGTCTCGTCATTTGTGACGGTTTCTTCTGGAAAAGAATTGTCCACGTTTTGCATTTGAGTCCAGTCATCAAGTCACGGCAGGCGTCCATGCCTCGTTCCTTTCTTTTTTTTTTGCGTGTCTGTGTGTGAGGGAATAGCTTTGCACACACTTTTTTCTTCTTCAAAACGTTCTGGAGAACGTCTTGAACACTTTCGGCCGCACGTCTAATTCTTACCACTGCCTGCTCACAGCTGATTGGTCGAACGCACATCTGTTGTTTACACTTGTTAGTTCAGGCCGGCACCGTAGTTATTACGCTGACGTCGCTTACGTGCCAGGAATAAAATCAGTCTCTGAGCTTTTTGGACGGACGGTATACATTCCATATTAATTCACATAAATCTAGCTGATGATGTCGGTTTAAATCCCTAAACGAGTCGTCGAAATGAATAAATTGTGACTGGTTACAGTTAATATGGTGCCTCATTCGAAGAAGACGTTAAAATTGTGCATCATAGCTTTCATAAAAGTCTAAAACAATAAAATATTATTTTTTACGCTTGCTTTTGTTTTATAATGAACTGACTTTAAAAGATGCCTGTCGTCGCTCCCCCGGCGCTTATATTTTTAACTCCCCCGGATTTCCCATGCCCCATCTTCCTTCTCCCCCGCCCCTTCCTGCCACTCTCATCCATAAAAGGAACACGACAACATTTTAAGTTCAGTCGCTTTTATCATGTGATGGCGAGATGTTCTCGTATATGCGTATTAGTGACACGTTTTGTAACGTTTTTTGTGATATTCAGGGCGCATATAACCAGTGTATATAGATTATGACGAAACTATTTGTGCATTTTTGTTACATCTTAAGATGATAGTTAATGTGCCGAAACCAGTTAATCTGAATGTGTAGAGTAATTTGTAGAGATGTTGACATAATACAGGATGTGCGCATGAAACTTGGCTGATTTCCGATTGGAATAAAAACAATTATGACACGTAGATACCTGCTGTAATGGAGCAGGATATAAAGTAACTGAAATAGTTTTGAACAAAAAGTTAATGTTCGTCTTCGTGTGCTCCTTTCGTAACCCTTAAACTATATGGACGACACAATATCCCAACACATGTGCGTACCGGCACGTCCAGCGTGAAGGGTGTCATTGCATCATCGTTCTTCTGCGGAGATCGCGAAGGGCACGTACAGGCGAGGCACGAATAACGTCTTTGACATAACGCCACAAGTAGAAATTCAGAGGGTTTATGTCCAGAGATGATAGTGGCCACATGGTTGGCCCATTACGTCCTATTCGTCGCTGTGGGATTTCTCGGTCCATTGTGGCGGTGCACCATCCTTCTGGAAGATCACGTCTGGCAGAAGGGAAAGGAGTTGACGGAGAGCAAACTGCTCAAGAATGTCCAGGTAAACGTTTCCTGTTACTGTTTCGTCCGTGGAGAAGAATGGTTCAACTACGCTGTCCTTCGTCAGCGCACACCACACATTCACGTTTCTGCTGCCTCTCACTTGTTACCAAAAACTGTAGTGGTTTTCTGATTCCCAGAAGTGAATGTCATGTCGATTAACCTTCCCACATGTGTGGAATGTTGATTCGTCAGAGAAAACGAAATTTCCTAGATAGCTGATGTTTTGCCCTATCTAGTTAAACATCTCAATACCAAACATGTTCTGAAGCTACAAGTCGTTTCCCTTAAATAGTTGCACAATTTGAACTTCGTATGCTTGCAGCACCTTGTGAACTACTGAACGGGGGATGCTTAGCTTTCGTAATTCTCGGTGAGCTGCGTTTGATGCGCAGCTTTGGATGGCCTCCGATCTCCGCTACCATTTAATCAGATGTGTTTTTTTCTGACAGAATCTCTCTGTTACCCTCCGAGTGGCTGGGAACTTGTCATACCAAGCCTGACCTCAACGCCTCCTGGCTCCGTTGAAATTCAGGTCGAAAATTTCCTTGGAAATTAAAAGGTCGCATGCTCCCATTTGACAATAGGTCAATTCATCAAAAAAAAAAAAACGATGTGTAGTTGTCAGAAGTAATCTGAGAAGTCTTAAAAGAAACGTGAGGATTTAGTAATTATTAGTAATTAAAATAAAATTGACATGTCTTTGCCGACAGCACGCACAATGAAGTTTCCTTAACGACTACTCCCTAAACATAACAGAGAAACTTTCAACAGCTAACAGCGAAGAAGAAGTACTACCCGACCAGGATATTATTACACATGGCCTGTCGTGGAAGCGCGCTGGGACGTTACCACAAACACAGCCGTAAAGGAGGCTCTGGACGTCCACGTAGAACATACGCCCGCCTGCGTCGTCGTATTGTAAGGGCAGCAGTGGCTTATTGCACGCCAGCGTACATCCGTAGCAGCACAGGTAAGACACCTTGTGACCCCAACGTGTCAACACGAAATGCTGCGAACCGGTTGGTAGTAGTGCGACTAGAGTCTCGCACACCTCTAGCCCGTCTTCTACTCACGCTACAGCACGGGCGGGCACGGCTGTCCAGGTGCCGTCACAGAGTCAGTCACTTGGAAGGTGGAATGGCGCGGTGTGGCCTCCATCGATGAAAGCAGATTCTGCCTGCACGCAACTGAAGGTCGTTTGTGCGTACGATGTAGACCAGCTGAAAGTTGCCCGACACACACTGGCCTCAAACCAGGCCATATGGTCTGGCGTGCAATAGGCTGCAACTCTTGTTGACCTTTGGTGTTTCTGGAGGGGACGCTAAACAGCGCTCGGTACATGCCGAATGTTGTTAGACCCGTTCTTTTTGCGTTCTTGCAACAGAAAAGTGATGATTTGTTCCAACAGGATAACGCTCGTTCACACACTATCCGTGAAACTTATCGTGCCGCGAAACACGTTCAACAACATCTGCAACAACATCCCTGGCCAACACGATCTCCGGACCCGTCTCCGATCGACCACGTTTTGTGGGGTCGATTGGATGCCACAGTCAGTGTCTGCACTCCCGCATGAAGAACTAACACGGGTTTTGAGCATGGGTCGATTCCTGGAACCTCAGAACCGCTTGTCGCTTGTTTTATTGATCTGTAAATGTTGTAACGCCCCACCCGTCACTTCTCTGGTTTTGGTGTCTGTTCACCCCAGGTAATTGACTAACAGATCAACAGAGAGTGCAAAACTGCCGCAATGTCGGATAACGCAAAGAAAGTAATAAGGCCGTGTGACTCCTGATTGAACTGCGGTGGCAGTGTTGACATTAATTGATTCAGAATTGGTCCTTTTTAATTAAGAAGGGATGCACATTGATGTTATATTCAGCTATTGAACACCAGATGCAGATGTTGAACATAAGATTAATTAAGAAAATGACTTGGGATTTCAACTACTTGATTGAAAACAGATGCAGTCGATTAGCACAGATTTATTTTAACTCACGACTTTCAGTCATCACATTACATGACTCTCCTAACATGCAGTGGTAATAAATTGCGTTTGTGTGGAGTAAAGCGCGATAAATCAAAAGTAATTCCTATCCACTGATCCTGGCGTAATGCGAAGTACGAGAAGAATTCTACGATACATGGCCCATGAAACCCTTGTGGAAACTTTGCCGACGTGATCCAACAAATTAATCAGTGGCCAGAGCGGGCGTAATATCATCGAATACAGCGTGGCGGAGCGATGTCGTTGTGCAGACGTCGGCCGACCTCGTGGTGCTGCAAGGCTGCGCTCGTCTATTCACTCCTAGCTATCTTGCTCAGTACATAGCTGAACCAAAACTTTCTATCTCCAAGCTCAATCGTTCCATTTGCTAAGTCCTAAACTGCAGAGATGGTCACTCTTTCTCAGGCAAGCTGAGTAAAGAACGCCACATCCGCACTCTAGGCAAGCTGGGAACGGAAGACCTCTACTGAGACTTCTGCCAGTCCGCTCTTCGCCTCGGTTTCCCCTCCAGCAAAATCACTTACGCCAATTGCAGCGCAAGTCGCGTTAATTGTACGTCACTTCCCAGCGCTGACCAATGCCTGCTCTGGGAAGTGAACAAATTACCACAAAATTTCCCTTCCTCTCAACTTCTTCTATTTAGCTCCCCTCCCAGGCCACCCATCAAGGTTAGCTTCTGCACAAACACCAAGTTTTCCGGCATTCTGACACCCAGGAGAGTACTTCAAATTCCTCGGTCCTACATTCCCATCGGAGGCCGGCGTATTTCATGCTGTCGCTCTTCACCTGATTTACTTCATGCTCTGTGGACCGTGAATTCAGCGTGAAGTTGCTATAGTCACAAACACGCATGTTTTGACCTCTGTTGAACACTCCACCGTAGCTTTGCGCGGCTTTGTCGCATGTTTCACAGAAAATGGGGCGACAGACATTTATCAACAGGCGTACAAGTTCTCCGTCTGCTTCCTGGTACACCAGCATGGAGTCGGGGTCAACCACCCACTCACTGTCACTCATCTTAAGGCGGCTGGAGGCCGCGCCGCGTTACTGCTTTCTCAGAGCTTGAGCCGCCCTAAGCTGCCTATTGTCGCTTCCCTTCGCCGTTCCCCAGCCGGTCACGGTCAACTCTAAATGTTTCCCTGGGGTAGACTAGCGTCCAGTAAATCGACTCAGCCCGCATCTCGTGGTCGTGCGGTAGCGTTCTCGTTTCCCACGCCCGGGTTCCCGGGTTCGATTCCCGGCGGGGTCGGGGATTTTCTCTGCCTCGTGATGGCTGGGTGTTGTGTGATGTCCTTAGGTTAGTTAGGTTTAAGTAGTTCTAAGTTCTAGGGGACTGATGAGCATAGATGTTAAGTCCCATAGTGCTCAGAGCCATTTGAAATCGACTCATTTCCACAAAGTTTTCATGTCGTGTGAATTACTTTAAAACCATCACCTGACATTAATTATTCCAATACTTCCATACTATACCCTCTACAAGATGCATTGTGCCTTATCAGTCATTTTTTGTTTAGCCTACTGTTCGCTCAACGTGAGTTAGGTGATCTTAATGACTTCATGTAAGCGGCATAGTCCTTGCCATCTTACAATGTAATCATTTAATGTATTTCATATGCGCCGTTGCAACAATAAATCTTGAGTGAACTGAAAACCCCTACAAGTGTGTGCTAAAGTTTTTCCGGCAGTGTAATATGGACGACTGTGCATTTGGCCATCGACACGTGAAGAGATATAAATGAAAACTAGTGGGAATGAAGTGTGCTCCTCCAATGTAAAATTGAAGGTGCCACCACCACCAGGTGGGTCACCGTTATGTTACTTATCAGGTTGCCCAGCAGAACGCGGGGATTTTTCGTATGATTGCCGTAAGAGTACGAAAACTGATAGATGCAGACCTTTGGGGAGATCACATTGAGTGCCGGAAAACGTGGGAATGCACGAGAGAATACTGATGTCTATAGATCGACGAGGGAACACGTAAGTAACGTCCGTTGTGGATTCTCATGTTGAGCGCTGTGCGCTGCACTGTGAGCTCCGAAACGCCTGTGCCTGCGCGAGCACTGTACTCTGTCGTCAGACCTGCCACAGATCGCCGCCTGCGCTGCTTCACACGGCGGGAAAGCCTCCGAATTCCAGAACCTGTGATGCGGCGTAGACGTGCAAAACTTTGGCGCCTACTCGCTGAACTACTTGCCGCAGATGGTCATGACAGTATCTCGTGAACATCGGAACAGCTTCGCTCTTTCCGAAGTTCTCCCTCGCAGGCGCCGGGCGATAACGATCTGCCATTTGCCAACGCCTGTCGTGTCAGTGGATTTCCCCTTTTGCACCCATATAGTCGTTGGAATGGTTTACCATTGGTCTCTGCCCCGCTTGTATACTTGCCGCGACTCAAACGTGAATGTCGTCGGGTGCCGAGTTTTTACCCAGCTGTTCCTCCTTCACAAGACTTTCTAGTTTATTTCCGGAAATGCCGTCTCTTCCGATACTTTTAGTGGTTGTGCTTCGTACCCACAAACAGTCCAAGGCTTCACACAGTGACGGTGATCTGACGGCTCCGTTTCGTCTACAGTGAATACCACTGTAAGCTGGTACTGTACCCACTCTCCGACAAAAAGGGTTCCTAACTCTCAGACTCGCCGAGTATTTCTCTACTTTCCGGACCGTCCTACTCTTTCGATGAACACCGTGGTCCCTAGTTTTGTTCAGCCTTTCCCCTTCATCCCTGCCTGTCTCTGACACGTGTTCGCTTCTCGTTGACTCTTACACTCGGCCTTAGTACCCTTCCAGTGGCTGGGCGTATGGGGAGAGGAGCCTGTCCATATACTGCATTTCTAGTCTGTCACTGGCGGCGCATGACGTATGGGTTCCCTTTCCAGGACACCTCTTCTCTCTCTCTCTCTCTCTCTTTCCTAGGCCTGTGCTCGCTGTTGCTTCGTAAAACTTCTTGTTCCCTTACTTTGATCTAGATGTGTACTGAGTATATTTGGCAAGGATACAGCGTAATGCTGCTGTGGCCACATTCCACGCAGCGGTCCCCTGGTACCCTGGCGCCGGCTGTGTACTCGCCTGGCACCCTGCCCATTCTCGCTACTGCACTGAATCTGACCTACTTTTGTCTCTTTACAAGACTCGGCCTTTTCTTCTCTGTGGACGCGACATATTCTCCTTTCTGCGTCAGGCGCCTGCAATACTACCGGGCGGTATCCAGTATCGCGCTGGGCAGTGGCCACAATGTTTCGGCTCGTCAGTGCATATTAAAAGAATGGGACCGGAAAGACTTCCTAGGAGATCCCTAGAATGAACGGAACCTGGACGAAGATCAATTGGAAGAGCACGAACAGTATGGAGAGTTCAGGTGAAAGATGATGTGAACCGGACAGGACTGCGATGGGGCGAGAAGCCAAATGACAGACTGTAAGAAAAAAGAGAAGCTTCGGAGAGCCGCTGTGAACGACCTGCATCAGCAGAAACGTTTCAGGAAGAAGAAGAAATGGATATAGGGTGAAAAACCAAATACGCAGAATAGAACTTTTCTGGCCAACATACATTGCTCCAAAGTATTTGTACGCATTTATTTTTGGATGTGTAGCAACGCCAATCCATCGTCGTTGCTGTTACTAAAAAACAGACGTGCAACATCAGTACAAGTACCTGTAATTCCTTCTTTTGCTCACAATGTACACAGCATATTACCGAAACACACGTGACATTTGCCGCGTGGTATGGGCGAAATGTAAGGTACTCTTCGCTCACTCCAGATACTCCTGCTTTGCGCTGTGTTCGCAGGCGAGTCGCCGGTCACGCCGGGTCGTTCAGAATTACGCCTCCGACGAGACGCCCCACTTAGTGTCTGCCGGGACAGGCACTTCAAAAAGGCCAATGCGCGAGTTTTACGAAGTCGGTCGCCGCCGCTAATAGCATCGACGCGTCTTACACGCGTGGAGAGGCGCCAGCAGGCTTCCGCCGGGCATATTTTATTCCGCCGGCGCTCCTACTTGTCGCGATGCGCGGCCGGTACGTTATAAATAACGCCCCCCGCCGCCCCGTGGAACTTTGCCACTCGCCGCTCAAAGCGCGGGCCGGACCGGGAAACATTTTCATTGCCGTGTTCCCGCCATCTGCGCCGGCCGGCGTCCGCCTTGTAATTTGCCAGCCAGCAGCCGCGTGGTGCGCACCCAGCACGGCACGGCAGCCGGGCTGGCGGCGGGCACGCCGCCCAGTGGCGAGGGCGGGTTTGGAACTGCTGCACTTCTGCAGGGAGGCAACACAGGGTTACTCACCAAGTACCTCGAGGGATTCAGAAGACGACCGTGCGATACCCATACAGGAAAACGACACATATCAGTGGACACAACACATCTCCAACTTTTTAACCGACATTCAAGATGCCCAGTGTGTCGACTGTTTGTGATGCGACAGATGCCCATACGTGTGCGCAACTCAGTTCGCTGTTTCGACTGCCAGGGTACCCACAATAACAGCAGCACATTTTCTAATTCAGTTCATTGGTTTCTCTATCTACCTGTGCGAACTGCTTCAGTGCAAAAATACGGAGAGAATGACTGGATGGTTAGTTGGTTCGGGGGAGGGGACCAAACACTGAGGTCATCGGTCCCATCGGATTAGAGAAGGACGGGAAAGGAAGTCGGCCGTGACCTTTCAAAGGAACCATCCCGACATTTGCCTGAAACGATTTAGGGAAACCGTGGAAAATCTATATCACGATGGGCGCACACGGCTTTCAACCGCCGTCCTCCCGAATGCAAATCCAGTGCGCTAACCACTGCTCGGTCGGAGTGAATGATTTGTCCACATTTTCTTACATGTCTGGCGCAAGTAGGGCAGTTTCTACCTGCACCACGCTGCAGAGATGTTCTATCCACTAAACGTGTTTATTTTCTAAATGTCCTCTAGTCTCTGTGCAATTGTCTTTTGAAACTACAGAGGTACTTGAGAATACGCCTCCAATATCGCTTGTACTGCACATTACTGCCAAGCACCTTAGCTGTTTGTTGTGCGCAGTATGAATCGAATCTGAGTTTCACGGTTGGCGTCCTCCCCTTGTAAGTGCTATTTCGTACAGTATTTACTATCTTTACCTCAGAAACACCGTCAGATTCCACATCAAATCCTGTTGGTACATGATGAAAGAAGGGCCTTTCCTTTGGTCAACAGTTGGAGATTGCTGTAAAAAAATACATGTGATTACAGTCCCAAAATTCTTACTGCAACTTTTAACATCCACAATTCATTGATTAGAAAATTACTGCATTGCCCAAATCACTGCCTTGGCAAAATAAGCAGCATGGACATTAACTTTCTTCTACATAGTGGAAATAATGTTTGTAACTTGTTTTGAATATTATTTTGTTAATTCAGTAAATGTGGGCAGTCATGAACTCTGCTTAATTATACTGAAAACATGTGGTTTGATAGTTTGGACAACTGTTCTCAAAACTGTCCAACAGCACGTTCAAGTAGCTTAACATTTTATTTATAGAACCATTGGATCCTGGAATGTAGTTAGTCATTATTACTATAAAGTTACTGAATAGTAAGGCAGATTACATTCATATTGACTCAGTGCTCCTTTCATTGACAAGAAATCTTCACCGATTCCAGTGTGTGATAGTAATATCACAAGTGATTGATTTTGCACTAAAATGTTGAGCAGTACTTTTCCTATGTTACGAATAACTGAGAGTACATTGTACTGTCATTTGATGTTGTACATGTGTTAAGAAAATATAAGGAACCATGGACCTTGCCGTTGGTGGGGAGGCTAGCGTGCCTCAGCGATACAGATGGCCGTACCGTAGGTGCAACCACAACGGAGGGGTATCTGTTGAGAGGCCAGACAAACATGTGGTTCCTGAAGAGGGGCAGCAGCCTTTTCAGTAGTTGCAGGGGCAACAGTCTGGATGATTGACTGATCTGGCCTTGTAACATTAACCAAAACGGCCTTGCTGTGCTGGTACTGCGAACGGCTGAAAGCAAGGGGAAACTACAGCCGTAATTTTTCCCGAGGACATGCAGCTGTACTGTATGATTAAATGATGATGGCGTCCTCTTGGGTAAAATATTCCGGAGGTAAAATAGTCCCCCATTCGGATCTCCGGGCGGGGACTACTCAAGAGGACGTCGTTATCAGGAGAAAGAAAACTGGCATTCTACGGATCGGAGCGTGGAATGTCAGATCCCTTAATCGGGCAGGTAGGTTAGAAAATTTAAAAAGGGAAATGGATAGGTTAAAGTTAGATATAGTGGGAATTAGTGAAGTTCGGTGGCAGGAGGAACAAGACTTTTGGTCAGGTGATTACAGGGTTATAAATACAAAATCAAATAGGGGTAATGCAGGAGTAGGTTTAATAATGAATAAAATAATAGGAGTGCGGGTTAGCTACTACAAACAGCATAGTGAACGCATTATTGTGGCCAAGATAGACACAAAGCCCATGCCTACTACAGTAGTACAAGTTTATATGCCAACTAGCTCTGCAGATGATGAAGAAATTGATGAAATGTATGACGAGATAAAAGAAATTATTCAGGTAGTGAAGGGAGACGAAAATTTAATAGTCATGGGTGACTGGAATTCGTCAGTAGGAAAAGGGAGAGAAGGAAACATAGTAGGTGAATAAGGAGTGGGGGGAAGAAATGAAAGAGGAAGCCGCCTTGTAGAATTTTGCACAGAGCATAACTTAATCATAGCTAACACTTGGTTCAAGAATCATAAAAGAAGGTTGTATACCTGGAAGAATCCTGGAGATACTAATAGGTATCAGATAGATTATATAATGGTAAGACAGAGATTTAGGAACCAGGTTTTAAATTGTAAGACATTTCCTGGGGCAGATGTGGATTCTGACCACAATCTATTGGTTATGAACTGCAGATTGAAACTGAAGAAACTGCAAAAAGGTGGGAATTTAAGGAGATGGGACCTGGATAAACTGAAAGAACCAGAGGTTGTAGAGAGTTTCAGGGAGAGCATAAGCGAACAATTGACAGGAATGGGGGAAAGAAATACAGTGGAAGAAGAATGGGTAGCTCTGAGGGATGAAGTAGTGAATGCAGCAGAGGATCAAGTAGGTAAAAAGACGAGGGCTAATAGAAATCCTTGGGTAACAGAAGAAATATTGAATTTAATTGATGAAAGGAGAAAATATAAAAATGCAGTAAATGAAGCAGGCAAAAGGGAATACAAACGTCTCAAAAATGAGATCGACAGGAAGTGCAAAATGGCTAAGCAGGGATGGCTAGAGGACAAATGTAAGGATGTAGAGGCTTGTCTCACTAGGGGTAAGATAGATACTGCCTACAGGAAAATTAAAGAGACCTTTGGAGAGAAGAGAACCATTTGTATGAATATCAAGAGCTCAGATGGCAACCCAGTTCTAAGCAAAGAAGGGAAGGCAGAAAGGTGGAAGGAGTATATAGAGGGTTTATACAAGGGCGATGTACTTGAGGACAGTATTATGGAAATGGAAGAGGTTGTAGATGAAGATGAAATGGGAGATAAGATACTGCGTGAAGAGTTTGACAGAGCACTGAAAGACCTGAGTCGAAACAAGGCCCCGGGAGTAGACAACATTCCATTAGAACTACTGATGGCCTTGGGAGAGCCAGTCATGACAAAACTCTACCATCTGGTGAGCAAGATGTATGAGACAGGCGACATACCCTCAGACTTCAAGAAGAATATAATAATTCCAATACCAAAGAAAGCAGGTGTTGACAGATGTGAAAATTACCGAACTATCACTTTAATAAGTCACACTTGCAAAATACTAACGCGAATTCGTTACAGACGAATGGAAAAACTGGTAGAAGCGTACCTCGGGGAAGATCAGTTTGGATTCCGTAGAAATGTTGGAACACGTGAGGCAATACTAACCTTACGACTTATCTTAGAAGAAAGATTAAGAAAAGGCAAACCTACGTTTCTAGCATTTGTAGACTTAGAGAAAGCTTTTGACAACGTTAACTGGAATACTCTCTTTCAAATTCTGAAGGTGGCAGGGGTAAAATACAGGGAGCGAAAGGCTATTTACAATTTGTACCGAAACCAGATGGCAGTTATAAGAGTCGAGGGGCATGAAAGGGAAGCAGTGGTTGGGAAAGGAGTGAGACAGGGTTGTAGCCTCTCCCCGATGTTATTCAATCTGTATATTGAGCAAGCAGTAAAGGAAACAAAAGAAAAATTCGGAGTAGGTATTAAAATTCATGGAAAAGAAGTAAAAACTTTGAGGTTCGCCGATGACATTGTAATTCTGTCAGAGACAGCAAAGGACTTGGAAGAGCAGTTGAACGGAATGGACAGTGTCTTGAAAGGAGGATATAAGATGAACATCAACAAAAGCAAAACGAGGATAATGGAATGTAGTCAGATTAAATCGGGTGATGCTGAGGGGATTAGATTAGGAAATGAGACACTTAAAGTAGTAAAGGAGTTTTGCTATTTAGGGAGTAAAATAACTGATGATGGTCGAAGTAGAGCGGATATAAAATGTAGACTGGCAATGGCAAGGAAATCGTTTCTGAAGAAGAGAAATTTGTTAACATCGAGTATAGATTTAAGTGTCAGGAAGTCGTTTCTGAAAGTATTTGTATGGAGTGTAGCCATGTATGGAAGTGAAACATGGACGATAACCAGTTTGGACAAGAAGAGAATAGAAGCTTTCGAAATGTGGTGCTACAGAAGAATGCTGAAGATAAGGTGGGTAGATCACGTAACTAATGAGGAGGTATTGAATAGGATTGGGGAGAAGAGAAGTTTGTGGCACAACTTGACTAGAAGAAGGGATCGGTTGGTAGGACATGTTTTGAGGCATCAAGGGATCACAAATTTAGCATTGGAGGGCAGCGTGGAGGGTAAAAATCGTAGAGGGAGACCAAGAGATCAATACACTAAGCAGATTCAGAAGGATGTAGGTTGCAGTAGGTACTGGGAGATGAAGAAGCTTGCACAGGATAGAGTAGCATGGAGAGCTGCATCAAACCAGTCTCAGGACTGAAGACCACAACAACAACAACAACCTTAGCTGTGTCTGACTGCCGTGAAATGGTCCCAGGTTGGGTCGTGGATTTTCTTTCCGCTCAGCGACTGAATGTTGTGTTGTCCGCCATGCTCATTCCATCATCGTCAACAGGCAAGTCCCACAATGAGGCCTCAACTGAAAAGAACTTCCCGAGGTGGGGACTCCCCGTCATCAATGCAATACGATCATCTGATTTCTTTTCTTTTTTTTTCCCTTGCATTACTTACTGAGACGCCCGCTAAACCCGCTGAGCAGAACAGGTGATTAGGATTGTGGAAAGGGCCAAGTAACGTGTCGGTCGGTTTCACCTCAAAATTGTAATTTATTGTAATTTAATAAGACATTTACAACCAAAGCGGCACATAGCCATACTTTTACAACTACGAGTTTCAAACTCCAAATCTTTCACGGCTGAAGGGCTCCAAACAAGAAATCTTAAAAATCAACAAGGTAAAGTTCAAGTGACTGAAGACCCGTAGTTACAATTACAAATAATATATATATATATATATATATATATATATATATATATATATATATATACACTCCTGGAAATTGAAATAAGAACACCGTGAATTCATTGTCCCAGGAAGGGGAAACTTTATTGACACATTCCTGGGGTCAGATACATCACATGATCACACTGACAGAACCACAGGCACATAGACACAGGCAACAGAGCATGCACAATGTCGGCACTAGTACAGTGTATATCCACCTTTCGCAGCAATGCAGGCTGCTATTCTCCCATGGAGACGATCGTAGAGATGCTGGATGTAGTCCTGTGGAACGGCTTGCCATGCCATTTCCACCTGGCGCCTCAGTTGGACCAGCGTTCGTGCTGGACGTGCAGACCGCGTGAGACGACGCTTCATCCAGTCCCAAACATGCTCAATGGGGGACAGATCCGGAGATCTTGCTGGCCAGGGTAGTTGACTTACACCTTCTAGAGCACGTTGGGTGGCACGGGATACATGCGGACGTGCATTGTCCTGTTGGAACAGCAAGTTCCCTTGCCGGTCTAGGAATGGTAGAACGATGGGTTCGATGACGGTTTGGATGTACCGTGCACTATTCAGTGTCCCCTCGACGATCACCAGTGGTGTACGGCCAGTGTAGGAGATCGCTCCCCACACCATGATGCCGGGTGTTGGCCCTGTGTGCCTCGGTCGTATGCAGTCCTGATTGTGGCGCTCACCTGCACGGCGCCAAACACGCATACGACCATCATTGGCACCAAGGCAGAAGCGACTCTCATCGCTGAAGACGACACGTCTCCATTCGTCCCTCCATTCACGCCTGTCGCGACACCACTGGAAGCGGGCTGCACGATGTTGGGGCGTGAGCGGAAGACGGCCTAACGGTGTGCGGGACCGTAGCCCAGCTTCATGGAGACGGTTGCGAATGGTCCTCGCCGATACCCCAGGAGCAACAGTGTCCCTAATTTGCTGGGAAGTGGCGGTGCGGTCCCCTACGGCACTGCGTAGGATCCTACGGTCTTGGCGTGCATCCGTGCGTCGCTGCGGTCCGGTCCCAGGTCGACGGGCACGTGCACCTTCCGCCGACCACTGGCGACAACATCGATGTACTGTGGAGACCTCACGCCCCACGTGTTGAGCAATTCGGCGGTACGTCCACCCGGCCTCCCGCATGCCCACTATACGCCCTCGCTCAAAGTCCGTCAACTGCACATACGGTTCACGTCCACGCTGTCGCGGCATGCTACCAGTGTTAAAGACTGCGATGGAGCTCCGTATGCCATGGCAAACTGGCTGACACTGACGGCGGCGGTGCACAAATGCTGCGCAGTTAGCGCCATTCGACGGCCAACACCGCGGTTCCTGGTGTGTCCGCTGTGCCGTGCGTGTGATCATTGCTTGTACAGCCCTCTCGCAGTGTCCGGAGCAAGTATGGTGGGTCTGACACACCGGTGTCAATGTGTTCTTTTTTCCATTTCCAGGAGTGTATATATATATACACTGCTGGCCACCGTAAATGCAATACCCTGAAGGAAGCATCCGAATCAAGTGAAATTCACACCATGGGTTTGCAGCGATGAGATATGCAACTGATTAGAATTTCAGCGCAGACGCACATCACGCCCGCCTGTTGCGCCACCTCATAACGCCATTTAAGGCTTGGCGATTTCGACGAGTGTACGTTCGGCACGTGTGTTTACCTTGTGGTTGTTTCACAAGACGATCAGTTATGCCTCGTAGACAACAGCGAACATCGTTTGATCAAGTATCCGAGTTCGACAGAGGAAGGATAGTGGATTACCGAGATTGTGGATTATCATACAGAGAAATCGCTAGTCGTGTTGGACGAAACCAAACAACTGTAATGTGGATATGTGACCGTTGGATGCAGGAGGGTACGACGGACCGACGTGGTCGATCGCATTCACCTCGGTGCACCACTGCACGTGCTGATAGGCAAATTGTGCGCATGGCAGTGACGGATCGCTCAGTGACATCCCGAACCATAGCACAGCACATTGCGTCTGTAACGCATCATCCAGTGTCTGCGCGTACCATTCGACGCCGTTTACAGCAGAGTGGTCTGTTCGCAAGTCGTCCATTGCTTCGTCTACCATTGACGCAGAACCACAGACGTCTCCGTCGCCAATGGTGTGATGACAGACGGATGTGGCCGGCAGAATGGAATGACGTTGTCTTTACTGACGAGGCACGCTTCTGTCTGCAGCACCACGATGGTCGGATTCGAGTGTGGAGACACCGTGGAGAGAGGATGCTCGACAGCTGCATTATGCACCGCCACACTGGTCTTGCACCGGGTATTATGGTATGGGGCGGTATTGGATATTACTCTCGCACGCCTCTAGTACGCATTACCGGTACTTTAAATAGCCGGCGCTACATATCCGAGGTGCTGGAGCCAGTTGTCCTTCCTTACCTTCAGGGCTCGGCCACAGCCATATTTCAACAGGATAATGCGCGACCACACGTTGTCCAAAGGTTCTTCGTCAATAACCAGATTGAATTGCTTCCCTGGCCGGCTCGCTCTCCGGATCTTTCGCCGATAGAAAACATGTGGTCCATGGTTGCTCAACGAGTGACCCAGATTACATCCCCAGCTGCCACACCAGATGATCTTTGGCAACGTGTGGAAGCTGCTTGGGCTGCTGTACCCCAGGAACACATCCAACGTCTCTTTGACTCAATGCCGAGACGTGTGGCAGCGGTGATCTCCAACAATGGCGGCTACTCTGGCTACTGATTCTGGCAGGAACCACATGTCACAGACGTCTGTAAACGTAATCATTTGATACTTGGTCAACATGTTATCTACAAAATAAATTTTGTTGTGCTACCTCTTGTCTTTCTTGGTGTTGCATTTACGGTGGCCAGCAGTGTACATATATCACAGCTAGGCTGAAAGCCTCAAGGCGAAAGTGGATAAACATAAACAACATGCAATACAAACGGCTGAAGGCCCACAGTAAAATTTTCAATATTTTAAAATAAATTACCATAACCTTTCAAAGGCAGAAGGCCGCAATGTTTCTGCTTGAAGTGTAATTTTAAGAATAAGGTTTTAAGCGGGTGAAGGCCCACAATTGCTTTTCCAAAATTCAAAAATACCATAAACCTTTAAGGGCAGGAGGCCACAATGTTTAAGCTTGAAAGGTAATTTTAAGAATAAGGTCGCAAGCGGCTGAAGGTCCACAATTAATTTTCCAAAATTTTTAAAAAATATAACCATAAGTAGCTAAAACCGCACTAAAAGAAAAGACAACACAACAACAATAATCTTTCTGAAAATATCCACTTGCCGGAATTCAAACTTACTTATACACGGGTGAAGACCTTTAATTTACATAAAACATAGCAAAACAAAGGATTTTTTAAATCATTGGCTATGATTATAAACAGACAATTAAACACCGGTGAGAAAGGCAGTGAAAACAACGGCACTGAGAAGGTTCCAGGGAGGTCGGTCTGCCCTCGTTCACCTAGGTGAGACAGGTGGTGAGCCCAACTATACTTGATCCGTCGGAACCCAACCAAGGGACAGCCACGGACCGACCGCCAAAACGACTTGCTTGCCACCAATCGGTACACGAGAACTCAAACACAAAATGTTACGGACGTAATTATCCACAATCAAATATGTATACGAATTAAGCTGTCAAAACTACACACCGTGTTGGACAGCGACAACAGATGAGGAAAGGACACTACCTGAAATTACGTTAGTGGCCAGGGCACGTAACCGGAACACTAACGCCCACAAGGAAGAAAATTCCGCTGGTGCACTTGAATTGTAGTGAACCAATATAGTTAATTCCACCGCATGGCGGTTAAATTTCAGCAATACAAACACCCGGTGTTGCTCACAGGAAAACCTCCCTAACAGCGCACCATCGAAACGAACCACACAACATGGACGGACGTGGCTTGGGTACTTAACACACCACTCAACTTAGACGTCCTGGGTCGGTGAACCACGAAGGTCGTAGCGACCGGACAGCTCCACACACGCTCCGACACTGCGCAGGGACCGCCAGCGGAGCCAGCCGACTGCGCCGCACGGAGATACCCTCACTGGTCCGCACCAACCGACCGACTGCCCTCAGAATGCCGACAACATCTAAAATAGTCGTGAGTCGAGATAAGGCCAACTACACACACAACCTGACAGATACTTGCACGATGACCTGAGCGATACACAACAATAACTAAACACGTACCAAGACAAAGCGGGAGTCGATGCGCACACACACACAGCCGACTCATGAACGGTCGGCGAACCAAAACGCGTCGTCCGGTAGGACGACCGACCGACGATCCACCGAGACCGAGGCCCGGCTCAAGCGATGCGTGGCGGCAATGGTCGGGTGAGCCATGTCGACGCAGACCTCACTGCTGCTCCAACCCGACTTCACTAGTGCCGCATTGCAACTCCCCGACTGGCAGGTCCGGACTGCGCTCCAGACGCGTTCCAACTGACTGGCTGCTCGATCTTGCGACCCGAACTGGCTTACGACAGATAACGACCGGGAAGTAAAAGCAATCGAGCAAAGACACTACGAGAGGGGATATATCGATACGCGCTGCTAGTGCCGCTCACGACCAGGCAATGCAGCAACTCAGTGAGAGTAGTATTTTAAATTTACGTAGTGGGGTGGAAGTACGTTAAAAACAGGGTGTAAAATACACGATGGCGGGAACACGAGCCACGAACGGCTTACACCTATCTTACCTCAGCATAAAATGGACTTTCCATTTTATGCTGCCGTATGTCCAGATTTTCGCAGTATTTCTCGAATTTTGGGAATGGCTTGACCCGTTCAGCACTATCTTTACGCGGGACGCCAAATGTCCCGACTTCTGCACTCTGATAACATTTTCCAAGTACAATGAGGAAAAAAAGTTGCAGCACCCAAAAATGGTTCAGAAATTCATTTGTCTAGGTAACATATTTATGTGGTTAACATTGCAAGATTACAAATGAGGGCCAGATAAGCCATTGAAAATGTGAAGTGGTGGTTCATTAATAAGTGGTACATTAATAAGCGGTGTAACCGCCAGAATGTTAAAGGCAAGCGTGCAAACGTGTATGCATTGTGTTGTACAGGTGTCGGACGTCAGTTTGTGGGAAGGAGTTCCGCGCCTGTTGCACTTGTGTGGCCAGTACAGAGGCAGCTGATGCTGTTTGTGTATGGTCACTCAGTTGTCGTCCAATGATGCCCTATATGTGCTGGACTGATCTGGTGATGCAATATGTCGACACGCTGCACAGCATGGTGTGTTGCAATAGAATTACACGAACGAGAGTTATCCCGTTTGAAACACCCCGTGGAATGATGTTCACGAATGAGTGTACAACAGCTCGAATCACCAGATTGACGAACAAATTTTCCGTCAGGTTGCGTAGGAAAACTAAGAAGTGCTCCTGCAGTCATAAGAAGTCGCACCCTAGAGAAAAACGATATATCTATACCCCGCCTCCAATGAACTCTCGCTTGGCGGCACTGAAGTCGCAACGCACCCTAGAGGGCGTCTACCTCGGAGCTGTCCTTGAAGTAACAGATTTGCAGCAGACTGCTGTTTCACTGCGGTGCCAACTGCTGCTGAAATTGCTGTTTAGGATAGACTACGCTGCGCCAGAGCCATACGCCGAGCACGATGGCCTTCCCTCTCCGTAGTGCCACGCCGCCATCCGGAGCCCGGTCTCCTTGCGACAGTACACTCCCGTGACTAACGCTGCCAGCAGTCGTTTACAGTGGTTACACTCCTAGCAAAGCTTTCTGCAGTGTCGCAGACGGAACATCCAGCTTCTCGTAGCCCTGTTACGCGATATGGTTCACACTCACTGAGTTGTAGATTACGGCGTCTTTGTCGCCTTAAAGGCATTCTTGACTAATATGAGTCCACCACGTCCAATCTTGAAGGTAACTACGCTCACGACCGTTATAGCGTTCATTTAAAGCAAACCTGCTTTGCGCCCTCATAGTGCCGCGAAATGTGATTAGACGTCGTCTTCCAGGTGTAGAAGGAACCCTACTTACTTTTGTTTACGTCGTACATCTCCTTCTTGAAGTTGTAATTTGTTTTCGTCTTCGAAAATGACCGAGTACATAAAAGTGCCTAAATGAGTTTTTAAACCCATATATGGCAGTAGCCAAGAAAGTTAGAATACGACGTGCCACACGGTCACAATCAGCTGATGAACTAAAGGGAATCCTCGTGGGCCAGTGGATAATAATCAAATGGTCCCTGTTTTTAGTTACGTCGTTACAGAAAGACTTTTGTCTGTGCGTGCTTTCCCCCTATATGCGCCGTCTACTGGAGCCTAAAAACTACTTTTGCAATCAGCTAGCATGCGATGGAGAACACACCGATGATAATTTCCAGTCCGCAAGTCCACATCACTCCGTGTGCTCACTCAAAGAAAATGTCCCTACTCCACATTTACTCAGTGCAATCAGGAGCTATGACTATAAATAAAAGCTTTGAGTTTTAACTGATTAATATATTTAGTAAAAGTTGGCACTGATAAAATACAACTCTTAGTATTGTAACTAATGTCCCTATAGGAAACAGTACTATTGACAGTTCAGAGGCGACCTCTGCAGGAAGTTCCAAGTAAAAATGGTCTATCAGCGTGACTTCTAATCACCAAAACTTAACTGCTTACCTTAAAAGTGGAAAAAAATCTCATCACTTGCCACTCGGTTTTGTCAACATTACTGGCGGCACGCAAACAGTTAGTTCCGTAAAATCTATGCGGTCGAGGCCAATCCACTGAACACTACACCGCTAGATTTATTCCAGAAGGCGACCAGAACTATTAACTAGACATATATAACCTTTAATGTAGGCATTACAGGGTATTGTAATAAATAATACAATAGTAAAACGCAAGGACCACTACATGTTCCTTAAAGGGTACTGAGGCAGATTATACCCGCAGAAGGCGTGGACTGTAGGAGCGTACCACTGAACTACTGGCCATCAGAGCTCCTTTTAGAACACACATGTCTTACAAGAAGCAAGGGGCCACAGACGGTGCTGCAGGAATCGACCTCTCGGAAGGTCCGGCAACAAACACTTTCGAGAGCGATGAGATAGGCAGCCAAAATTTGCATTCACTTCACAAGATGGTACCTCAGACTAGTGGCATTCTAACGAATGACTGATGATAATCTTGCTGAAGCTACCTGACGTCCGATAAACCAAATGCAAACGATGGAAAAATACTCCAAAGCCAGAACCGGCGGTCTGCAAAATGGTTCAAATGGCTCTGAGCACTATGGCACTTAACGTCTGAGGTCATCAGTCCCCTAGAACTTAGAACTACTTAAACCTAACTAACCTAAGGACATCACACACATCCATGCCCGAGGCAGGATTCGAACCTCCGACTGTAGCGGTCGCGCGGTTCCAGACTGTAGCACCTAGAACCGCTCGGCCACTCCGGCCGGCGGCGGTCTGCCTACGTCCCCAGAATACTGTGTTTAGAGCACCCGGAACTAGAAAGAAATCACTACCAGCAGAGTAGAAGAATCACCAACCAGCCTACAATCAAGAAATCTGTCAAAACTACATGCCTTACAGGACAGCAGCGGCAAGGCGAGGAAACTTACACTGCTGTTACATACACTTACCCCAGGGCAGGTAACTGGGGCGTTAGCGCCCAGCAGACGAGAAAAATTACCGCTGGTTGAACTTAACAAATTGTAACAAGTTGAACGCAGTACTTAGTAATAACAAGTGAGGAAAGCTAATCAGATCCACCTTCCCCAAGCACTCGACTGGCTGCTCTTCGCCTCGGCGACACTACGAGCAGCAACACGAACCCAAGCCACTGGAGAATCGCCAGATATCACTATGGTGGAGGTTTCAATACTTGGATTGGAAATGCACTCATCCTAAAGCTTGTTGGGTCCGGTTTACGACGAGGTGGTGCACCCTCGTGACCACAGCCCTTCCATCCGGCTGTCCGTGCGTGCCGCCAGCGGTCCCGGCGTGTTCTGCCACTGCGCGGACCTGGCTCCACCTGAGTCCCCAACCGAACTCGCACACTCACACGATCCAGAACAACGGCGTCGTCCCAAAGATAGCGAAACAGTTACTACATACCCATAACGGCTGCTGCTGCCACTAGCGGACAGGACACGCTTGCGAAACCGAGTGGCGCCAGTCAACATGAGAAGAAGACAACTGCAACCGTGCCAACTAAACAATACCGTCTGGCCTCCAACAGAGGGGTAAACCTAGAAGCAGCACCGACGTGAGCCACAGCTCGGCTCAGGAAGAGTTACCCCAAAATACAATACCAAACGACAGAAGCGAATGAATATAAGCAAAGTTGCTACAGATATAACGTAGACATACACTGAAGAGCCAAAGGAACTGGAACACCCGTCTAATATCGTGTAGGTGCCCCGCGAGCACGGAGAACTGCCGCAACACGACGTGGCATGGATTCGACTAATATCTAAAGTACCGGTACTGCTGGAGGGAACTGGAGATCTCAACAGCACGTTGCAATGCATCCCAGATATGCTCATTAACGTTCATGTCTGGAGAGTTTGGTGGCCGGCGGAAGTGTTTATTTGGTGTCGTCTCGTTGTCACTGTACGCTTGTACCATGGGAAGCAAGAAGAGAATGTTGTTTCGTGGCTAGTATTCTCTTTCTATAACACAACTGCACGGGGTTCTTTGTTAACATAAATAGAGAGAGTGAGCAAGTTGTTGTGGTACAAGCTCTTCCGTCATAGTCCACGTAAACCTCACTGTTGGTGAAGTACAAGTCCCGCTATGTGCTGCCTGACACTGAGAGTCTGAATGCGACTGCATCTGTCGGCGACTGATGACTCGACTCTGTCTACAATTGAGCCCTCCGGTCCGCTGCGGAGATCTAAATAGTGGCGGTCGAGAGGCGTTGGCGGCACATTGCTTGCGACTTTGCTTTTGGCCTCTGTCATAGGCTCGCTTGCTCCGGCGCCTACTTTGCTGATGGCTGTGCTGGTGGCAGCTTACGTCAGCACAGTAGTGGGGCTGCGAACGACAACGGAGAAGGAGGCTGGGCGCTGCACGTAGAGATGAGCCGGCAGCCGTAGCTGTGGAGGACGGCGAACTCCCGACCGTACCACGCCATCTGGCTTGCGAGGCAGCAGCAACATCCTCCGGAAAACTGCTGCCAGGCACACGTTCAGGCGATGACGGCGACGGCAACGGCAATGGCGGATCCAGGTCCTTGGTACAAACGAGCGGAGATGGCGGGGGCGAGAGCGCGTCGTCCATCCGCTCTTTATGGGGTGCCCTGGCGGCACAAGCGGGCGGCAGTGAAGGCTGCGCGGTCTCGTGAATCTGGAGGGAAAAAGGCAACAGCAAATGACGCATGAATTTGGTTCTGGTGGCGGCGCTGCAATGAAGTACATATAGGAGCAAATGCGTTCCTTGATCATGCCTCTTTACCAGCGGCCACAGTTGCCACAAACACTGAAAAAAAAAAAAAAAAAAGAGAGAGATCGCGTGGAGCAAAGCGATACTTGCGGACCACAGGCAGTACCGGATGCTGCGGTGGGTCTAGCAAGTGTAGCAGCGTCCGATGGCGGCGGCCATGCAGAAGTGATGCGAAACTTGGTCCTCTGTTGCTTAAAAGTGCATACAGAGCGTTCTGCTTCTCTGTTAGATTGCGAGTGAAGCAGAGCACTTGTTAGATGACAAATGCCAGTTCGTTCACAAACCTGTTCAAAATAACGTGAAGTGAACTGCGGTCCGTTATCCGACACAAGTACTTCTAGCAAATCTTCTATGCAAAATAAGGAGAACAATGCTTGAAAGGTGCTACGTGTTGTGGTAGAAGCCGTATTCACCGCAAATGGGAACTTGCTAAAAGAGTCTGCGACTATGAACCGACGAGTGTTCCAAAATGGTCCTGCAAAGCCAGTGTGCACTCGTTGCAGTGGCGCTTGAGTCTAGGGCCAAGCTGAGAGTGTCTGTGGCGGAGCGGATTGTTTCTCCACACATGCGTGACACTGTGACGTCATCTTTTCAGTGTGGACGTCCATGCACTGCCAGGTACAGTGTCGTCTCGCTAACTGTTTAGTACAACCAGTTTCCCAATATCCTTGGTGGAGCAATCGCAACACATCCTTTTGCAGTACTTTTGGAACAGGCACACGCGATTGTCCACTGTCATTTTGAACTAGAATTACACCCTGTTAAACTGAAAGGTTATGCCGACGTGTAAAATATCGTCGCACAACTGATTTCTGAATACTGTTCAATGAACGAGGCCAAGACGTGCGAATGTAATGCAACAAAATCTTGAGGGCTGGGTCTGCTTCCATGGCCTGGCAATTTTTCTGTAGTGCAAAGAAAAGATTCCAGCAAGTCAGAGTCCTGCCCATCGATTTGGCAAAAAGACTCTGCAGCTGCATCACAATCAGAATCAGGGCCAATCAGAAGGGGAGATTGCCATGCTTGGCCATAGGTCTGTACACACTTTCATACTGATACTGCGAAAGCAACAAAGCCCGCCGTCGGAATTTTTTAGCAGTGCGTGTAGGAATCGGTTTTGACGGATGAAACAAGCACTGAAAACGCTTGTGATCTGTCAGTAAATAGAATTTACGACCATAAAAATAGTGATGGAATATGGTCACACCGTACACAATAGCGAGAGCTTCTTTTTCAATTTGAGAATAACTGCTCTGAGTTTAACAACTCTGAAGCAAAAGGAATGGGTCTGTCTTGAGGGAAAGGACAGCGCCGATCCCATAGGAAGAAGAGTCGACGTGCAAAACTACTGGCTTGGCAGGGTCAAAGTGCACTAAATATCTGTCACTGAGCAAAGCATTTTTGAGTTTCTGAAACGCGTCTTGATGGTCTTTAGTCCACACAAAAGGCACATTTTTGCGACGCAAAAGATGCAATGGAGGCGCGATCTGAGCGGCATTCTGTATGAACCGAATGTAGTAATTCATCTTGCCCAGTACTGACTGCAGTTCAGACACATTGGAGACACAGACAGGTCACGGATTGCAAGAAATGAGACTGGAGAGGGTGCACGCCGTGCCTGTCTATCGCAGGACCTAAGTACTGCAAACTGAGAAAAGTCACACTTCTCGAGGCGACACCTGAGTCCTGCTTCTGACTACACTCGAAAAACAGTACACAAATTGGCGAAGTGTCCTTCTGGTGTACGAACTGAGACGACAGTATCGTCAGGGTAGTTTGAACAAAATGGCACTTTTGCAGTCACCTGTAACAAGTAACGTTGAAAAATGGCGGGTGCGGAAGAACTGTCGGAGGCCAAACGCAAATAACTGAACAGTCCTGCTTCTACTGTTCTGGGAACTGAGGTTATGCAAAACTTTTTTTGATGTGTGTATATGATGGTATGACATACAGTTCTGGAGATAGGACATTGTAAACATTCAGTTGCGTGAAAGATGCGCATCGTGCTTGAAGTTTTAAATGCATTTCCTTTAGTACTAAGATACTCATACAGTCGAGTCAACTTGGAGAAATCCCTGACACCTGGTAGTGCAAACGGCTGCAGGCAAAAACTGCAGCCGTCCGCAGAGGAATGAGCAGACGTTGGCACGGAGACGTTCACAGAATCGCCTTGTAGACACGCGAAGGAGCCGCGTCCAGCCTGCGCAAACTGTCAGCGCCGCTATACTTACACAATTGTACATAACGCATCTTTGTTTGTACGACTGTTCCGTAATTTAAAAGGTGTTTCCACAAATACACGCAATTGAATATTTTTCTTTTCTAACAGAAAATTGGCGAAATGAATAAGAAGACAATGCCAGGTTCGTCAACTAGCAAGAACATAAAAGCGTAAATCGCAGGTCTTCCAACATTTTGTCATTTTGTTACAGATTTACATTATATTCGCAAATATATTCCGCAAACCGCCTTATGGTGTGCTGTGGATGATGTGTTTCGCAACACTCGCTTCTCCCCTGCCCTGTTGTGCTTGTGAAAGGACGTAGGAACAACGAGTATCCTTAAGTCTTCGTACGGACTGGTTTCTCCGCTTATGCCGTCGTCGTCATGCCTCCAGTCGTGTGTAGAGGAAGCAATACGTTGTCTGACTCTGCTCGGAACGCTCGCCCTCGGGTTATCAGCGGTGAGAGCCTCCGCGGTCCACGACGCCTCTCTTGTAGCGCCTGCGGCTGCAGCCAGCCTTCTGAGCGTCTACGTGCCGTCTCTCAGGCGAGCGCCTGACGAAATGCGCCGCTCTTCCTTGGCTATTCTGCACCTCTTCTATTAATCCAGCCTGCTAAGTGTGCCACAGTGATGTGCAGTAGTAAGGACCCGGTCTTAAAGTGTTTTGTAAGCTATTTCTTTAGTGGATGAATTACATTTCATCAAGAATCTTCAAATAAATCTCAGCCTGTCATTTCTACAGCTAATTTCATGTGTAGCTCGACTTTTCCTCGACAAGGACTCTTATTGATAGGTACAGGAGGTGGACAAATACACTGAAGCACCAAAGAAACTGGTATAGGCATGCGTATTCAAATACAGGGATTAAACAGGCACAGTACGGCGCTGCGGTCAGCAGCGCCTGTATAAAACTACTAGTGTCTGGCGCAGTTGTTAGATCGGTTACACTGCTAGAATGGCACGTTGTCAAGTTTTGAGTGAGTCGGAACGTGGTGTTACAGTCGGACACAGCATCTCCGAGGTAGCGATGAAGTGAGGATTTTCCCGAACGACCATTTCACGATTGTACCGCGAATATTGAATATCGGGAATCCGGTAAAACATCTAATCTCCGACATCCCTGATGCCGATAAAAGATCCTGCAAGAACGGGACCAGGACGGCTGAAGAGAATCGCTCAACGTCAAAGAAGTGCGACCCTTCCTCAAAATGCTGCAGATATCAATGCTGGGCCATCATCAACTGTCAGGGTGCGAACCATTCAACGAAACATCATCTATACGGGCTTTCGGAGCCGAAGGCCCACTCGTGTACCCTTGATGACTCCACAACACAAACCCTTACGCCTCGCCTGGGTCCGTCAACAGCGACATTGGACTGTTGATGGGTGGAAACATGTTGCCTGATCGGACGAGTCTCGTTTCAGATTATATCGAGCGGATGGACGTATATGAGTATCGAGACAACTTCATTAATCCGTAGGTTTTACATGTCAGCAGGGGGCTGTTCAAGTTGGTGGAGGCTCTGTAACGGTGTGGGCGTGTACAGTTGGAGTGATATGGGACCCCTGATACGTCTAGGTACGACTCTGACAGGTGACACGTACTTAAGCATCCTGACTTGGGCAATCCCAACAGGACAATGCGACACCGGACACGTCCATGAGCGGCTCCAGGAACACTCCTGAGTTTAAATACTGCCCCTGGCCACCAAACTCCCCAGACATAAACGTTATTGAGCATATCTGGAATGCCATGGAAGAGATCTCCAACCCTGCCGTACTCTTACGGTTTAATGGACAGCCCTTCTGGATTCATGGTCTCACTTCCCTCCAGACATTAGTCGAGTCCATGCCACAGCGTGTTGCGGCACTTGTGCGTGCTCGCGGGGCCCTCTCCGATATTATGCAGGTGTACCAGTTTCTTTGGCTCTTCAGTGTAGATGGCCAGACCAAAAGCACAAGACATTACAATACCTAATGCGGTGTAGGTAAACTGTAGGCATTCAAAACAGCTTACAGTTATCTCGGAATGGGTAAACAGAGGTCCCATACGGTTTTAAGGATATCTTATTCCATTCTTCCTGAAAAATAGTGCAAGGTCAGAGAACGATGACGAAGGTGATAGCGATCACGCACCCTTCTTTCCAAAGTAGATCACACACGCTTACAATATTAAGATCTCACGATTGTGGTGACCAGGGATGCTCGTGTTCAGTCTTGGACGATGCGAGGTAGGTGAACAAAATTGCTGTCGTCTTGGAACACAACATCACCTTTAAAGCTAAAAACTAGACTCCGTACCAACAGGCCTCGGGAGGCCAAGGGTACTGACCGACCGCCGTGTCATTTTCAGCAGACAGGCGTCACTGGATGCGGATATGGAAGGGCACGTGGTCAGCACACCGCTCTCCCGGCCGTTGTCAGTTTTCGTGAACGGAGCCGCTACTTCGTCAAGTAGCTCCCCGATTAGATGCGCCAGCGCTGAGTGCAGCAGGCTTGCCAACAGCAGGCTTGCCAACAGCAGGCTTGCCAACAGCGCTCGGCACACCGGACGGTTACCTATCAAAGTGCTAACCAAGTGCGACATCCCTTAACTTGGGAGATCTGACGGGAACCGGTGTTACCACTGCGGCAATGCTGTTGGTCAGCATCACCTTTGGGGAACAAAAATTGTACCTTAGGATCGACCTCGTCAGCCGAAATAGTTACATAATCCGTGGCAGTAATGTGACATTGTACGGTAACTTGGGACTCATGGAATACCACGATATGGCTGCCCACACCATTACCACACCCCCACCACGTTTCACTCTTGGGGGGCATACTCGGCCAGAATTTAGAAACAGTGTGAAACAAAAGACATCCCGCAAATGACTTTGTTCCATTGCTCCACAGTCCAAGTTCCACGGCCTCGGCATCACGTTTTCCCCGCTACGGGCTCTTGTATCATTGATGCGTGGTTTTGAAATTCAAGGGCGCCCTGTGATTCCCCGGTTACGGAGCTCCCTTCGTGTTGTTTTGGTATTGACAGGTTTCGCGAATGCGGAATTCAGGGCTGCAGTGACTTCTGCGACTGTCGTCCTCTTATTCCCCGTTACAACCCTCTTCAACGACCGTCCGTCCAGCTCGCTCAACGCACACTTGCGTCCTCGTTGTGACTTGAGCGGATGATGTTCCTCCGCTTTCCCTGCGTGAGGTATAAATCTTCTGTGTAAGGCTTTGATCCATTCTGTCGTAGATTGTGGTAGCGTTTTGTACGGCACTGCAGTGCAATCAATTTTGCGCAAGCTCGATGTCATCCATTATAAGAGTGATTCGTCTTGTCCTGCAGCCATGAAATCATCCAGTATACGAGCACCAACAACTGGCCCGGTTTCGAATGCAATGCACTCTCATCTATACCGAACACTGTTGTGAGCACCAGCGGAACTTGCAACGTATTGAGGACACTGAAAATGTGGCGTGGGTGGTCAGATGGAACAGCGCAACTTGCAGGCTCGGGCAGCGTCTGCATTGATGTTCGATCAAGAATTTCTCTCGGTGTTTCCATGTTGTTGTCCAACACGCTTCACGGTTATTAGCGTTTGCACCACCAACAGTGGACTTTGGCAGCTACAGAATTCGTTAGTCATCTGGGATCCGACGAATCTCCACTGCGCTTCGCTGATCGACAGCTTCTGCTGACAACACGACATTGCTCGCCTCCTTCTATGCCTCTTGTGACTGGAACTGCTGATATTTTGAAAAAATATTGGGAATCCGATATATCGATATTTAAAAGAATATCATTATCGGCTCTCTATATATGTAGAGAAAGTATCCTTATATCCTTATATCGACGAAAAAAATATTGACATTCCTGCCTATAAAAATATCGGCTGCAGATGGCAAATATACTGCCGGTTTGGTTTATTATTGGATACTCTGCACATCAACAAGCTAGCGTCCTGTCTATCCCCTTTAGAGCAAGGATTGAGAGAAAAACGATGTACGTTCACGCTCGGCGACAACCACTTTTCCAGCAATGGTAACCGCAGTTACGCGGCACAATGATAGGTGTCCGACGGGTCCGCCGTTCGTCACATATCGCATTTGTCGGAACACATGAAGTCGGCTTTCCTGTTTTTTTTCATTTCTGACAACATTAGCGATCTAGCAGTTATACTGTCAAAACTGAGTTCTGAAGCTAAATGTTGGAGTTTCTGCTGGTAGCGGCGATCGCCAATTACATCAGCGTTTTCCCCACACGTCTCCATCCACCACAAATAGCCATTTAGATTTTTGTTCATCATTTCCAGCAACTCTTTTTGAAGAATGCTGATGCGAAGGAGTAGCACATTACTTGCGCTACAGATTCTTTTTAACGCAACGGATGATGATGATGATGATGATGATGTTTGGTTTGTGGAGCGCTCAACTACGCGGTCATCAGCACCCGTACAAAGTCCCAATTTTTTCACATTCCAATTTTTTCGCAACGCAAACTAGCCACTGTCACGAATGATGATGATGATATATGATGAGGACAACACAAACACCCAGTCCCTGGGCAGAGAAAATCCACAACCCAGCCTGGAATCGAAACCGGGGCCTCGTGATCCAGAGGCAGCAACTGGTGTGCTATTCCTTCACATCGGATATCTTGTTATTCCATTCACACCTCCAGCACTGAAGTCGGACTTATTCTTTTCCACCCAGTATAGTTGTTTCACATAGTGAGAGACAGGGACTAGACGTGATGAAGCTCAAAAAGTAGTCCACTCCTTCAGACAGTGCACTAAAATTATGTTCTACTACAATTTAAAAAGAACAACTTCAAACATTTACCGAAAATTGTGAAAAAATGTAATATAAAATAATTATGTCGAGGCTCGATATTACCATTCTCATAACGATATATCGATGGATAAATATTGCCGGTATGTAGAGATACATGTTAAAAAAAATATCGATATTGAAACATCGAGCTTTTACCAAGAGGGCTACTCGTGACATCTAGTACATTACAATATGTGTTAGATGAGTATGTGCCAAGCAAGATCGTAAGAGATGGAAAAGAGTCACCGTGGCACAGCAACCGAGTTAGAAAACTTCTGTTCTGCGGAAGCAAGGGGAACTTCACAGCAAACATAAATATGGCCAAAGCCTTGTAGACACACAAAAATTACGCGAAGCGAAATGAAGTGTGAGGAGGGCTATGCCATAGGCGTTCAATGAATTCGAAAGAAAAGCTCTATGTACTGACTTGGCAGAAAACCCTGAGAAATTTTGGTATTATGTCAAAGCGGTATGTGGATCAAAACAAAATGTCCAGACACTCTGTGACCAAAATGGTACTGAAACAGAGGATGACAGACTAAAGGCCGAAATACTAAATGTCTTTTTCCAAAGCTGTTTCACAGAGGAAGACTGCACTGTAGTTCCTTCTCTAGATTGTCGCACAGATGACAAAATGGTAGATATCGAAATAGACGACAGAGGAATAGAGAAACAATTAAAATCGCTCAAAAGAGGAAAGGCCGCTGGACCTGATGGGGTACCAGTTCAATTTTATACAGAGTACGCGAAGGAACTTGCCCCCCTTCTTGCAGCGGTGTGCCGTAGGTCTCTAGAAGAGCGTAGCGTTCCAAAGGATTGGAAAAGGGCACAGGTCATCCCAGTTTACAAGAAGGGACGTCGAACAGATGTGCAGAACTATAGACCTATATCTCTAACATCGATCAGTTGTAGAATTTTGGAACACGTATTATGTTCGAGTATAATGACTTTTCTGGAGACTAGGTATCTACTCTGTAGAAATCAGCATGGGTTTCGAAAAAGACGATCGTGTGAAACCCAGCTCGCGCTATTCGTTCACGAGACTCAGAGAGCCATAGACACGGGTTCCCAGGTAAATGCCGTGTTTCTTGACTTCCGCAAGGCGTTCGATACAGTTCCCCACAGTCGTTTAATGAACAATGTAAGAGCATATGGACTATGAGACCAGTTGTGTGATTGGATTGAAGAGTTCCTAGATAACAAAACGCAGCATGTCATTCTCAATGGAGAGAAGTCTTCCGAAGTAAGAGTGATTTCAGGTGTGCCGCAGGGTAGTGTCGTAGGACCGTTGCTATTGACAATATACATAAATGACCTTGTGGATGACATCGGAAGTTCACTGAGGCTTTTTGCCGATGATGCTGTGGTATATCGAGAGATTGTAACAATGGAAAATTGTATTGAATTGCAGGAGGATCTGCAACGAATTGACGCATGGTTCAGGGAATGGCAACTGAATCTCAATGTAGACAAGTGTAATGTGCTGCGAATACATAGAAAGCAAGATGTCTTATCATTTAGCTGCAATATAGCAGGTCAGCAACTGGAAGCAGTTAATTCCATAAATTATCTGGGAGTAGGCATTAGGAGTGATTTAAAATGGAATGATCATATGAAGTTGATCGTCGGTAAAGCAGATGCCAGGCTGAGATTCATTGGAAGAGTCCTAAGGCAATGCAATCCGAAAACAAAGGAAGTAGGTTACAGTACGCTTGTTCGCCCACTGATAGAAGAGAGAGAGAAAATCCAACGGAGAGCAGCGCGCTTCGTTACAAGATCATTTAGTAATCGCGAAAGCGTTCCGGAGATGATTGATAAACTCCAGTGCAGTGGAAGACTCTGCAGGAGAGACGCTCAGTAGTTCAGTACGGGCTTTTGTCAAAGTTTCGAGAACATACCTTCACCGAGAATTCAAGCAGTATATTGCTCCCTCCTACGTATATCTCGCGAAGAGACCATGAGGATAAAATCAGAGAGATTAGAGCCCACACAGAGACATACCGACAATCCTTCTTTCCACGAACAATACGAGACTGGAATAGAAGGGAGAACCGACAGAGATGCTCAAGGTACCCTCCGCCACACACTGTCAGTTGGATTGCGGAGTATGGATGTAGATGTAGTGATTAGTTCCTCATTACGCAAGGGTGTCCGTATGCTTTTGATCAGATAGTGTGAACGGCGCTCCGTACGTAACGTGTGTATCTGCTGTGGACCTAGATGCAGTTGCACCGAAGCGACTGCAGCCAGCCAGCAGCGGCCAGAGGGAGAGGCGCGAGGCTGTTTCTGGTGGGCCATTAAGGCGGATATGTAGTGGCGACGGCGCGCCAGCTGCAGCGGCAACGAGGGCCGAGCGCAGGGGCCGCTTTACGCGCTCTGCGGCGGATAAATCAGACGGAAATAGGAGCGCCGGCGCCCGGACAGCCTGCGGGCTGCGGGCTGCGCGGCGCGGCGCGGCGATTAATCCGCGAGGCGCTCGCCTCGCATCCGCCGAGAGCGCCTCAGTGTGTGACCGGGCCACGTGGGCGCCGTAAAACGCGGCCGCGTCTGTCTGCTCTGGCGCACACTGCCGGCGGCGGCGGACGACCGACCCCACAGTGCGAGGTCGCGAAAGGCCGACGATGCTTACGCCGTCCGACGCGCCACGTGTTGTCCACCACACAACCGTAATATTGCCTACTGGTGGAAACAGGAGATGGGACTCGAGGTATCCAACGGTGAGCACAGAAGAGCGTAGTTGAACTCCTTAGTCGACGAGCAGCTCACAACACTGCAACAGTCCTAGTGGTGTTGTTGCAAATTAGAGCAATGCCAACGATAAACAATTACACGGAACCTCCAAAGAAACTCCTATAGCCACGAATATTGAAATACAGAGATAGGTAAACCGGCAGAATACGGAGCTGCGGTCGGCTACGGCTATATAAGGCAGCAAGTGTCTGCCGCAGTTGTCACTTACTGCAGCTACAATCGCAGATTATCAAGATCTAAGTGAGCTTGAACGTGGTGCTGTAGTCGGCGCACGTGCGATGGGGCACAGCACCTCCGAGGTAGCGATCAAGTGGGGATTCTCCCGTGCGACGATTTCTCCAGTGTACCGTGAAAATCAGGACTCCGATAAAACATCTAATCTCCGACATCACTGAGGCCAGAAAAAGATCCTGCAACAAGAGGACCAATGACGACTGAAGAGAATCGTTCGACGTAACAGAAGTGCAACCCTTCCTCAAATTGCTGCAGATTTCAGTGCCGGGCCATCAGCAATTGTCAGCTTGCAAACCTTTCAACGAAACATCATCGATATGAGCTTTCGGAGCCGAAGGCCCGCCCGTGTGCCCTCGATGACGGTGTGACACAATGCTTTACGCCTCACCTAGGTCCGTCAACACTAGGACACGGACTGTTCATAACTGGAAACATGTAGCCTGGTCGGACGAGTCTCGGTTCAAACTGTATCGGGCGAATGGATGTGCATGAATATGGAGACAACTTCACGATTCCATGGGACCTACATGTCAGCAGGGGACTGTTCAAGCTGGTAGCGGCTCTGTAATGATGTGGGGCGTGTGCAGTTGGAGTGATACGGGGCCCCTAATACGTCTAGATACGACTCTGACAGGTGACTCGTACGTAAGCATCCTGTCTGATCACCTGCAGCCATTCGTGTCCATTTTGCATTCCGACGGACTTGCGAAATTCGAGCAGGACACTGTGACACCGCGCACGTCGAGAATTGCTACGGAGTGGCTCCAGGACTCTCTTCTGAGTTTAAACTGTGCTGGCGCAAAGGGGCTGCGACGCCACCAGCGCCCTCTCGACCGCCGGTATTCAGACCGCCCGCGCTGACCGGAGGGCGCAGTGAGTCATCAGCCGCAGCCTCATCACCTGCAGTCACACACGGTACAAGCCTACAGTGACAACGAGGTGGCATAAGACTGGCTACGAGGATGGGATTCGAAACGATGCTGCGAAGCATCTTACTGCGTGCGTACAATGGATAGGAAATTCCAGTCCTTGGACAGTGTAGTTTGCATGCCACTTACAAATCTCACACTAGCACACTCAATTTTACTGTATTGAAATCCAGAGACTGTGAGAACATATTCGGTTTAGATGCCTTTAACTTGTTTGGCCTTAGCATCCACGACAACGTACTTTTCATATCGGCCTGTGCATCAAAAGACAGTGTCGCTAGCTTGCTTCAAGTATTTCCTGAACTATTTTCAGAACGAATGGCAAAAGTTAATAACTTTTGTGTCGCATGTTACATTGAAAGACAATGCGCACAACCTAAGTTTTTCAAGGCCCGCCCTGTTCTAATTGCTTTAAGAGACAAAGTAGCCAGCGAACTGAAAGAATTACAGTATAATGCTTCTACTCAATAGAATTTTTTAAAATGTGTATAAGGTGTGTGTGTTGATGTGTTCCACTGTAGTTAAGTGTTATCACTGCTCTTAAAAAATAATTAGTGGTAAAAACGGCTAATGAAAGGCTATCGTAAAAATGGTCACTAAGTTGTCATATTTTTCGAAGTTAACAGGCATTATCAATATAAACTAACTCTTTCGACATTATAGTGAGAGACCGCATTTATGATCCATCGAACAAACAAACAATTAACCGTCATCTGCGAATAACTCCAGGGAATGACGACCGATAACATCGAAAACCGCCGATATCTCGACAGGTAACTGATACTGTCTTTTTTGCGCCTTATCCAGTTCGTGCCTTGAAAATAACACGGGGTTACATGTGGAAATATCGGACTTTTGAGGAATTTAGCCAGCTGCGTGTTATTAGAGCATACAACATGGTGGGAGAAGCTTAACTTCTCCTTAGGCACTACGTTGAACATTACAGTCTGCATAATTCAAAGGATACGAAGTCCTAATCAAAAAGGATAGGAAGTTCTCATTATTATGCACGCAACTGATCTGTTGATAAACACATAAAAAAAATGGTTCAAATGGCTCTGAGCACTATGCGACTTAACTTCTGAGGTCATCAGTCGCCTAGAACTTAGAACTAATTAAATCTAACTAACCTAAGGACATCACACACATCCATGCCCGAGGCAGGATTCGAACCTGCGACCGTAGTGGTCACTCGGTTCCAGACTGTAGCGCCTAGAACCGCACGACCACTCCGGCCGGCCCACATTTTTTAAGCCACGAGTCTTTAAAACTAAGAAATATTATTACTTTGTTCCAAAGTCTACATTGTAATATTACCGTCACTTCTATTTGAATCTGTTTCCGAGCAACCTGGTTGTAAAGTTACGATGATATGTTCAAGGCTTATATCCATCATCACTTCCCTGTGAAATTCCTCGTTCTGAAGCTTTTCAGCAGGCCGCACAGACTATGCCTACTCTACAGGTGGGATGTTGTCTATTGCCTCATGCACAAGCGATTCAGTGAATGTTTTCTTGAATTTTTTTTCTCTCCCACAAAGCCTTATCCTTTGCCCAAATTAATTCCATAGGGCTACATTGACAGTGACACATGAGTAAACGCAAAATTATATGATCCCATTCACGTGCAAAGAAGTCAAGTTTGTACGTTCTGTCACGTGACTTGTATGAATTAACGATCTGCAGAGATCGGAGCAAGTCTGGTTTATACCATGTTTAATATTTTTATTTTTAAGCCAGCGAAAAGTATCCGCTTTTCTGGTGTTTATACTTGGTGTTTTCTCTATAACAGTTGAATTATATCTGGCAATGACCGAATTCAAAGCAAGGTATGACGAGAATTGTGAACCACGCCACGAAACTGACAGCGTTCATTTACGAATGATAGTCACTGGTGGTTTTCTTACACGTAAATACAAGTTTACTCTTAGAAACAAAACCAGACGAAGAGTCAGCATGCAGAATAATTTTCTGAGAACCTATTCCTATGATAACTTTCAAACCGCCAGTACCATCACTCATTTTCCAGCAGATCTTCCGGGAATGATTTTAGTTGACCCAAGTTTCATCAAGGTAATAGACTGTTGAACTGCCTTCTTCTCTTGTTTCGTGAATCTTTATTTGGGATGTAGCACGTGCTGCACCTATGTCACTTCTTTGAACTAAAAACTCTTCTTAACATATCGTCAATGTAAAATTCTTTACACTGAAGCTAATTTTCTCCTGCATAACTGTAACACGTGTTTGTCGCGTCGGGCATTTATCATTCACATGGAGCACTTTAAAACATCCATTTGCGTTACAGGTTCCTTGCGATTTCTATGCTTTCCAGGCGACACGAAACCAACTGTTTCTACGATACCTGCACCTCTGACATTGTCATTTACAATTCTCTTTACAGTCCTCTTGCCGACGCCACATGGTTCTGAAGTCCGTTCTTGTGTCTTGAAACGTCAACAATAGGAGACCAGCTTTCAAATTCACGTTTGAAAAAGCTATAAATGCTGTGAATAATGCCCCTCGTCTGAATGTGAAGCACTTCACATTTATTGCCGTCGCACTTAAACATTTACAGATGCACATTCACACCTACAAGAAAAAAAAAGAATAAAAAGCACCCTGACAGTTAAATGAATAATTCGGCTGCCGAAAAGTACGGCAACAGTGCAGTATGTAGCAGTGAGGTTCTCGCTGTCTAACTGTAACTCGCTGCTAGCCGCTCGGAAAGAGTATGAATATTATTGGCTGCCAGTCGCTAGTGGAGGGGGAGGCGCAGAATGGCTAAAAATTGGGTCGCCTTCTAACATGAAGCGGGCTTTAGCATGATTGTGGAGTTTTATGACTTATTGAGCATCCCAAAAGCAGAAAACAAGCTGGAGAAATCATGTCCTACAACAGCTGAATCTCTTGTAAAAGGTAATCAACAGCGTTAAAAAAGTGAACAACCACAAAGCTGCAGGAAACGATGGAATACCAGGTGAATTTCTGAAATATGGTGGTAACAAACGTCACAAGAATCCTAAAGTTTGCCAAGATGAAAAAATACCGGATGGATGGAGGGAATGATGGTCACTATGCAGAAGAAGGGTGTAAAAGAAACTGCAGGAACTACAGAGGACTATCCCTGCTAGTCACAGCATGCATAGTACTCTCGCATACAATATTGCCTATACTGAGGACGTAGTAGGAGCCTACCAGAATGGTTTTTGGAAACATAGATGAGCAGTAGACAGCATGTTCTGCATCAAGACCATGAATGAAAAATAAGAGAATACAACAAGAGTGTCGATTACCTGTTCATAGACTTCCAGGAGACATATGATTTGATCATAGAGAAATGGTATCGGAAATTATAGCAGAATACGAAATCTGCAAGGAACTAATGAGCTTGATCAAAATACACCGATAACACAGATTATTATGACCCCGGACTTATCGTCGATACAAACCCGTTCAGGTGACAGCAGCATGTGCTGGAGAGGAATGACTGCTAGTCAGACACATGCAAGGTGCATGTGGCCTTGCCGATAGGATGGCACAAGTCCGTAGTCTTCCAGGAGAACATCTCCTTGGCACCTGTACTGCGGGACGGAGACAAGCTGGTGGTGGCTGCATTGCCCTCTGTGGAAGATTCACGTGGGTGTCCACGGGTTCAGTGGCGCTCGTGCAAGGCACCGTGACAGACGAGGAGTACCGTACACTGCAATTGAAGCACAGGCCCCTCCAATTCTCTAGCTCTGACCTCATCGAACACATCTGGGCGTAATTGAGTGTGGTGTCAGAGCTCGTCGCCCCTCGCCAGTATTCATGGGAATCAGGTGACGTGATACTAACTGCCTCCAGCAACCTACCGAGGCCTTACTGCTTACACCCCTCGACGCGTCACCACTATTATCCAGAGGATGTACCAGCTATTAGGTAGGCGGTGAAAATGTTCTGGCTGATGGAGAAAGCGTTAAGCAGGCTGACGTACCATGTCTCCGTATCGGCCTGGTTTGAGAACAAAACTGGAATGAAGCAAGGCAATGCATTATTCCCACTTATCTTCAACCGTGTCACGGAAAACACGGTAAGAGAAAATAACGAGCAATAAATTGAAACATCGCAGATAAACAACAAAATGTACTGGCCTAAGTAGCTGACATAGTTGCAACAGTAAATAACAATGGTGAAATTGAAACGCTATTCAAGTAGCTAAATGAAACCACCGTGAAAGCAGGTTTCATAACTAAAGCAGAAAAAGAATAGAATACACGATCATTTGAGGGGAAAATATGACTGCAGCACAACATGATAACCTCCACTCCGAGAACTACATTTTCAAGAACATTTTGTAATGTTATTGGATTTCAGCTACTTTGCATGTGAGATATTTGTCATTAAAGAAAAGGATAGCCAGCGAGCTGTAGTTCGTAAAAATGCTAAGCATCACAGCGCGAGAGTAAAGAGACGAAATCTATTTTTTTTAATGTGCGCCTATACCAAAACGCGAGTCCAGCGTTTAAATACTCTAAATAAACACTTTGACCCACTGGGCGCAAATATTTAAAATCATTGCCGCAGCGTTTGATAGCAAGAAGCTGCGAAACAGAAGAAAGAACAATCTATCTTTTGTTAAGAAATAGTCGAGAGACTTCATTATCCCTCGTACTTTTGGTCGCCGATTTGTTAAGACGTACTACATAGCATTGCTACAAGCTGTATTTTTATTTTGTGTAAAAACTATGTGAAACGACGAACGAACAAACATTTCGGTAACTCGGGAGTAGATACGCAAGGACATTTAATTTTAAGAAGGAACGCTCTGACAGAGCAGCGATTATTGGACTGCGCCATTTACAAAAGAAATATCTGATGCAAGTCATGCATTTATTGTGTATTTGTCAATGTGTAAAAGTTTAAAGCCAATTTGTTCAAAATATATTAATAGTGTACGATGCAGTAATTTTCTTCTTATTCTTTTCTTTTACTAACCAAAACTGATGTTCAAATTGCATACGAGCTTTGTTAAAGGTTCGCTCTTTATCGCGGAGTTTCGATTGTATTTTGGAGACCACTAATGTGTTCAACTTCCGATCTGTTAATCTTTCTCTTACGAAATTCCACTAATTTGCTTTCATTTCCATTTTTAAAATGGCTCTGAGCACTATGGGACTCAACATCTTAGGTCATAAGTCCCCTAGAACTTAGAACTACTTAAACCTAACTAACCTAAGGACATCACACACACCCATGCCCGAGGCAGGATTCGAACCTGCGACCGTAGCAGTCCCGCGGTTCCGGACTGCAGCGCCAGAACCGCACGGCCACCGCGGCCGGCTTTCCATTTTTATATGCAAGTAGGTCCCTTAGGTATTTTCATCGAAGATTCTGATCGTGTGAAGGCAATCGGGGTCAAAAGGTCAATTATTCGCTTAGTCAATCCGTACCTCTCCTAAACACAATCGAGAACCGACGCATCGGTGATCAATTAATAATCTCTCTCTCTCTTTCATAGTCGTACTAAAAAACGGCCAGACAGGATAGCCGTAAGTACGAAATGTAGTGCTAGGTTGCATTTTGTCAGTAAATATTACCAACCAACAGTTACAGCATCACTATTATTAGTAAGAAAGTTCCTAACGCCAGAGTTTGCAACTTCAAGTAGATGAAAAGTGTAGGTTTTGGCTCTGTTTCCATTTTCAAGCTCACTCGCTCGTTTCACTCATTTGTTCGCTAGAAAATGAAAACTTACCCAGCCCCTATACTTTTCATCTACTATAATCCACTCTTCAGGTCTAGCTCACTTCATTTCATTTAATTAACTTAGAAATACTAATAAAAATAAATATTTTTCATATCAAATTCACCGATTTACAAAAATAATAATTTTTTTAAACAAAAGGTGAACATAAGAAAATGAAACTTAATATTTTTTATAAAAGGTGAATGTAAGAAAATAAAATTTAATATTTTTTTTATAAAAGGTGAATATACAAAAATAATTAAAAAACATTAAAGTGAATGTAAAATGTATTTTTTATTTTTCCAGGGTTCTGCTTTGAGAACCATGGAATAATAAATTCATTACCAAACAATCCAAAATTTTCACATTGTGAGTCCAATATCATGAAATTCATTATTTCTAAGTTTTTTTATTCAATATATTTCATTTTCATCTCTTTGTTTTCAATTAATTGAAACTGCTAATCAGTAATTAATTTAGAATATAACTTAATCTCATTATTAAGCTGTATAATAATATTTTCCCCATATCTAGTATATAAATATTCACATACCTTAACATTATATAAAATGTTTCTCTCTAACTCACTTAATTTTTTAATCTCTTTTGAGACACTTCTGTTGAGGTTCTTGATTAATGTCTCCATTTATATAGAAAAAAATTTACTAGATTTTTTACAATTTGTAATGTCCATATGATAATGTATCTATTTTATTTTCCAAAACATATATTTTGGTATAATGAAGACTCAATGCTTTCTTGTTTATTTCAACTGTGTATATTTCATATTTTTCACTTCGAATCACATTAATTTTTCTGTACTGTTCACTATTGTTAAACATACAAACTTTATAATCTTCTAAGTTTATTCTATTTTTGGCAGTACATTTCTTAACTCCTTTAGATTTTTTCTCTATTTTATCACCAACTTTATATATGTACTTTTTGCTCTCAGACCATAAAATTAGTCTATTATTGTTCCATTGCATTCATCTTGCATTTTTCCTACAACTTTGTTGTTAATTTGTGAAATACCATAAATATTAATATCTGGATAATTACTAGTACCAAATTTATCAATCATCGATTTGATATCTTCATTTAGGTAAGAAAATCACTTCACTTTAGCTTCAGCTACCTCAGTATCAGCTACTTTTCATTCTTCTATTTGTTAACCTTTTTTAAATTCTAGCCACTTTCTCACTAATCTAATGTTTTTTTGTCTCTATAAATGGAGCTGAAAATAAAATATATGCTACAAATGAAAAGAAATATTATATAACAGAACTCATTGGAAATCAAGTAAAACTAACCAATGAAAGATTTAGATTATGGCTACTTACAAAACATTTAAATAACAACAATCTTGCTACAAATATTGGAGACGTTATTTACACAAATGGAGAAAAAATTAGAAGAATTTATACCAATTACAGAAACATTCTGCGATAGTATTATGGTAGTTAGAAATTCAGATTTAATGCACTGTACAAATTATGAGCAAAAAGCAATTTTTAATTAAAAAAGAAATGTATGAATCATTTATACTTTCTTGCGATGATTATTTTCTAAATGTTGTTCTACAAACCATGCTGTTAAATCTAAGTTACCTCTTCTTTCTAATTGGAATGCAACAATATGTAAAGGAGCTAAACAAGCTATTAATGTAGATATGGATGTAATAACAAGTACATATAGAAATACCGTCATAATCCCTTACAAAATAGAATTAGCAGATGACAAGATTGATACATTATTAAAAGAACTATCACAAATACGCAAAAACTTTGTAAAGAACGTTATTATTTATTACATTTAGACATAACACATGATTTTGCCAGAATTTTTAGAAAGGAAGAAATGATCATGTACTTAATAAATAATAACATTTTCGAATGCAAGGCAAATATAAGGAAGAATGAAATGTAATAATTAATTCTAGAGAAAAAATATACAATAAATTTTCCAATTATCGAGTTCTGGAGTTAACAAGCAGCTTGGAAACCATATTATAGATTTTTAAAAATTGTCCAGACATAAGATTAAAAGAAACATTTACCTCTACATTAGCTAAAGAAAATGGTATTACAAGACTGGAGGCGACAATTTATAATTTATTAGTCCATATTTCCAAAAAGAACAAGAATTTGAGCCATTAACAGATTGTTTACAGTTAATAGGAAGTAACAGCAAATATTTCTATAAAGCTCCTTTTTATTCTGTTCCACTATCTAAAATGTGGCAAAAATTAACAGATACTTTACAAAAAGTTGTTGCCTTGTTCACAATATGTCTTTTGGGGTAACAGAAACACACAAAAATTAACTGGAGCACAAATAAAAATTAAAACAGACAATATAGAAGAAAGAGAAAAATTAGTTAATACAGGGTGTACATAAAGTCCAGGTACACTTTCAATTATTTGTTGCACAAGAATCAAACAGTGTACATATATCATACATATGTTATTTTGAAGAGAAACCCATAAAGCTTTTTTTAATGTATACCACCACAATGCAGTTTGGTAATTTGCTGATAATCAGCGCTAGTTGCAAACATGGAGAGTTCAGGTGCGGAGCGAGCTGTTTCATGAAATGGTTTCCCCAATCAACAGAGATCACTCTGTGTGACTTTTTTGTGTGGGGACACATTAAAGATCTTGTGTATCTACCACCCCTACCACATGATGTAGAAGAGCTCCAGAAGAGAATAAGGGAAGCGACTGCCACAGTCGGTGATGCCCTGCTGGGACAGGTATGGAAAGGATTTGATTACCGTATTGACATCTGTTGGGTCATTCATGGTTCGCACATCTAATGTTTGTAGAAAAAAAACTTACAGAGTTTCTCTTTAAAATGCAATAATATGACATCTGTACAATGTTTAGATCTTGAGCAATAAACAATTGAGTGTGTTCCTGGACTTTATGTACACCCTGTATATGTTATCTATGTTTAGTTTTAATTGCTTACCCCTTAATTTGAATAGGCAGTTTTGAAGAGACAGAGAATATAATTTCTGAAAAACAAGCAGGCTTTATAAAATCTAGATTTTACCTTTTAATGGCATAGAAATTTTTGAAGAGACAGAGAAGGTAATATCTGTAAAAAAAAAACATGCTTTATAAAATCTGGAACTACATATTTCTCTAAATCCAATAGCTTATTTTCTACAGTACCGAAAGAAGTAAATATCAAAGAATTAGGACTAACAAAAGCAATTAGTAATATCCCATTTGGATCCAGAAAGAGAATAAATATTACCAACAATCTACAATTAAAGAAATTGAACCAATTATTAAGATATATCTGCAATGTGCTAAAAAGAGAGAGCAAGAACAAGAAAATTTAAGTATAGGAGAAAGACAACTAGTATATCTGTATAGTATTACATCTTTCAAAAGACAAATTACAAAAATAGTTTAGAGAAGGAACAAAAAATAAGAGAAACAGGAGAACAAAAAATTATATTTAATGACAATGGATAGATTTTCCTACATGTGGAGTTTATAAAATTTATTCGTTTGTGGTAAATCATAAAAACGAGTTTACATATGTTGGTGTATTGGGCGAACAAACATCTGTTTATATTATTAAAGGTTGCAATAAAAACAAATTTATAGAAGTTTAAGAAAATAAAAATAGTACTAAAAGGAGAGATTTATTTGTATTCCATATAGTAGTCTCTGGCAAGAATTAGAAATTTTTTATTATCCCAAATGAAACCATATTTGAAAATAAAAACTGATGGTTTTACTCCTTATAATGGAAATTATTTTCCCAGAATAGCTTACTTAAATATGCATCCAATTTTCGAAATCAAATATAGTTTATTGCATAAAGAAGAAGGTAAAGAAACGATAGAAAATACAAAAATAGGTCAAATACTGAGAAAAGTAAAAATTGAAATCTGCGAATGACTAGAAGATCTTGAAGAAGAAGAATGCAAGGTGAGCATAAGGAAGAATGCAATGTAATAATTAACAATAATATTTCTGTAGGAAAAAACTGTTTAACTAAACATAAACATTAGCATAAATATAATTAAGATACATTTTAATGTCTAACACTCGTTTAACGTTTGGGTGAATGTTTTACTGTCGATTCTAATTTAATCGATCATCGTTCAACAGAAAAATATTTGTTAATTTTGTCTTTGATCAGAATTTAATTAATTAATCTTCATTTGAGTGTAATTAATTTATCCCCAACTTTAGGGTTTTGTCTCTACTCCAATAAGAGAAATTTACCGTTAATCAGTTTATCTTCGTTTCAAGTTTACTTTTTAGCGGACGCATTTTCCAACCACTGCAGTGCATATTTAATTTTTGTGTGTGTAGAAAATAACCAATCCATTATTTTTTTCTTAATGGTGAATGGGAGGAAGGCAGGAAGAACTGGCGGCAGGCAGTGGCAGCGACACGGGGCCGCCACGTCGCGATCAGGCCCACGGAGTGAGTGAGTGTGCGAGTTGGATGTTTACAACGTAGCTTTACCTTTCGACGTATACTGTTTTGTGCGCACGATCTATCACTGCTTTTCCTACATGTTTACGGGACAGCTTTGATGCACATTAGCTTTGTGGTATTCAGGTCTAACAGAAGATCACGTTCGTCCTCTGTTAGAGGATCGCCGGCCAGTGTGGCCGAGCGGTTCTAGTCGCTTCAGTCTGGAACCGCGCAACCGCTACGGTCGCAGGTTCGAATCCTGCCTCGGGTATGGATGATACCCTTAGGTTAGTTAGGTTTAAGTAGTTTTAAGTTCTAGGAGACTGATGACCTCAGAAGTTAAGTCCCATAGTGCTCAGAGCCATTTTAACAATTTCTGTGGTGTCTCGTCAGTGTTCACTACACTTTGTACGTCATTCATATGTCAGCAGCCAAGACTATGAAGTAGTGCATTATGGATCAACTTAAATTTAGGATGCCTCTGGTACAGGATCTTTTAGAATGTCCAGAAAGAAAGAGAGGGCATAAGATGTGGACCACTGTTAAAAAGATGAGTTAGGCGCTTCGAAAAGGTAAAAATGTACAAACCTGATCCAAAGCACGCGCGGACAGGCGACACGGTGTGTTTGATCACTTGCCACCTGCAGCTTACATTATGTCGCCACATACAAGTAAATATGAACACCACAATAACAGAACCAATATACAGGGCGTAAAATGCAACGATCAGCTCTGTCCCGCAAAGGGACAGGGCTGTGTCAAACTCTTTCACGAAGCAGTCTGCTCCATGTCTTTGTATTAGAGAAGTTAACATTTAATGTAATTATTACATTTTTATGCCATAATATATGAACTGTATACTGTGCAACGTTTTTCTAGCATTTCTATCAGATAAAAGTGAAATGTCAGCAAGCTTCTGTTTATTACTATTTTTCATAGTATCAGATGTGTTGAACTAAGTGGGGGGAAAATTAAACTGAAGTAAAACCTGACCACACGAAAGTGCTACTGCTTTTCCCATTAAAGTTTTAGTGAAACAGCTTTTCCACTATTTTTCCATCATCTAATACGCCAAAATATTCACAGAGTACAAATTAATTCACCGTTTTCTTAAAAACACTGATGAGCGTGTACAGGAATAGGCTGAGACGAATATGAAAGTGAGGAAAGAGCTGTTGGCCCACATCTGAAGTGGAATGATCATATAAAATTAATTGTTGGTAAGGTGGGTGCCAGGTTGAGATTCATTGGGAGAGTCCTTAGAAAATGTAGTCCATCAACAAAGGAGGTGGCTTACAAAACACTCGTTCGACCTATACTTGAGTATTGCTCATCAGTGTGGGATCCGTACCAGGTCGGGTTGACAGAGGAGATAGACAAGATCCAAAGAAGGACGGCGCGAATCGTCACAGGGTTATTTGGTAAGCGTGACAGCATTACGGAGATGTTTAGCAAACTCAAGTGGCAGACTCTGCAAGAGAGACGCTTTGCATCGCGGTGTAGCTCGCTGTCCAGGTTTCGAGAGGGTGCGTTTCTGGATGAGGTATCGAATATATTGCTTCCCCTTACTTATACCTCCCGAGGAGATCACGAATGTAAAATTAGAGAGATTCGAGCGCGCACGGAGGCTTTCCGGCAGTCGTTCTTCCCGCGAACCATACGCGACTGGAACAGGAAAAGGAGGTAATCACAGTGGCACGTAAAGTGCCCTCCGCCATACACCGTTGGGTGGCTTGCGGAGTATAAATGTAGATTTAGATGTAGATTATAACACGGAGAGCGGCGGACGCCGCTACAGCTGCCTTGTTTCGTACAAACAGAGCCGCGGCGTCCGAAAGTGCAACAGCAAAGTGCAAAGGCCGCAGAAATACGTCTTCACTAAGATACGAACCAAGACGAAATTGCGAAAAACACATTAGTAAAACATTTTTTTTAAATTCTGTATCTTTGCTAGACTAATAACAGATCTCTGTAGTACTCTGTACCCACACAGTTCATGGAATTCATACAGTGAGTATGAGAAAAACTATTTAGGCATTTACATACTTCCTCTTTGGAGCTTGTTCTGGAGACATATCATTCCACTACCTACAACATATACTACAACTTTAGGTGTTATCAGGCTTTTTTTATATCAAACGCCAAAAGTTAAGAATGACAAATAAATTACGCTAGATAAGAGAAAGTCGTAAGGAATCGTTCATTTCTAAAGGCCAACAATTATATGAAATCTTAAGATAACGAAGCAATCATAAGACGTTTTCACAGAATCAGTCAGGCGGAATAACATCCATTGCTAACTTTACTAGTAACAAGCATTTCTGAGCACTCATAACGTTAAAATATACTTAAATAAGGAAATAAAATATCAAATATAACAATATAACTCTTTCTATCCATAAATAAATATCGGTGTCTTGATTTAGACAGTAAATCTGCACATAGGGCAAGGCATGGGGCTATAAAAGATGGCCAAAGCGATTTTTTCAACAAAAATATTCAATTTGACGCTTATTTAAAGTGAACAGTGCAACGGCAACCAACTACAACAGTGAATAAAATGTAATAATAATTTGATCGTATCAGTAATCAGCGGTAATGCGGAAACCGAAACGAACCTCTCTGTCGTGTGTCGTAGCAGAACTGAGACTGCCATCATGTATTGGGACAAACACGACGAAGAACCTGCTGAAGCTCTGAGTCACCAACAAGGGCTAGCAGATACAGTCCTTATAAAGCCTGGCGCTCGCATGCAGCAAATGCAGAGCGTCTAAAATTCAGTAAATTTCAATAATTAGTGGTGCGAATAAAGTTTACAGGAACTAAAATAATCACCTGAAACTCTTTCAGTCTCTGTGAGTAACATAAAGAAGCAAATAACTGTTACAAAGAGTGATCTAATAGACTCTTCTTGTGCAAAACTGTTTCCAAAAACACATCAACGCCTACAAGAAAGGTCTACTACTTAACTGCTGATGCATTCTTTCAGCCTCTTTTTATCTCCTCTCTTTACTGCAAATGCTCACCGAATTCTTCTTTCCTCATTCCGTGGAAATACGAGGATATGAAATTCATCGTCTCTTGTGTCTGCAGGCCCAACTGCAGTACAGCTTGGTACTGTTTCTATCTGCAGAATGAATGACAGACAGTATTGGTTTCACGAAGAAAACTTATTTACCTAAAGTTAAAAGAGATAGTTCTCGTTGTCAGATAAAAGCCCTTATTTACGATTCCAAGCGGAAAATCCGCATAACCTGCTGTCTGGACGGAGTGCAAACGCTTGCAAAGAACAAATAACTCAAATACATTGCAATCGTTTTCGCGGAACTTGGAAACAATGTTCTAACACCAGGAAGTACTGTCAACATACGAATCGAAAGAGACCCGTAGACGGAACATGGAGTCACCAAGTGTGCAGTCTTCCGGCTTTTTATGATCGTGTCCGACTATATACAAGTACGTATAACTCCGGCTTGTTCGGTTTTTGTCAGCCGCTTTTCTTTTTATTATTATTATTATTATTATTATTATTATTTTAGCGATGAATTATAGAACGCACAAGCCCGTGAAGAAAACTTTTGACTTACAACTCTACAGGCGAAACGATACAAAATTGATAGATTCGGTTACCCTAAACGAAAAAATAATAATTTCAGAATTTTTTCTTGTTTTCTGATTTGACGACATTTTCAAAAAGTCAAAAATCTCAGAGAACTGTATCATAGCAATACGTTTAACTTTTGGAATGCAGTTGTATGAGAGATGTACACTGCTGACCATTAAAATTGCTACACCACGAAGATGACGTGCTACAGATGCGGAATTTAACCGACGGGAAGAACATGCTGTGATATTGCTGTGTTGGCAGAATTGCCAACACCGTATTGCTAGAGGAGGCCGAAATGCACGCGTTTAATTACACGCAGACTGGCGTGAGGTCTGGAACAGGTCAGAGAAATGAGAACTTAGAAAAACGGACGCAGTTGCTGGAATACTTAACTTTAATCCATAATTGTACATCGCTCTTGACTGTACATAATTTCCATTTCAACATAACCTGGTAATAGCGCCTTGCTAGGTCGTAGCAAATGACGTAGCTGAAGGCTATGCTAACAATCGTCTCGGCAAATGAGAGCGTATTTGTCAGTGTAGCACCGCTAGCAAAGTCGGCTGTACAACTGGGGCGAGTGCTAGGAAGTCTCCCTAGACCTGCCGTGTGGTGGCGCTCGGTCTGCAATCACTGACAGTGGCGACACGCGGGTCCGACGTATACTAACGGACCGCGGCCGATTTAAAGGCTACCACCTGGCAAGTGTGGTGTCTGGCAGTGACACCACAGATATGAAAATGATTAGCTTTTCAGAGCATTCACACAAGGCTGGCGCCGGTGGCGACACCTAAAACGTGCTGACATGAGGAAAGTTTCCAACTGATTTTTCATACACAAACAGCAGTTGACCAGCGTTGTCTGGTGAAACGTTGTTGTGATGCCTCGTGTAAGGAGGAGAAATGGATACCATCACGTTTCCGACTTTGATAAAGGTCGGATTGTAGCCTGTCGCGATTGCGGTTTATCGTATCACGACATTGCTGCTCCGTTGGTCGAGATCCAATGACTGTTAGCAGAACATGGAATCGGTGGGTTCAGGAGGGTAATACGGAACGCCGTGCTGGATCCCAACGGCCTCGTATCACTTGCAGTCGAGATGACAGGCATCTTATCCGCATGGCTGTAACGGATCGTGCAGCGACGTCTCGATCCCTGAGTCAACAGATGGGGACGTTTGTAAGACAACAACCATCTGCAAGAACAGTTCGACGAAGTTTGCAGCAGCATGGACTATCAGCTCGGAGACCATGGCTGCGGTTACCCTTGACGGTGAATCACAGACAGGTGCGCCTGCGATGGTGTTCTCAACGACGAACCTGGGTGCACGAATGGCAAAACGTCATTTTTTCGGATGAATCCAGGTTCTGGTTACAGCACCATGATGGTCGCATCCGTGTTTCGCGACATCGCGGTGAACGCACATTGGAAGCGTGTATTCGTCATCGCCATACTGGCGTATCACCCGGCGTGATAGTATGGGGTGCCATTGGTTACATGTCTCGGTCACCTCTGGTTCGCATTGACGGCACTTTGAACAGTGGACGTTACATTTCAGATGTGTTACGACCCGTGGCTCTACCCTCCATTCGATCCCTGTGAAACACTAAATTTCAGCAGGATAATGCACGACGGCATGTTGCATGTTCTGTACGGGCCTTTCTGGATACAAAAATTATTCGATTGCTGCCCTGGCCAGCACATTCTCCAAATCTCTGGTCAATGGTGGCCAGTCACTACTCTTGATGAACTGTGGTAACGTGCATGGGCAGCTGTACCTGTACACGCCATCCAAGCTCTGACTCAATACCCAGTCGTATCAAGGCCGTAATAACGGCCAGAGCTGGTTGTTCTGGGTACTGATTTCTCAGGCTCTATGCACCCAAACTGCGTGAAAATGTAATCACATGTCAGTTCTAGTATAATATATTTGTCCAATGAATACCCGTTTATCATCTGTATTTGTTCTTGGTGTAGCAATGTCAAAAACACGTTTTCAGACCCCTGTAGAGTAACGCAGGTCTGGGCAACAATTTGAAAAAAGGATAAAAAATAATGGAAACCAGAAACAAAATCATAGAAATTAATCGGAAAACCTATTTTCGTAATAAATTTGAGTCAATTAATGCGCAAAAATAATTTTTCAGAAAAACATATGAGCACCTTTCACTTTGATTCCGGTAAGAAAAATGTTGAAAAATTTCGGCGATCGGAAGCTAAACACTACGTCAGAAAACTGTTGGATGTTATAAAATAAGTTCCCCCGATGCAGAGAAAATTGATTTTAGACAAACTTAGAGCAGCATCCTACTAATCAATTGGACGCTTATTTAAAGAGAGCAGTGCAACGGCATCCAACTACAACAGTGAAAAAAATGTAATAATAATTTGTTCGTATCAATAATCAGCGGTAATGCAGGAACCGAAACGAACCTTGCTGTTGTTTGTCGTAGCAGAACTGAGACTGACATCATGTATTGGGACAACCATGGCGAAGAATCTGCTGAAGCTTTGCGTCACCAACAAGGTCTAGCAGATACAGTCCTTATTGAGTCTGGCGCTAGCATGAAACAAACGTCTGAACATAAACATTGTCGTAATAAAATGACACAAACTATGTTCAGAGTTCTTTCCGATGCTGATGAGTATAAAATGTAAGTCGGAAGCCAGTGAATGAGATACAACTCCCAATTCTGATATGGTTAATGAAGAACTTACTCGAAACCGTCGTACTGAAAGATTGCCTTAACAAATTGTGGAAAAGAAAGTGTAATAATACAGTTTATTTAAAGAAAAGGAAATTTGAATGTTTTTAACCACTGTCAGACTTATCAACATTGTCCCTATCTTCAAAATCACTCTCCAGGTGACTACCAATTTCTTCTCCACATATAAACATCAATGTAACGCCGGGAATCAGCAACGTCTACATCCACCTTTTAAAAACATATTACAAATTCCGTATAATTAAAATGACAATATTGAATGCTGAGTATATACTCGACCACCCTACTAACTAACTAGACAGACATGGTAAATATAGTATCTGGCTCCTTGTGTTTTTGACAGATTAGATCTTCACTAATTTTTTGATTAACAGTGCCGTATTCGACCCAATATACTTGGCATATGGTGTGAGTAATATGGATGGTTTTGTTCGCTGTAATATTCGCCATGTCCTAGTGTGACCAATTATTAATTAAAAATTCAACCAGAGCTTCTTTAAATTTCATGTTTTTCAACTGCTTTGGGAAATCTTAAAGTCTAACTTGTTGTATTGGTGAGATGTGAATCGAAAGACAAGAACGTAACAACAAAATAGCAGTTCTCAACATAGGAGAGTAACACTCCCAGGAGGGTTCTTTTCGTTTTTGGATGTATAGGTGACATCAAAAATTGAAAACGTCTCAACATAAACATTTTCGTAATAAAATTACACAAACTGTGTTCAGTCAGATGTATTGTGATAATACGTCTGCCTCTCTCTCTCTCTCTCTCTATTTTTTTTTTTTTTTAGCTGTGATGTTGTCGACAGTTATTAACAGGGTTCAGGATCATGTATCATCAACTAACGATTTTCTACGGCTTTGGCCGCAACTAATACTGCTTTTATGCCTGTCTCCTATGTTTCTCTTTGTAGACTGAACGAGCCTAACACGCATGGTCCTAGTCACGCTAAGCGCAGAGCGAGCGAGGTAAAGTAGAATTTAATGTGTCTTCCAGCCGATATCAACCCGCCCCGCCCCTCCTCCCTCGCTCGGCGACATGTGGTCGTCTTAGGGAGAACACTCAACTATGAAGAAGACTGAGCACCAAGCTACTATCATAACTGCCAAGTTATAAAACTGGTTACCGACGTTTTTCAGTCTAAGCACGTCTGGACGTAGATGAAGATGAAATGGGAGACATTATATTGCGTGAAGAATTTGACAGAGGACTGAAAGACCTAAGTCAAAGAAAGGCCCCGGGAGTAGACAGCATTCCATTAGAACTACTGATATTCCTGGGAGAGCCAGCCATGGCAGAGCTCTTCCGTCTGGTGAGCAAGATGTATGAGACAGGCGAAATACCCTCAGACTTCAAGATGAATATAATACTTCCAATCCCAAAGAAAGCAGGTGTTGACAGGTGTGAAAATTAATGAACTATCAGTTTAATAAGTCACGGCTACAAAATACTAACACAAATTCTCTTCCAACGAATGGAAAAACTGGTAGAAGCCGACCTCGGGGAAGATCAGTTTCGATGCCGTAGAAATGTTGGAACGCGCGAGGCAATACTGATCCTACAACTTATCTTAGATTAAGTAAAGGAAAACCTAAATTTCTAGACTTAGAGAAAGCTTTCGACAATGTTGACTGGAATACTGTCTTTCAAATTCTGGAGGTGCCAGGGATCAAATACAGGAAGCGAAAAGCTATTTACACTTTGTATAGAAACCAGATGATAGTTATAAGAGTCGAAGGGCATGAAAGGGAAGCAGTGACTGAGAAGAGAGTACGACGGGGTTCTAGCCTCTACCCAATGATGTTCAATCTGTATACTGAGCAAGCAGTAAAGGAAAGAAAAGGAAAATTTGGAATAGGAATTAAAATCCATGAAGAAGAAATAAAAACCTTGAAATTTGCTGATGACATTGTAATTCTGTCAGAGATAGCAAAGGACCTGGAACAGCAGTTGAATGGAATGGACAGTGTCTTAAAAGGAAGGTATAAGATGAGCATCAGCAAAAGCAAAACGAGGATAATGGAATTATCATGAATGCTGAGGGAGTTAGATTAGGAAATGAGATACTTAAGGTAGTAGATGAATTTTGCTATTTAGGGAGGAAAATAACTGATGATGGTCGAAGTAGAGAGGATATAAAATGTATATTGGCTGTGGCAAGGAAGACGTTTCTGACGAAGAGAAATTTTTTAACATCGAGTATAGATTTATCAGGAAGTCTTTTCTGAAAGTATTTAAATGGAGTGTAGCCACGTATGGAGGTGAAACATGGATAATAAATTGTTTAGACAAGAGGAGAATAGAAGCTTTCGAAATGTAGCGCTACAGAATAATGCTGAAGTTAGATGGGTAGATCACGTAACTAATGAGGAAGTACTGAATATAATTGGGTAGAAAAGGAATTTGTGGCACAACCTGACTAAAAAAAGGGATCAATTGGTGGGACACGTTCTGAGGCATCAAAGGATCACCAATTCAGTATTGGAGGGAAGCGTGGAGCGTAAAAATTGTAGAGGGAGATCAAGAGATGAATACACTAAGCAGATTCAGAAGGATGTAGCCTGCAGTAGGTACTAGGAGATGAAGCAGCTTGCACAGGATACAGTAGCATGGGAGCCGCATCAAACCAGCCTCTGGACTGAAGACCACTAAAACAACACATGGTTTATCTCGCTGATCAACGCTATAGAAGACAGCTGAAGGTGCCCTCCATCGAGACCAGGGGACCAAGTTGAACACCTCAATATCTGGTCTGCACTTAACAAAATAAGGACAAACAGTGGAAGACTTGCTGCCTTAGTGTACAAATGGACATCAACAACGTCACCCAGATGTGATTGTAGTGCAGAACATCGAACTGTTCAGCGTATTATACATACGGACCCTAAATGATCCTTTCCTGGGGATCCGGAGGAGTTCCTCTTGACAATAAAGACGTCAGTTGTGTCTGTTCATCAGCTGTAAATATGTCTGTGAAAGTCAGTGCTTTGTTAGTACTGTAAATTTAATTAATTTTTCTATGCATTAAATCCAGGGTGTAACAAAAGTATGCGGCACAAATCGCAGCACACGTTCCCCACACGTTGACGAAGAAATTATGTTAAATGAACATGGGTCTGGAAATGCTTTGTTTCCATGTTAGAGAACTCATTTTGTCCAACTCATTAATCATGGTAAACACACACGAACATAACGCACGAGCACACGGCATGCAACTCTTTCTCACAGGAGATGTTCAACACGCCTTCCGTGGACCAACTCGCCGACGTAGTGAATCTAGGACGCGCTGACGTACATCTGGAGTACTGCGTATAGTTTCGCAGCCTTCCTTAACACAGGCACGAAGACTGAACATCTTGTACCGGGATTCCGTACACAAGAGCTTTCAAATGGCCCCACAAATATATGTCCAGTGGTTTTCGGTCCGGAGTGCGTGCAGGCTAGGCAATTGGCCCATTCTGCCTACTCGCTTGTCACCGGTTCTGTTACCCAGAAGCCGACCGACGTTAACACCAAAACGAGCAGGTGCTCCATCGTGCATGAAGTACATGCTTTGGCGCACAGCTAAAGGCACATCTGCTAACAGATCATTCTCTACGACATTATGATAACTTTTTCCGTTGAGCCTAAGTGGAAGAAAGTGAGGCCCTACCAAACTGTCACCAACAATGCCGACACAAAAATTAACAGAAAATCTTTGTCGATGACTTGCTTCAACACTTGTGTGAGGACTGACGTCTTCCCGCACATGCCGACTGTGAAAATTTACAGTCTTATATCGTGGAGGCGAGGCACCGTGGTACTAAAACTAGGATTGGCACTTTGTTGAATAAATCATTCGCAGAAGAGCATCCGTGCAGAAAAATCAGCTGCTGCTAGTGCCTGCACGCACTGTAAATGGTATGCATACAGCTGGTCCTCGTGAAACACTCGCCAGACAGTCGCGTGGTCAACGTTCGGCGTTCCTGCTACGCGTGTTGCACTGACGCTGCGGTCGTCGTCAACTGCATGAAGAACTGCCGCCTCCCGTTGCGGTGCCCTCGTCCTTCTGGGCCTCCCCCGACTGCGAGTCTCAGGCGTAAGTGCCCCACGTTGCCTAAGATGATGATCGATGGCTTCTAACGTTTTCCTGTCGGGGCACCTTCGTCCTGGAAATCTCTCGCGGTACAAAAGTTGAAGGCGAGCGCCATCGCCGTCAGCTAATCGATACAACACATGGGCATCCGCTATCTCTGGATTTGTGGGCACCGCCATTGCACGAGACACGTCTGTGATTGACTCTACATAGTAACCCGTGTGCTTGCAACGGTCGTACTGATCATTGGAACGGTTGATGCTACCTTTAAACAAGCAATGAGATACGTCGCTTGGCACCAGGGACATGTAAAACAAAACACTGTCGGTGCACAACGTAACTGGCGCCATCTAGAGTGCATGTCCCCTATGATTCTAATGTTCTGTTCTTGTATGTTTGCTATGATTAATGAGTTAGAGAAGTTGAGTTGGAACTTGGAAAGGAAGATTTTCCAAACCCATATTCATGTAACATAAAATCTTCGTCTACGTGTGAGGAACGTGTGCTGCAAACTGTAGCGTACATTTTTGTTACGTACTGTGCATGTAAACTCTCTCTCGTAAGAGTCGCCAGGCGTATTTTCTCTGGTGTTTCGGCAGATATTTGTAATTCCGTTTTCGCGATGTTTAGGTAGACCCTGACCAAAAAGTTACTACTCGGCACGTCTGTCTAGCAACGCCCGGAGTCAATAGAAAGCGTCGGTTTGTTTCTCGTTACAAATAAAATTAATTTTAAATCGGAATTTTGTGTGTCCATTCGACAGAGCGCTCTCAAAGTAGTCTAGTGCGATTTTCGTTTTATCGGTATGTATTTACAGGGACAATAAAACACGAAGAATAAGTAGCAGTTCAGCAGCTACTTCGCGAGGGAAACTCTCCATCGCACCCCCTCACTGGTAAGATGGCCCAGAAACTGAACACAGATTGAGCATGAAAACAGGAAGAAGGCGTACAGGACTGCGAAAAAAAGCAAAATAGAAACAGTGAACGGTCCAAGCATAACAAGTGCAACATCAAGCAGTCGTGGTGCCTGCACGGTAGCTGAGCGAATTCAATCACAGGGCTAGTTGCTCTCTGTAATAATAAACTGGGTAAGTGGATGGTCACACTGTTGGACTATCATGTGGAAGAGCTGCGTTCAAAGATCTTTTTTTTTTAACATTACGAACTGCCCGTTTGGTTACTGAAATGTTATTCTCTTTCTGTATTCTTGGGAGTTGTCATAGTATACATTGATAATAGCATATGAGTCGTGTGGTAAGAATACGTTACCGTTGCAAGTAAATGTGACGAATTGTGAGAACAGACAAGATACAACACAGACGTCTCACAGAAATGAAAACAACAAATAAACGGGCATGAATTATACTACCACAAACGAATTCAAGAGTCAGAACTTTCAAAACGGAACGCAACTTCAAAAACTTTAAAACCATGTTTTCACAGAGCACAGAGAAACTGAGATTTTGAAACTGTTGCTTTCATGTGTTACAGCTTATTTGACAAACTACTATCTTTTCATCATTTAGTGGGCAGTGATCACATTCATATTCATACGAACACCTAAATCGAGCAAGGAGGCATATCTCAGTCACTCACAAGGCATACAAATTAGGTACGTCGATATGACACAGGTATTGTGAGTAATGGCGCGTATCGTAGACCAGACGTGATCGGGCTCACATGTCGCATTGCCACGAAACATTTGCGGTTCCCATTCGAAGGCCACTTCCTTTCGGCTGCTAATAGAGTAGCTGTGCAAAATCAACTTTACTTATAGGCCTGCAGACAGGTGTGGCCTAGCGGTTCTACACGCTTCAGTCCGGAACCGTGCTGCCACTACGGTCGCAGGTTCGAACCCTGCCTCGGGCATGGATGTGTGTGATGTCCTTAGGTTAGTTAGATTTAAGTAGTTCTAAGTGTAAGTAGGATGTTTAGGTTTTTATGTCGGTAACGCCACGTAGCGCTCTATATGAAAATCACTGACTGTGCTGTGTGAAGGCTGTAGTTGGTTTGCATTGTTGTATATGCTCTTGTAGTGTTGGGCAGTTGGCTGTTAACAGCGCGTAGCGTTGCGCAGTTGGAGGTGAGCCGCCAGCAGTGGTGGATGTGGGAAGAGAGATGACTGAGTTTTGAGAGCGGACGATCTGGACGTGTGTCCATCAGAGACAGTAAATTTGGAAGACTGGATGTCATGAGCTGATATATATATATATATATATATATATATATATATATATATATATATAATGACTTTTGAACACCATTAAGGTAAATACATTGTTTGTTCTTTATCAAAATCGTTCATTTGCTAACTGTGCCTATCAGTAGTTAGTCCCTTCAGTAGTTACAATCTTTTATTTAGCTGGCAATATTGGCGCTCGCTGTATTGCAGTAGTTTGAGTAACGAAGATTTTTGTGAGATAAGTGATTCATGAAAGGTATAGGTTATTGTTAGTCAGGGCCATTCTTTTGTAGGGATTATTAAAAGTCAGATTGCGTTGCGCTAAAAATATTGTGTGTCAGTTTAGTGCTGATCAGATCAGGTAAAGACCGAAATGTCTGAGTACGTTCAGTTTTGCTCAGCTGTTTGAAAATCAAATAATGTAAGAGGTTTACCAGCACAGTAATTCATAAATTTTTCTAAGGGGGCGTTTTATAAGTTCTAGGGGACTGATGGCCTCAGATGTTAAGTCCCATAGTGCTCAGAGCCATTTGAACCACTTGAACCTTAGGTCTGTTCCTTACACCTCGCTGTTGCAAACGGACGTTAGACCGAGACACAGACACAAATTGGAATACAGCGGAGAAAAAGAATGCAGCACGAGGGAGATGAGAAGCCGGCTCGGCCGGCCTCCCCGGTCCGGTGCCGTGACCCCTCGACCGGGACGCCGTGGCTGCCTCATACTGCTCCAGAATGCAGTTCTTGTCCTCGGACGGTTCCCTGTTTCTGTTCTGCTTTTCTCCCAGCTTCTTGCTGTTCCCGTGCTCGGCCTGCGTTCAGTTTTTGACGCGCCGTGCTGCTGCTGCGGGCAGCTTCCCCTGACAGTGGCGGCAGCGCTCGGCCCGGCCGCACTGGCTCTTCTTCGCGTTTTGCTGCCCCTGTTAGCACACGAATGTGGGACCACTCTGGCGAATGGACACGTAAAATTACACTTTAAAAAATCAATTTATTTGTAACGGGAAGCAAACCGACGCGTTCCGTCGACACTGTGCATCGCCCGAAAGACGCGACGATTTGTGTTTCTTTGCGTCGATACCAGCTATACAATCCAAAAACGAAATGGCATCTCTGTGCTGAAACGAGAGAGAAACTGCGCCTTACGAGTCTTAGGAGAGACATCCTATATACACTACTGGCCATTAAAATTGCTACACATCGAACATGACGTGCTACAGACGCGAAATTTAACCGACAGGAAGAAGATGCTGTGATATGCAAATGATTAGCTTTTCAGAGCATTCACACAAGGTTGGCGTCGGTGGCGACACCTACAACGTGCTGACGTGAAGAAAGTTTCCAAACGATTTCTCATGCACAAGCAGCAGTTGACCGGCGTTGCCTGTGAAACATTGTTGTGATGCCTCGTGTAAGGAGGAGAAATGCCTACCATCACGTTTCCAACTTTGATAAAGGTCGGGTTGTAGCCTATCGCGATTGCGGTTTATCGTAACGCGACACTGCTGCTCGCGTTGGTCGAGATCCAATGACTTTTAGCAGAATATGGAATAGGTGGGTTCAGGAGGGTAATACGGAACGCCGTGCTGGATCCCAACGGCGTCGTATCACTAGCAGTCGACATGACAGGCATCTTATCCGCACGGCTGTAACGGATCGTGCAACCACGTCTCGATCCCTGAGTCAACAGATGGGGGCGTTTGCAAGACAATAACCATCTGCACGAACAGTTCACGACGTTTGCAGCAGCATGGACTATCAGCTCGGAGACCATGGCTGCCGTTACCCTTGACGCTGCATCACAGACAGCAGCGCCTGAGATGGTGCACTCAACGACGAACCTGGGTGCACGAATGGCAAAGCGTCATTTTTTCGGATGAATCCAGGTTCTGTTTACAGCATCATGACGATCGCATCCGTGATTGGCGAAATCGCGGTGAACGCACATTGGAAGCGTGTATTCGTCATCGTCATTCTGGCGTATCACCCGGCGTGATCGTATGGGGTGCCACTGGTTACACGTCTCGGTCACCTCTTGTCCACATTGACGGCACTTTGAACAGTGGACGTTACATTTCAGATTTGTTACGACCCGTGGCTCTACCCTTCATTCGATCCCTGCGAGACCCTACATTTCAGCAGGATAATGCACGACCGCATGTTGCAGGTCCTGTACGGGCCTTTCTGGATACAGAAAATGTTCGACTGCTGCCCTGGCCAGCACATTCTCCAGATCTCTCACCAGTTGAAAACGTCTTGTCAATGGTGGCCGAGCATCTGGCTCGTCACAATACACCAGTCACTACTCTTGATGAACTGTGGTATCGTGTTGAAGCTGCAAGGGCAGCTGTACCTGTACACGCCATCCAAGCTCTGTTTAACTCAATGCTCAGGCGTATCAAGGCCGTTATTACGGCCAGAGGTGGTTGTTCTGGGTACTGTTTTCTCAAGATCTACGCACACAAATTGCGTGAAAATGTAATCACATGTCAGTTCTAGTATAATACATTTGTCCAGTGAATACCCGCGTATCATCTGCATTTCTTCTTGGTGTAGCAATTTTAATGACCAGTAGTGTATATATTGTAAAAACAGCAACGTTACCTCGTGTGATGTGCTGCTAGCCACACGCTAAATGCGTAACAAATTAATAAACGATTGAAAAAATAGCTGGGAGGAGAGGTAGCGCGGCGGCCCCCGGGAGGCCAGAGCGGGCCGCACCGGCGCCGGCCGCGCCTTATTTCGGTGGCTGGGCAGCGGTGGGCGGCGGACGCACCTGCTCGCCATCAGTCGCCGCCGCCGCCGCCGCCGCCGCCCCGCCTCCGGCTGCAGACTCCCGCCTCCTCGCTGCGGGCCTCGCAATGTTTTTCGATCACTAATTCCGGCAAAAATACGCTTTTAGACTAATTTTTCGTATTAAAAGCGTATAATGCGGAACTTAATATCTATTGTTTTTATTGTACACTACTGGCCATTAAAATTGCTACACCAAGAAGAAATGCAGATGATAAACGGGTATTGATTGGACAAATATATTATACTGCAAGTGACGTGTGATTACATTTCCACGCAATTAGGGTGTATAGATCCTGAGAAATCAATACCCAAAACGGCCTTGATACGTCTGGGCATTGAGTCTAACAGAGATTGGATGGCCTGTACAGGTACAGCTGCCCATGCAGCTTCAACACGACACTACAGTTCATCAAGAGTAGTGACTGGCGTATTGTCACGAGTCAGTTGCTCTGCCACCATTGACCAGAGATCTGGAGAATGTGCTGGCCAGCGCATGAGTCGAACATTTTCCGTATCCAGAAAGGCCCATACAGGACCTGCAACATCCAGTCGTGCATTATCCTGCTGAAATGTAGAGTTTCGCAGGGATCGAATGAAGGGTAGAGCCACGGGTCGTAACACTTCTGAAATGGAACGTCCACTGTTCAAAGTGCCGTCAATGCGAACAAGAGGTGACCGAGACGTGTAACCAATGACTCCCCATACCATCACGCCGGGTGATACGCCAGCATGGCGATGACGAATAGACGCTTCCAATGTGCGTTCACCGCGATGTCGCCAAACACGGACGCGACCATCGTGATGCTGTAAACGGAACCTAGTTTCATCCGAAAAAATGGCGTTATGCCGTTCGTGCAACCAGGTTCGTCGTTGAGTACAGCATCGCAGGCGCTCCTGTCTGTGATGCAGCGTCAAGGGTAACTGCAGCCACGGTCTCCGAGCTGCTGCAAACGTCGTCGAACTGTTCGTGCACATGGTTGTTGTCTTGCAAACGTCCAGATCTGTTGACTAAGGGGTCGAGACGTGGCTGCACGATCCGTTACAGCCATGCGGATTAGATGCCTGTCATCTCGACTGCCAGTCATAAGAGGCCATTGGGATCCAGCACGGCGTTCTGTATTACCCTCCTGAACCCACCGATTCCATATTTTGCTAACAGTCATTGGATCTCGACCAACGCGAGCAACAATGTCGCGATTCGATAAACCGCAATCGCGATAGGTTACAACCCGACCATTATCAAAGTCGGAAACGTGATGGTACGCGTTTCTCGTCCTTACACGACGCATCACAACAACGTTTCACAGGCAACGCCGGTCAACTGCTGTTTGTGTATGAGAAATTGGTTGGAAACTTTCCTGATGTCAGCACGTTGTAGGTCTCGCCACCGGTGGCAACCTTGTGTGAATGCTCTGAAAAGCTATCATTTCCATATCACAGCATCTTCTTCCTGTCGGTTAAATTTCGCGTCTGTAGCACGTCATCTTCGTGGTGTAGCAATTTTAATGGCCAGTAGCGTATAAATTTTATATGACGAGTGATTTACGAAAATAACGAGATTATAAAAAAAGTACCGAATAGTGCGAGTAGGTCTGGCACACGTAGGGTTCTTTACAAACTTAACTGTGCATACAAGGTGATCTTTTTCCACCGACTCAAACTCTAGGCATTGATCGATGAGAGGATACGGAACAAAAAAGGAATTGCATAGTTTCCGTACTAGAGACCATTTACTGAATTATATATGTTACAGAGACTGCGGTCTAATACGCGCTGTACTATACAGCCACATTTACAATATGTGTTGGAAATGGTTGCGATGTACCTCAACGAACGCGTGTACGCGCCGTAGCATGTTCTGTCTCACACGTTCGCTTCGGCAGGCTGTATCCGAACAGTTTGAAAGGCAGCGTGAATACGCTGCCCCAGTGTCTGCACATCTGAAATGGGCTCTGCATACACGATGGCCCCATAACCAGAAATCATACGGGTTGAGATTTGGTGATCGAGCAGGCCATGCAACTGGACCCTTTCGCCCCTTCCGTCGACCAGGAAAGATACGATTGAGATGCGTCCTGACGTTAACGGCGAAGTGGGCTGAAGCACCGTCATGTAGCAGCCAAATAACCACTCGAATCATCAAAGGCACTTCTTTCAGCAGGTTGGCAGAGTCACCCGCAAGAAATGCCGATAGTTCAGGCCTGTTTGGCGCCGTGGAAGGAAGACTGGTTCAAATGGTTCAAATGGCTCTGAGCACTATGGGACTTAACATCTGAGGTCATCAGTCCCCTAGAACTTAGAACTACTTAAACCTAACTAACCTAAGGACATCACACACATCCATGCCCGAGGCAGGATTCGAACCTGCGACCGTAGCAGTCACGCGGTTCCGGACTGAAGCGCCCTAACCGCACGGCCACCGCGGCCGGCAGGAAGACTGGTCCCAAAATACGGTAGTCCATTATCCCGGCCCACACATTCCAGCTGCACCGATGCTGATGGTTTGCTGTCACCATACCATGAGCGTTCTGCGTATTACGTCATACGTGTCTTATCAAAGTAAGACTCCGCTTAAAGTTGGCCTTATCTGTGAATAGGATGGATGACACAAATCCCGGAATTGTGGTTGTCTGGTGAAGAAATCACTGACAAAACTGCTCCAGATGTGAAAAATCTGTCGCCAGTAAGCCCTGCAGACGCTGTAAGTGATAAGTGTAGTAACAATAGTCATTGAGAATGTTCCACACGGTCGTCTGGCTTACCCTGTACTGGAGAGCCAACTGCATGGTACTGACACGGCGGTGTCACATTTTCCTCCAAGTCTGGTGTCCTAACATTTCGGTTACGTCATTTATAATTTCTTGCTTGCTCAGACAAACAGCAGAACACTGGATGCTGCGCTTGTTCTCGTCTTGCATAGGTCTCCTAATACAACCTTGCTGACCGCCGCCCTTTGCCAATTGCTTTGCCTTTGCCTTGTCGGCAAGATGTCGATTCGAATACGGAAACATTGTGCACAACGCTGTATCACATCCACTACGAGGTGAGTCAGCAAGAGAAGTGAACTGGACACAACATTACCAATTACTATGGCGAGAGAGGGCGCTAGGGAACCGTACCACCCTTTAGAAGGAAACCACCAACACTATAACCGTGGCTGCATGCTACAGCGCGTATTAGACCGCAGTCCATGTATGCTTGAGTAAGTGGTCTGTAGCACGAGAACCATGCATTCCCTAGACTTCGGGCAGTATGCTATCGTCCAGAAATCCCGGTGTCACACCACAGTTGGAGTCGCATGTCAGTACCACAGGTGTTAGCGAGGTCCTGCGGCAACCCGCGGTGATATGTGGGAGGCGCACCTGAAGACTGCGCATTCCGTCTCGGCTCAGCAGCGCCCTCACACAGGAGGTCAGTACAGAGCCAACCACGGAAGTGCTCTCCTTCAGTGTGTGGCCTCAGATGAAGGAGACAGCGTCGTCGAGTAGGACCGATGAGTGGTTCAGAGTATCAGATGCTCTTGTACTTTCATAAATGGAGAACGTAGAACTCCAAGAGAACAGTTTGTTAATTAGCACATCAAGTGGCGCTTTAACAGTCGCTGACAGTTATAAATTATGAAGCAATTCCGTGGCAAGGAACTGTATCCATTTAAGTAAATCTTCTAGTCGTTAATGTAATAAACAGTACTAATAGAACTAATATCTCGTGAGTAACAGTTCCTCTGTGCCGCTCAACGTGCAATCACAGAACCCCAGTTACAGAAACGAAAGTAGTTTCGCCTGGCCACAACGATAAGTGGGTCGCGCATCCGAGGAATCGAGGATTTCGACGAATTTGGCCTGACATCGATATCGACACAGGCTCGATATCAGTCGCAGGAATTCCCAGAACGTTTTAAGTTTTCACTTTAAATTTCTTGTGTTATTTCGCGTTCGATATAGTAATTTTTCATTTACTTAATTAACTCTGGAGTTACAGTAACACGCTATGCTACGTACAAACTGAAGGCGCGTTGACTCGGTCTGCTGTCGCCCCTGTTGTGATTACTGGTAAGACCTGACGAAGTCTCCGGAGAACAAGACGGTACAGCCTGCCACAGGGCTACTGCTGTCACGCAAATGCATCCCAAACAATACAACCGCAAGCCTGCATCGGTACTATTTTGCTTTCGAAACATGCCAGATGCTGTACGTGTCGCGGGCATAGGCTGTCAGCGCGGTAGTCGAGAGATCGTAAGGTCTATGACCGCTAGGTGGCAAAGCCATCGTTGTGAGAATGGAAGAGAACTTCGCTTCATTGCAGCTTAACCAAGTATCAAGAAATACTGGCAAATGATGTACACAAACCTTCCTCAAGAACCACTCTACCTATTACTGAAACCTAGATAAAAGTCCCTACAGTAGTTACTGACATTTTGACAGCTTAGGACTGTAATGTAAGTTTGTGACGGCAAAAAGTTTTATGTACTGTGAGACCTTGCTTCCTGGCAAATTTCGTGATTTTAGGTCAACGTTAAGTACAAGGGGTGGTGGTGGTGGTCGCTGACACAGCCGGTTTTCGGTTATATGGTTTCCTCTCCACGCCAATTTAACATGACTCTTGAAACTGTTCTGAAATAACCAATTTCAGGTTTTTTATTTCGTTTGGTCCCTGTAATAAACGTAGAAATTGACCAAAGACTGAAACATCATGACTCAGTTTCAAGGTACAAAAATCACCGTTCGATGTTCCACTGACCTACAACAAGCTACTGCTAGAAAGGGTACAAGTTCTTTTTTCAGATAGATGTCTCATCCGATTCAGATGGCTTTCCACTTCTGAATGGTTTTAGTCTATCTATTCCGCGATGTTATCTCGCTGTCTGCCGTTTCAGTTTTCGTGCGGTGACTGGATGGAGCGCCGGCCGGAGTGGCCGAGCGGTTGTAGGCGCTTCAGTCTGGAACCGCGCAACCGCTACGGTCGCAGGTTCGAGTCCTGCCTCGGGCATGGATGTGTGTGATGTCCTTAGGCTAGTTAGGTTTAAGTAGTTCTAAGTTCTAGGAGACTGATGACGTCACATGTTAAGTCCCATAGTACTCAGAGCCATTTGAACGATTTTGAACTGAAAGGAGGGGCGACCGTCCGTAGTGACTCAGTGTCGGAAGACTGAATTCAGTGTGTCGGTCTACTGTTTATCATTTGGATGCCAGTATGAATATATCATATCAACCCGCTTAATGATGTTATTAAGATCTAAAATTCTTGCGGTTTGGAGTCAATTTGTTTGCATTTATATTCAGCGAAAGCTTCTTACACAGATCTCCTCACACACGTTGTGGCTTCGCTAAGCACAGTTTGTCAAATAGGCTTTGCCTTCGCTTAAACGTGTGCCGAATCTCTGTTTGCTTTCGTAGCAGTTTGCTAACACGCATTCTCGCAGTTGTTTCGCAGCCGCGCCTGCTACTGTGACAGGCTGTCAGAGTACTGTGCGGGCGGCGGGAGGCCGCTGCGGGATTTCGCGCAACACGTGCCGCTTCCGGAGTCCCGCCCGCTGTCACAACACACTTAGAGGCCGGCAAACCCCCTGGGCAGGGCCGCTTCCTGCGGTCTGCGACGCCGCCGCCATTAATCTGCCGCAGTCCGCTGCCCGGATCAGTCGCGCCGCGCTCTTGTAGCCGGGCCCTCGCCGCCGACTCCCCACTAAGCCCAACACTGCAGCCGTGCGCTCCCTCTGCCCATCCCCCTTCCCCCTCCCCCCCCCCCTCCCTCGCACAGTCTGCTCCTCTTCTACAGCACACGCATTACCTAGCAGTCCGCACACTGCATACTCACATGCAATTTAAGGACACACCGCGAAGGGATTATACGAGTGCGATAGAAAACGGTAGATGCTGTGCACACGTACAAATAAATGATATCAGTTTCAGAAAAATTGGATAATTTACTCAAAGGAAACAACAAATGAGCAAGTCAGTAAATGGCCACCTCTCGTCCTTACGCAAGGAGTTATTCGTCTTGGCAATGACTGACAGAGTTGTTGGATGTCCTCGTGAGGGATATCGTCCCAAACTCTGTCCAGTTTTCTCGTTATATCGTCAAAATCCCGAGATGGTTGAAGGACCCTGCTCATAATTCACCAAACATTCCCAGTTAGGGAGTCATCTGGTGACCTCGTTGGCCAAGGTAGGTTTTGGCAAGCACTAAAACAAGCGGTAGAAACTCTCTTCCTGTCCGGGCGGACATAATACTGGCGAAATTAACCATAGGATGGCTAGTCATGAGGGGCGCCAAAACGGGACGTAGAATATGTTCGACGTATCGCTGTGTTACAAGGGTGCCTCCGATGACAACCAAAGGGGTCCTGCTATGAAATGAAGTGGCAGCCCAAACAATCTGTCCTCCTTATTATCCCGCTGTATCGTGGACGACACTCAGGATTGTATACCAGTGTTGTCTGGTGCTTGTTTCAAATGGCTCTGAGTACTATGGGACTTAACATCTGTGGTCATCAGTCCCCTAGAACTTAGAACTACTTAAACCTAACCAACCTAAGGACATCACACACGTCCATGCCCGAGTCAGGATTCGAACCTGCGACCGTAGCGATCGCGGTTCCAGACTGAAGCGCCTAGAACCGGTCTGGTGCTTCTCCAGACACGTCTTCCGCCTGGAATCTCATTGACTGGAGTAGAATTGTCATGTAAGGAAGTCATGTATGAGGACCAGAGGGCTTTTCCTCTGAAACTGACCATCACTCCCGCTTGTCGGTGCATACGGCGGGCGACAGCCAGGTTGGTATCCCACTGCTGCCTGGGGCGCCTCCAGAAACGTCTTCGCTGATGATCCGTGATCGGGGCTCAGTTCAGTGGTTCATCAATGGACTCCCTTACAGAACAGCAGCACGTCGACGATGTCCTATGCCCCGCGTTGTTGCCCTTCATGGCGACCCATGCTGGACTTACATTTCACCAAGAAAATGCCCGCTGTACACGGCGATAGTTTCTGCTGTTTGTCTTCGTGCTTCCCAAACCTTACCTTGGCCAGCAAAATCACCGGATCTCTTCCCAAATGATAATGTTTGAAGCGTTATGGGCAGAGTCCTGCAAAAACCTCGAGATTTGGCAATCTAACACGCCAGTTGCACAGAATTTGCCGCGATATCTCACAGGACGACGTCCAACAACTCTATCAATCAATACCAAGCCGAACAATTCCTTGCATAAGGGCCAGAGGTGGACTGACGCATTATACACTTGATCAGTTTTCTGGAGCTCTTTCACTGGAATAAATCATCCAATTTTTCTGTACATGTGCACCATATATATCGATTTCCGTCCCATTCGGATAATTTCTTCGTTCAGCGTCTTCTTTTTCATTGTCTTAGTGCGTATTATCGACTGGCAATACACAACACATGTACACCTTCGAGAAAAAACATTGTGACCACTTGGTTAATACCGTGTTTGTTCACCTTTGAAACGCAATACATCAGCGACTCTCCTGGCACGAATGCGATAAGCGCTTGGTAAGTCAATGTTTACGCCAACAAGTATCTAGCAACATGTCACGCAATCCCTGTAAATTACGCTCCCTAGCCTTTTGGGCACTGAGATGGCTCGCGGTAGTGTTCCAGAAGTGTTACATCTCGTTGAAATGAAGCGAATTTTCTAGCCAAGACATCAGTGTGAGTTCGAACGACTGTGTCACTATTCTGGCCTCGTGACACGGACTGTTATTCTGATGGAAGATGCCATCAGAATCGGGAAGACATTATGAAAGGGTGCAGAAGATCCGCACTAATATTTACGTAGTCCACACTTCCATAGTGCCTTCAATTATTATCAGAGGACCAACAGAAGCCCAAGTGAAAGTCCCCCAAAATATAATCAGCGGAAAAGTGCTCCTATTGAAGAACAAAAATTTCGAAAATGCCCCTGTTTATTTAAAAGACTCTGACAGAAATGTGGGGTACCAGCCGCCTCATTCTACCTTCCTCAGCACCTTTAAGACTTTTCCCAAAAATTACAGGATGCGACCATATTCTCGCTTTTTCAACTAGCATTTCGTTTCTAAATACCACGATCTCCCCAAGCCATAACTTACTCATACCCACCCCGTCCGTCGCTGTAAGTAACTCATAACCACCCACACACAGATGCCCTTTCTCAGTCACTCATTCAGCCCAACTCACTGTACTTATCTCTCTGTGTCTCTCTGTAATTGTCTGACGCGTCGCAGCCACAGTCCCCATCGTTCTCTAGCACTCTCACTGCCACTGTCTCGCTCTTGCTCTCTCTTAGTGCTAATCTCCCATTCCTTTCTTCCTCGGTGTGATTGCCGTACACTCTCTCATTCACACTTCCTCTCAACCTATTTCTAATTTCTCTTCCTCTTTATTTAATTCATTCTTTCCCCTCCTCCCCCCCCCCCCCCCCCCTCTGGCGCTGTCTCCTTCACTCTTCTCTTAGCACTGTTCTGTCACTGTCAACTGTTGCCTCTCTTTCTCTCACACTGCCATTTAGTCCTTCTCTCTTTCGATAACAGAACCACTGTCTGCTATCTTCCAGTATTTATTACTTTTCGGTGTCTTTTCCATTCTCACTATCTTCTTGTCTCTCAGCATAAAATAGCGTAAGTATGTTAGCAAGCCAATATTTTTGCGAAAGCTGGCACCTCAGTTTTCAGTCAGTTTTAAATGAACAAGAACATATTCGCATTTTTGTGTTGTGATAGGACCATTTATCCGTCAGTTCCCTTTTCTCCTTGCAGCAGCAGGGCATGTAACTCATATGATGTACTAGTCGGTAAAATTTAGATAGTATACTTTCGTGAAATTGAAATAACGCAAAATAATTTTACACCTCAGAACGGATATTATGTACAAAGAAATTTTGCGTACTTCAGTACTACAACATGGGGTTACCAGATGATAACGGAGACACTTTGCATAATATTTCTCTGTGCTACGTCACTTTATGAACTTTATAAACACTGGATTTTATGTGCGCATTTTAGGGGTACAAATTGAGTAATTTTGAACTTCTGTATCTGCCGAACGGATGATGGTATGAAGAAAATTTTCAAGGTTGTACGAGATCTGGACCTTAGCAAAACATGCATAGCCGTTTCAGAATCTGTGGCTGGGTTCTGGCACAAAAAAAAGTTATTGGGGTGTTTCTCGACAACGGATAAAGATTTTTGAAAACGAGGAGATAGTTCTGCTAGATAAATTCCTACAGAATATACTGTCGAAATTTGAGCAATTGTCTGCAGTTCGCTATTATTTATGTTTGGCCTCATACCGAATTTTATGTGTAGAAGTAGGGTAAGTTTTAATCTCTGTATCTTTGATAAAGATGTGAAGAAAATTTCGGGGATTCTTCGACATCAGGATCTTAGAAATATTAGTAAACATTTCAGTCATTTGTTGTAGATAGCCGTCTTAGAGTCCTCAGCTGGCTTTTCGTCATCTGGTGACGGCGAAAATACAGTGGAAAACCCCTATGAGGTAATGCAGGGCGATCGTAGACCACATCAAAGGCAAAAAGAACCAACCGATTTGCTCCATTGTCTAAGCCGGAGGAGGCATCACCCTGTACCGTAGGACAGTGGCACTAAGACGATCCTTGTGTTGGGTGTTGGGTATACAAATAGTACCTAGCCCAAGGGCTTTTTCTCAACAGAATCCTTATGACGAGTGCAGAAAAATCCCGTTTTTATGCGCTGCGTTTTCGAACGTAGTTCGCATGCGTACCGATAGTGCCTCCAGCAGGCTGCGTCCATGGTGCGAGATTTGTTTCTAGCAGCAATTCGCCTGGCGGACGGCGTACCCGGAAACGGCGATGGGCGTGGTGAAACGAGAAACGTGGGTCAAAAGACAAGCGACACGTTTGCACTGACCCAGGGCCCAATCTCAATTAAACCACGCCACTCCAATCGCAACTGTCGATGTGGTTAAGTCACCACGGAAACCCGTAGGTATCGACCGCCGCGGGGCCCCATGTTCAACAGTGTGCTCCGACACACTTCTGCATTGCACGCTGTCGTCAGGTCTGCCGCGGATCGCCGCTCACCGTGATTGAGAGGGTGGGGAAGACTTGGACCTCCACGTTCTGTGAGGAGAAGCGGACGCCCCATACCTGGCCGCCTACACGTGGTCTCACTCACTTTCCACAGATACAGCACCACACGAATAGCTCGGCAGCTTCGCTTTTTGTGTGATGCTACCAGGGGTGTTCAATGAGTAATGTAACACTTTTTTTCTGAAAGCAGCTTGGTTTTATTCAGGATCCCAATATAATATTTTATTCCCCATCCATTTAGCTAGAAACCCCCCCCCCCCATTTTTTTAATATAACCTCCGTTCAACGGACGGCCTTACGCCACCTTACTGTCGAGGCACGTGGCACCATTCTACTGTCCGACATGGGGGCCAACGTCCATCAATAACTTCCCCATCATACACGTACTACTTCCCGTGGAGTGCGTCCTTCACTGGGCCAAACAGATGGAAGTCAGGTGCGAGATCCGGGCTGTAGGGTGGACGACGAAGAACAGTCCAGTGACGTTTTGAGAGCTCCTCTCGAGTGCGCAGACTCGTGTGAGATCTAGCGTTGCCACGGAGAAGGAAAAGTTCGTAGGCATCTTTGTGTTCGATGAACACGCTGAAGTTGTTTCTTTGCGAGGTGCCGAGGCTAGCAGTGTATTGATCACTAAATTCTACTAGAATCCACATATGTAAATCATGCTCTAAGCCCCCCCTATTCTAACTCCGACTTTTGCTGTTGCACAAGGATAAAAAAAATACGCGAACTGACTCTAATCAACCCTGCCAGTGGAGTAGAAGAGAGTTTGGCACCTGCAATAATTTAATTTGATAAATAAGTTAAATAAACAAAGGTTTCATTAACATAGGGAGGAATGATAGGGTTGCTCTATCGATTAACAGAATGAAAGTTCTGTCCAAAATAACAATAGGATTTATTAAGACTAACACAAAATAATAAACAAAAACACATAAACATTTACAATAAATCAAATTGGCTCAAATTGGAGACTCATACAAACACTGTAAAGGTGAAGTTGTCCCTAAACTAGATCGTGAGGTTTAAGACGAAGTGGTATGTGGAGCCAATTCCTTGCCACTCAAATCTCAAGAGAGACACACAGCTAACCCAACAGCAATTGCTGCTACTCAAGACAGAACAAAGTTAGAAATAGACGAACAGGCGCGCTCTGCTGACTTCTGATTATCACCTAGGAAAATCCCTATCTGCCGGTGCTGCGGACATACATTACCAAAACTGCCTTATTAACTGCTAGAACACGATCTGGCGTACCGCAGGCGAGGGCTGGTTGCTTCGACGTCCTCGACCGAAAGGCGACTGCCGACTACCCAGAGCACCCGTACAGGCCGAACACCGAACATTCCCGCCCCCACGACAGTGGCCGTGGTTACGTTCCAATCAGCAACTCGAAAACCGGCGGAAATTCCACTCCATTGCCGGAGCACTACCATTCCACCAATGGAGATTCTTGGCGCCAATTTCTGTGCTGATTTTGCAGAAAGTGCGGGAATTTTCCCGCCACAACTGCGTGGGTACACAAGTCATTCCCACGCCTCGCTGGTAGCCCGCCAGAAAGTGTTTTCGCAAAGTTTCTCCGAAGTAACGGAACCTCTAGCCCAGCCGCTACTTCACACCCCAGCGGGCGTGTCTCTTGACAATGTCGGCGTCTGCAAAGCATTCACTCGACTGCCTCACACACGTCGGCTTAACTCTCTCCAGTTCCACAGAGCCCGCCTGTCACCGGACCACCCGGGTGACGAGAGACGCTGCGTGGGAAGTACGCGTGTTAAGGAAAAGCAACCCTCCACCGCATGCAACTAGAGAGGAGAATCGTAAGATAGAAATATGAGAGGGGGCTCATGCCACCTCTCATTGCCCCTACGCCATTTTAGATTGTAATTGGTGAGCGGTTGGCTCACTTAGGAGCAAGGTAGTGAGTCAATCGCACAAGAACAATCTTACAAAGTGACTCCACATACCGCACTCTATAAAAAAGATCATTGCAACTGAAAAATGCAACTCATAGAGGGAGGATTATTTATGATGTAGCCAACTTCACCTTCTTAATATGGAACACTAACACTCACATCACACATCCATACCCAGGGAGCCCCTTCCCAAACACCGATTCACGCAGACATTCACTATCTAAATATGGCCCGGGCATCTGAGCCAAATATGGAGCAGTTTATTCTTTACAATCAGAGTTGGAGTGCTCCGCAATTAAATGCCCAAGATGTTACAACAATTTTAATCATTAAACTAACCTGAACTCACTCACACATGATACTATATAAGTTAACAATCTCTTTGTGAGCTTTCAGAATCTAATTACAACCTCCGATTCATTCTGTCTCCCTGCAGCAAGAATAACCTTTACAAAATAGTCCCTGAACTGATGGTCCATTCACAATGACAGTGGTGGTATCTGCTTCAGTTTATGGGGACTTCAGGCACACTGTTTGCATACACACAACAATAAACACAAAATACAAAAAAAACATGGTGTGGAGAACAATACAGTAATCTGTAATAAGAATTACAGTGTAAAACACAAACGCATACAAGGTATAACATACATTACAAAAACAACATAAGAAAAAGAAATTTAAGAAAAAAAAACAAGGTTCATGGGGCATCAAATTGTGCGTGCACATTGCACAAAGTTCACGACTGTGCTGAGAATGAGGCACTAAATCACATTGTTTGAAATATCCGTAGCACTTCACAAATTCTACAGTACTGACATCACATAAGGCTAAACGTCGGGTGTTGTTGCTACGTTGTTGCAACGGCAATAGGGTGTGCTGGAGCTTCTGCAGTACTCTGTTGAGATTGCACCAAGACCCACGCATATGATCACGGTAGTACGGTAGGAAGACACAGTGATAGGCTCTCCTCACGTCGATTAATTGTCTCTGAGATCTACTTGTTGGGATACATCACTTGTCTAGGTCTCTTCTCTCGCTGGACAGAACTTTACGTTTCCCAATATTGCAGTTCGATGAGGGATGATGGCACGTGGAGTGACTCCACAAGTGTGTGAGGTCATCCATACAGGATCGAACTAGGAGCGACTATTGTTAAAACTGCTCTCTAATAGAGAGGAGAAGTAAGTAATGAGACCATACATTTGTTAGTGTGGCACGATACTGCTTTGTGTATGCAGATCGGCCAATGCTAGTGAGTTGTAAAAACCCAAACAGGTGAGTATATAGCGTCCCTTTCTGTCCTGAGGCACATGAGGCGCAGGTTCTGACACGATATGTGATCTTCTTCGTGTACTCACGACAACGTGGTCTGCCGCAGGGAATCCCTCCAAACGGCTGCCGCGTCTGGAGAGCTAGCAGGCTGTCGCGTGTGGGTCGCGTGTCAGTGTCAACGGCCAGCCTCACTTTCGCTTGTGGCCCGGCGAGGGTCCCGCGTAATCCCTCAGGTACACGGCCCCGTGACTGACAGCCTGTAGGACCGGATGCTCTCGCACCCTTCACGTCAGGTAGCGCGCTGACGCTCTTTTCTTGCAGGTAGCCGCAGACCTCTTGGTCCCGCTCCGGCCGGCCTCCGCATTGCCACGATCCCCGTCATCTGCACAATTCTTACAAAAATCTTATGCCTAACTTTTTCCCATGACCTTCTATGTTATAATAAATTTACATAATGACACATTGATGGTCTGTCATTTCAGACACTCTTATTTTACTTTTATAGTTATTAATCTATGGCAATCATTATAACATCTAATCTAGACATGGAAATAATTTATTTTGATATACGTGTAGAGACCGATCTCAGTATTGTACATGGTTGGTGATAACTGATGCTATGTAATGGATGAACAACTAAATGTGCGGGCCCGCACTAATATTACTATTAATTATATAGATCGACAGTAGACATGCTCAAGAATTATCTACCATATGCCAACGATCTACATTCTATGTCTTCTAAATACATTATATTATTATGCAGGCTGAAGTTTTACTGAGCTATAAAGAACATGCAACTATCGTACGTTCGAACATGCAACTATTGTACGTTCGCTCGCCGGTCGTCCCTCCACCTCGGGTCTGTGGTTTCATGACCTGAAAAATAACATCCCAACAGGCGCGCCCAAACACAACACTTGTGGTAGAAAACCCCCACAATATTAATCTAGTTATTGTTAAATCCTACAGTTTAACTTATCCTAGTATATCGTACCCTTTTTATTTATTTATTTATTTATTTATTTATTTATTTTATTTTATTTTTATTTTTATTTTTTTTACCTTATACAATACTCTTACATAATTCCTGTTACGTTGAGATGACTCGCTGCTCGCCGCTATTGCCGACAGTGATGTGCGCGCCGTACGACATGACCTCCGAGTTTTCATTACGCCTCACTGAAACTCCAGAGACTGGGTTAGCCATGGCTATACACGACAATAAATTTATAGTTGCAACTTCCTTCTCTATCTGATGCGGTTTTCGGGATCAAAGCACACCTTTCCAGAAGAAATGTAATATGACCAAGCCAGGGGTGGTTCCTGTTGAGCATTCAGTCGCCCAACACACGCCAGCTACACAGTATGTCACGAATATCCAAGTGTAAGTCCCTGGTTATTCATCTGTGACAGTCACGAGCAGCACGCTAAATCCCCAACCAGCACATTGGCATGGTAGGCTTTATGCTCGCATTTCTCTCGTCTAGGGCACCATTGGAGTCAAACGCTCACAGGATCACCCCGACTTGCAAGACAACGATGCTGGCGCAGCTCTGCAAAAAAAACTATACTGCCCATATTCATCCTCGAAATCACGCAATATACCACAATCTTGCCGTGCACTGACGCGTCCCTGCAAGCATTGGTATGAACGTTTCACGAACTGGTTGTGGCCGCTATTGAGCGTATCACGACTTCTCAGAACGCTTCTAAGAGCACGTTCTTGTATGCGCCGGTTTGTGCGACGTCTCGTCACTCATCTTTATCCCTTAACATGGACACCAGATAGGAAAGGACAAGAACATTGCTCATGGAAAGGTAGTCCCTCTTATCGCAACGACAGAGGAGATCCCGAACATAGACAAAAAGTTAACAGCAGTAAATTCTTAAGCGAGAAAACGCAGCGTGTTAATACTTTAACAATCTTAATCTATTAATGCAACGATTATTGTTCCCCGAAGAAAGCTTCATATCTTTGCCTATTCTAATATGTACACCACTTAAACTACTATTATTCCACGAACTTCTTTGTGTGAGAGAAGTGGTGGAGTCCTATGGACTAGCGTCAATCCCTTCTTAGACTCCCCCTCCTCTGACGTGCATTAGGATTTGGAGGTCTAATTTCTATCTCCCGGTTCTCCTGTTGTCCTTGATTTCGCTCTCTCCAATTACGGTCGCTTTGCCGTTCGTCATTCCTCCTGTCCCAGATTGCTTGTCTAGATTGACCCTGTTCCCTGACGTTTTGGTTTCCGTGTCTCTGGTTTCCATAACCTTGAATAGCGTAACCTTGATTTCCGTAACCCTGGTTTCCTAACTGACCAGTGCGATTATGCGATCTGTTGTCGTCTTCCCTTGCTGGCCCGTGGTATTTGTTATTTTGCGCCTTCTTCCTGTCCTTTGCGTCTTGTTTATCGAAGACTACTTCGAGTTCGCGCAGTAGACTCTTGAATGCATCTATGTCAGATCCACACTTCCCGACAAGTGTCTGTTGATACCTAACTGGCAATTTGGAAAAGCAAAATTTAATGATTTCTCCGTTGCTATATGGACTATCTAAAAACTGATTCTTCTTGAGTAAATCATCAAAAAATTTGGTTGCGCTTCTATGCCCGGACACTTCCAGTTCAGGACAAAATATTATTTCCTCTTTAATCCTGTCTTGCGTTTCCTTTGACCAGTAGGTCCGCAGGAATGCACCAACAAATTCCTGATAAGTCCGACACGTCGCTGCCACGCCCCGCATCTTTTCCGCAGCTTGGCCTTCGATGTGTCCACACATGAATTCTAATTTGGCCTGGGTTGGCCATGACGACGGTAATGAATTTGTAAATTGCATCACCCAGCTCTTCGGATGCATCGACCCTCCATTATCTTTGAATTTCTGGAATTTTAGTATCGACAGGAAGTGATTGTGATCAAAATTCTGTCCGATCCTCGCACTGGTGTTGTCACTCGTTTCCGATACTTGCACGTCTGCTGAGTGTCCTGATCTATCTTGCTGATAACTGTGATGTGCTACGTCTGTATCACAGTGGAAGTGGCATTCAGCATTCGCTCTTCTAAGTGGGCTGCAATTATTGGGGCTATTACTCGCTGTTTCTGCGTGTGCATTGTTTGTTCCGCACTCTGTCACTGGGCTAGAGCACGGCGGGCTTTTCCTCGGAGATACAATTCTGTGTACTCCATCATTGGTATCCGAACGCGCAGTGCTCGTGTGCCCGTTTCGCTCTAGTGTTGCTATCCGACTCTCTACTTCTTTCACTCGTTTCGTGATGTTCGTAACCACAATATTACCTTGAGTCTTTAAGAATGCTAGGGATTTTGAGTGGGATTGTGTTGTACGTCGCAAGCGACCTGCGAGTTGAGAAGTTACTTTTGCGATTTTCATTGCCCCTGTTGCTGCCGTTTTGGCTAGGCCTGCTACTTTTTGTGCTACCAATGACATTTGTTTGGCTTCTCCACATTCTTTCTTTATTGTTAGTAATTCCCCACGAATTTCCCCTATATGCGAAATTATTGCCTCAGTGTCCTTCTTACGCTGTTCATTAGCTTCTTCCTTCTCCTGCTTACGTTGTTTCTCCTCTTCTTCCTTCTCCCTCTTACGCTGTTCTTCAGCTTCTTCCTTCTCCTTCTTACGTTGTTTCTCCTCTTCTTCCTTCTCCCTCTTACGCTGTTCGTCAGCTTCTTCCTTCTCCTTCTTACGTTGTTTCTCCTCTTCTTTCTTCTCCCTCTTACGCTGTTCGTCAGCTTCTTCTTTCATTGATCGTAGGAAGCTCAGTATTGGGTTAATGTCATCAATTTGATCCTCGTCACACATGGGTGATGTAACTCTGGACACCTGGGCGCTAGAGCTCTGACGTGGCCGAGCTGGCCCCTGTCTGCTCTCGTTCGTTTGATTGTAAACTCCTGCTACCGTCTCGACCTGTGTGACTGTCTCTGTTTCATCCTCTACCTCACTATCATAATCACGGCCCCAACGCTGCTCTAAGATCGCGTCCAAATCACCTTCCTGATCAATGACCCTGGCGTCCTGTCCTGCTAAAAATGTGCCCATCTCATCTCCGAACCTATTCCCGTCAGTAAACTGCCCCTTATCCATTATTCTATCCTCTTTTGTTTTAGCTTCGATCGATAATAGTCGTGCCTTACTTCTCGTTATCATTCATGAAAAACAAATTTATCTAGAATGCACAATTAAATTAATCTACTCCATATATTTTTACACATAGACATAAAATTTCAACAACGCTGTTCCAACACTGTAATCACAAACACAATTTGATGTGGTACAGAAACCGCACACAAATCCGACAAAGTGCAATGTGGTACGGACACCACATCAACGAAACACAAAAAACAATGAACAAAAAAAATATACACTGAAAACAAAAACTGTAATCATGCGCCGCTACTTAAAACTAAACGCGGAACTACCAGAAAAAACTTGGGTATTAATCAATAAAAAAAATTGGAGAAAAAAAATTTGAATGTTCGTACTAAGAATACTGTTTGTTAATCAGTGATTCTCAGGAAAGATCCGAGGCTAAGGGTCGCCATATTATGCGAGGTGCCGGGGCTAGCAGTGTATTGATCACTAAATTCTACTAGAATCCACATATGTAAATCATGCTCTAAGCCCCCCCTATTCTAACTCCGACTTTTGCTGTTGCACAAGGATAAAAAAAATACGCGAACTGACTCTAATCAACCCTGCCAGTGGAGTAGAAGAGAGTTTGGCACCTGCAATAATTTAATTTGATAAATAAGTTAAATAAACAAAGGTTTCATTAACATAGGGAGGAATGATAGGGTTGCTCTATCGATTAACAGAATGAAAGTTCTGTCCAAAATAACAATAGGATTTATTAAGACTAACACAAAATAATAAACAAAAACACATAAACATTTACAATAAATCAAATTGGCTCAAATTGGAGACTCATACAAACACTGTAAAGGTGAAGTTGTCCCTAAACTAGATCGTGAGGTTTAAGACGAAGTGGTATGTGGAGCCAATTCCTTGCCACTCAAATCTCAAGAGAGACACACAGCTAACCCAACAGCAATTGCTGCTACTCAAGACAGAACAAAGTTAGAAATAGACGAACAGGCGCGCTCTGCTGACTTCTGATTATCACCTAGGAAAATCCCTATCTGCCGGTGCTGCGGACATACATTACCAAAACTGCCTTATTAACTGCTAGAACACGATCTGGCGTACCGCAGGCGAGGGCTGGTTGCTTCGACGTCCTCGACCGAAAGGCGACTGCCGACTACCCAGAGCACCCGTACAGGCCGAACACCGAACATTCCCGCCCCCACGACAGTGGCCGTGGTTACGTTCCAATCAGCAACTCGAAAACCGGCGGAAATTCCACTCCATTGCCGGAGCACTACCATTCCACCAATGGAGATTCTTGGCGCCAATTTCTGTGCTGATTTTGCAGAAAGTGCGGGAATTTTCCCGCCACAACTGCGTGGGTACACAAGTCATTCCCACGCCTCGCTGGTAGCCCGCCAGAAAGTGTTTTCGCAAAGTTTCTCCGAAGTAACGGAACCTCTAGCCCAGCCGCTACTTCACACCCCAGCGGGCGTGTCTCTTGACAATGTCGGCGTCTGCAAAGCATTCACTCGACTGCCTCACACACGTCGGCTTAACTCTCTCCAGTTCCACAGAGCCCGTCTGTCACCGGACCACCCGGGTGACGAGAGACGCTGCGTGGGAAGTACGCGTGTTAAGGAAAAGCAACCCTCCACCGCATGCAACTAGAGAGGAGAATCGTAAGATAGAAATATGAGAGGGGGCTCATGCCACCTCTCATCTTCAGTTTCCCGAGGGCATCACAATACATTCAGAGTTGATCGTTTCACCGTAACTGAGCACATCAAACAGAGCAACCGCTTCAGAGTCCCAGAAGGCCGCCGCCATGGCTTTACCGGCTGAGGCTGCGGCTTCGAACTTTTCTTCGGAGAGGTTGTGTGGCGCCACTTCACTTGTGTGGTGCCACTCCACAAATTGCCGTTTTGTTTCTAATTATAAGTGATGAACCCATGTTTCATCGCCTATGATGATGATCGAAAAAATTGTCACGATCATCCTCGTAGCGTTCAGCCTATTCCGCACAGATCGTACTTCGTGCTCTTTAAGGCCCTCTGCTAGGCGCCGCGGACCTCAGCAGACACACACCTCTGAGTATCCCAGCTGGTGGACGACTATGTCAGCACTACCAACAGAGACGCCCAGTTCAGCAGCGATGGGAAGTGGACGAATAGCGCGAGCTGGGTTTCCCACGATCGTCCTTTTCGAAACCCATGCTAATTCCTACAGAGTAAATTTCTAGTCTCCAGAAAACTCATTATACTCGAACATAGTACGTGTTCCAAAATTCTACAACTGATCGACGTTAGAGATATAGGTCTACAGTTCTGCACATCTGTTCGACGTCCCTTCTTGAGAACGGGGATAACCTGTGCCCTTTTCCAATCTTTTGGAACGCTACGCTCTTCTAGAGACCTACGGTACACCGCTGCAAGAAGGAGGGCAAGTTCCTTCGCATACTCTGTGTAAAATCGAACTGGTATCCCATCAGGTACAGCGGACTTTCCTCTTTTGAGCGATTTTAATTGTTTTTCTATCCCTCTGTGATGTATTTCGATATAAACCATTATGTCATCTGTGCGACAAACTAAAGAAGGAACTACAGTTCAGTCTTCCTCTGTGCAACAGCTTTGGAAAGAGACATTTAGTATTTCGGTCTTTTGTCTGTCATCCTCTGTTTCAGTACCATTTTGGTCCCAGAGGGCCATAGACATGGGTTCCCAGGTAGATGCAGTGTTTCTTGACTTCCGCAAGGCGTTTGATACAGTTCCCCACAGTCGTTTAATGACCAAAGTAAGAGCATATGGACTATCAGACCAATTGTCTAGATAACAGAACGCAGCATGTCATTCTCAATGGAGAGAAGTCTTCCGAAGTAAGAGTTATTTCAGGTGTGCCGCAGGGGAGTGTCGTAGGACCGTTGCTATTCACAATATACATACATGACCTTGTGGATGACATCGGAAGTTCACTGAGGCTTTTTGCCGATGATGCTGTGGTATATCGAGAGGTTGTAACAATGGAAAATTGTATTGAAATGCAGGAGGATCTGCAACGAATTGACGCATGGTGCAGGGAATGGCAACTGAATCTCAATGTAGACAAGTGTAATGTGCTGCGAATACATAGAAAGCAAGATCTCTTATCATTTAGCTGCAATATAGCAGGTCAGCAACTGGAAGCAGTTAATTCCATAAATTATCTGGGAGTAGGCATTAGGAGTGATTTAAAATGGAATGACCATATAAAATTAATCGTCGGTAAAGCAGATGCCAGACTGAGATTCATTGGAAGAATCCTAAAGAAATGCAATCCGAAAACAAAGGAAGTAGATTACAGTACACTTGTTCGCCCACTGCTTGAATGCAGCGTGTATTAACGTGCCACAGCAATGCCTGCGCGACGTGGTTACCGTCGTCGCTGGCGGCGCAGCGTTCCTGTTTATCGTTCTTTGAAGGCGATAGACATTGATCTTGCTGGACAGTTCAATAAACAACAACTAATTGAAGGTCCAAACGTGTTTCGTGGACTCCGTCTGAACTTTACATGTGATGTACAAGCCGTGTTTGGAGGTAGTACATGGCTCACACTTGCTGTAGTGTGGGGCAATCATTGTGATTATGGTGGCCTTGAAGCATTTCCAGATGCAAATATTCTTACATGGAAGACATGGAGTATAGCAGAGACAACAGGACTTTTAGCTAAGCAGCCATATGGTACACTTGTTCCCAGTATGCCATTTGTGTTGAGTACTAGAAGGAAGAAGAAATTGAATGCAGATGAATACTTGTTTATATGGGCTAAAGTTGGTAATGGAAATTGTAAAATAAAGATAAATCAACCAGATAGGGTTGATAGAAGAGATAGAGAAGATCCTACGGAGAGCAGCGCGCTTCGTTACAGGATCATTTAGTAATTGCGAAAGCGTTACGGAGATGATAGATAAACTCCAGTGGAAGACTCTGCAAGAGAGACGCTCTACTAGCTCGGTACGGGCTTTTGTTGAAGTTTCGAGAACACACCTTCACCGAGGAGTCAAACAGTATATTGCTCCCTCCTACGTATATCTCGCGAAGAGACCACGAGGATAAGATCAGAGAGATTAGAGCCCACACAGAGGCGTACCGACAATCTTTCTTTCCACGAACAATACGAGACTGGAATAGACGGGAGAACCGATAGAGGTCCTCAAAGTACCCCCCACCACACACCGTCAGGTGGCATGCGGAGTATGGATGTAGATGTAGACGTAGATGTATTCACTGGTGATCCGTCGATCACCTCTAATGAGAGTGTCCGCACGTTCCAACACTGCAGGAGTCACAGCTGCGTGCGGCTGGCCGTCGCGCAGGAGGCCGGACAGGTTCGCACGACCTTGTTGGGATGAAGACAGACGCTTCGACCAACGTCTTACCGTGATTTTGTTCACTGTTAGGTCTCCGTAGACATTTTGCAAGCGCCTATGAATATCTACGATGCTCTAGTTTTCTGCCAAGAGAAACTCAGTGGCAGCTGTCTGCTTGGAACGCTCCTCTAGACTACGTATAGCGCCCCCACCTGTCGGAGCTATATGAAACTACAGGAGCTGAACTGGAAATATTTCGCGATGTCCCACAACAAATTTCACATGTCTTCAACTGAAAATGGTCGAGGAAGAAAAGGGTTACATTATTTATTCAACGCCCCTCGTAGTTCCGAAGCGCCGGGTCACAACCATTTCCCTTTTGTCAAAGTCGCTTATGTCGGTAGAATTTCCTCATTTTCGCTGAAATGATTCCCGATTCGTCTCTTCTCCATTTCAGACTCTATTTACACCGTCACGTAGCAGATAGTGTAGATAATATTGTGCCTCATAAGTGTACATTCATAACGAATTTGTAGCTAAACGTTTAAATTTAACAACCAAATCGCAAAACCTAATGTCATTTTAAGTTTTCCAGCAGGAAGTTCTATCGTCTGCTTCTTGCCACCATAGTCACACGCAGCCCTTTCGGAATAACGCCACTTCTTGAAAATGAGACCACCTCTCCCTTGTCCCATTTGGATGTGGATGCAGTAGAGTGCCAACCGTTCGCGACGGGGAAGATGAAACCCTGCAACCCTCGTCGTCGGCATTTGAATCAGTTGGGCGTCCTGGGATGGATGTTCATTTCAACGTTCTTTCCACCTCTCTGTGACATCGAATACGTCTGTCACCATAAGAACGACCCAAGGTGGCGTGCGTCACTTCAGGCTTATAGCTGGTGTATTTTGGAAGTGCCACTTTGTAACGATTTATTACTGAAGAATTTACATCTTCGCAGTTTTTCTTCTGAGATCTGAAGGGTCATTATTGGATGTAACAGTTCCAAGATGCTACTCCAGGCGGGTGTAAAACGAATGTGCGCAACGGAAAATACTGATAGCGCAAATGAAGATTTGGCCCGGTCCACCTGCCCCCTGGAGCACATCTTAGGATCGCTTGTTGTTGTTGTTGTGGTCTTCAGTACAGAGAGTGGTTTGATGCAGCTCTCCATGCTACTCTATCCTGTGAAAGCTTCTTCATCTCCCAGTACCTACTGCAGCCTACATCCTTCTGAATCTGCTTAGTGTATTCATCTCTTGGTCTCCCTCTACGATTTTTACCCTCCACGCTGCCCTCCAATACTAAATTGGTGATCCCCTCGATGTCCTACCAACCGATCCCTTCTTCTAGTCAAGTTGTGCCACAAGCTCCTCTTCTCCCCAATTCTATTCAATACCTCCTCATTAGTTATGTGATGTACCCTGCGAGGTGCCGGGGCTAGTAGTGTATTTATCACTAAATTCTACTAGAATCCACATGTGTAAATCATGCTCTAAGCCCCCCCTATTCTAACTCCGACTTTTGCTGTTGCACAAGGATAAAAAAAATACGCGAACTGACTCTAATCAACCCTGCTAGTGGAGTAGAAGAGAGTTTGGCACCTGCAATAATTTAATTTGATACATAAGTTAAATAAACCAAGGTTTCATTAGCATAGTGAGGAATGATAGGGTTGCTCTATCGATTAACAGAATGAAAGTTCTGTTCAAAATAACAATATGATTTATTAAGCTTAAACCCAGAATAGTAAAAGAAACACAGGAAATTTATAAATCATCAAATTGGCTAAAATTGGAGATTCATACAAACACTATAAAGGTGAAGTTGTCCCTAACTTAGATCCTGAGGTTTAAGACGAAGTGGTATGTGGAGCCAATTCCTTTCCACTCAAATCTCAAGAGAGACACACAGCTAACCCAATAGTAATTGCTGTTACTCGAAACTGAACACAGTTGGAAAAGGATGAACAGGCGCGCTCTGCTGAGCTCTGATTATCACCTAGGAAAAATCCCTATCTGCCGGTGCTGCGGACGTACATTACCAACAGTCTTCTTATCTCCCAGAACACGATCTGGCGTACCGCAGGCGAGGGCTGGCTGCTTCGACGTCCTCGACCGAAAGGCGACTGCCGACTACCCAGAGCACCCGTACAGGCCGAACACACAACCTTCCCGCCCCCACGACAGTGGTCGTGGTTACGTTCCAATCAGCAACACGAAAACCGGCGGAAATTCCACTCCATTGCCGGAGCACTACCATTCCACCAATGGAGATTCTTGGCGCCAATTTCTGTGCTGATTTTGCAGAAAGTGCGGGAATTTTCCCGCCACAACTGCGTGGGTACACAAGTCATTCCCACGCCTCGCTGGTAGCCCGCCAGAAAGTGTTTTCGCAAAGTTTCTCTGAAGTAACGGAACCTCTAGCCCAGCCGCTACTTCACACCCCAGCGGGCGTGTCTCTTGACAATGTCGGCGTCTGAAAAGCATTCACTCGACTGCCTCGCACACGTCGGCTTAACTCTCTCCAGTTCCACAGAGCCCGCCTGTCACCGGCCCACCCGGGTGACGAGAGACGCTGCGTGGGAAGTACGCGTGTTAAGGAAAAGCAACCCTCCACCGCATGCAACTAGAGAGGAGAATCGTAAGATAGAAATATGAGAGGGGGCTCATGCCACCTCTCATTGCCCCTACGCCATTTTAGATTGTAATTGGTGAGCGGTTGGCTCACTTAGGAGCAAGGTAGTGAGTCAATCGCCCAAGAACAATCTTACAAAGTGACTCCACATACCGCACTCTATAAAAAAGATCATTGCAACTGAAAAATGCAACTCATAGAGGGAGGATTATTTATGATGTAGCCAACTTCACCTTCTTAATATGGAACACTAACACTCACATCACACATCCATACCCAGGGAGCCCCTTCCAAACACCGATTCACGCAGACATTCACGCTCTAAACATGGCCCGGGCATCTGAGCCAAATATGGAGCAGTTTATTCTTTACAATCAGAGTTGGAGTGCTCCGCAATTAAATGCCCAAGATGTTACAACAATTTTAATCATTAAACTAACCTGACCTCACTCACACATGATAATATTTAAGTTAACAATCTCTTTGTGAGTTTTCAGAATCTAGTTACAACCTCCGATTCATTCTGTCTCCCTGCAGCAAGAATAACCTTTACAAAATGTTCCCTGAACTGATGGTCCATTCACAATGACAGTGGTGGTATCTGCTTCAGTTTATGGGGACTTCAGGCACACTGTTAGCATACACACCACAATAAACGCAAAATACAAAAAAAAACATGATGTGGAGAACAATACAGTAATCTGTAATAAGAACTACAGTGTAAAACACAAACGCATACAAGGTATAACATACATTACAGAAACAACATAAGAGAAAGAAATTTAAGAAAAACAAAAAAAAAACAAGGTTCATGGGGCATCAAATTGTGCGTGCACATTGCACAAAGTTCACGACTGTGCTGAGAATGAGGCACTAAATCACATTGTTAGAAATATCCGTGGCACTTCACTGATTCCACTGTACTGACATCACATAAGGCTAAACGTCGGTTGTAGTTGCTACGTTGTGGCAACAGCAATCGGGAGTTCTGGAGTGTCTGCAGTACGCTGTTGAGATTGTAGTCAGACCCACGCATATGATCACGGCCGTATGGTAGGAAGACACAGTGATAGGCTCTCCTCACGTCGATTAATTGTCTCTGAGGTCTACTCGTTGGGATACATCACTAGTCTAGGTCTCTTCTCTCGCTGGACAGAACTTTATGTTTCCCAATATTGCAGTTCGACGAGGGATGATGGCACGTGGAGTGACTCCACAAGTGTGTGAGGTCATCCATACAGGATCGAACTAGGAGCGACTATTGTTAAAAACTGCTCTCTAATAGAGAGGAGAAGTAAGACATGAGACCATACATTTGTTAGTGTGGCACGATACTGCTTTGTGTATGCAGATCGGCCAATGCTAGTGAGTTGTAAAAACCCAAACAGGTGAGTATAGAGCGTCCCTTTCTGTCCTGAGGCACATGAGGCGCAGGTTCTGACACGATATGTGATCTTCTTCGTGTACTCACGACAACGTGGTCTGCCGCAGGGAATCCCTCCAAGCGGCTGCCGCGTCCGGAGAGCTAGCAGGCTGTCGCGTGTCAGGGTCAACGGCCAGCCCCACTTTCGCTTGTGGCGGGGCAAGGGTCCCGTGTAATCCCTCAGGTAGGCAGCCGGGTGACTGTCAGCGTGTAGGACGGGACGCTCGCCCTCTAGCAGGTAGCCGAAGACCTCTTGTTTTTGCGCTGGCTGGCCTCTGCATTGCCACGTTCCTCGTCATCTGTACAATTCTTACAAAAGTCTTATGCCTAACTTTTTCCCATGACCTTCTATGTTATAATAAATTTACCTAATGAAACATTGATGGTCTGTCATTTCAGACACTCTTATTTTACTTTTATAGTTATTAATCTATGGCAATCATTATAACATCTAATCTAGACATGGAAATAATTTATTTTGATATACGTGTAGAGACCGATCTCAGTAAGTACATGGTGTGTGATAACTGATGCTTTGTAGTGGGTGAACAACTAAATGTGCGGGCCCGCACTAATATTACTATTAATTATATAGATCGACAGTAGACATGCTTCAAGAATTAACTACCATATCCCAACGATCTACATTCTACGTCTTTTAATTAAATTATGTTGTTATGCAGGTCTAAGTTTTACTGTGCTATAAAGAACATGCAACTACGCTACTTTCGCTCGCCCGTCGTCCCTCCATCTCGGGTCTGTGGTTTGGTGACCTGAAAAATAGCAACTCAACAGGCGCGCGCCACACTTGTGGTAGAAAACCCCCACAATATTAATCTAGTTATTGTTAAATCCTACAGTTTAACTTATCCTAGTATCGTACTTTCCCTTTTACTTATTTATTTATTTATTTTATTTATTTATTTATTTATTTATTTATTTATTTATTTTTTTTATTTACCTTATACAATACCCTTACATAGTTCCTGTTACGCTGAGATGTCTTGCTGCGCGCCGCTATTGACGACAGTGATGTGCGCGCCGTACGACATGACCTCCGAGTTTTCATTACGCCTCACTGAAACTCCAGAGACTGGGTTAGCCATGGCTATACACGACAATAAATTTATAGTTGCAACTTCCTTCTCTATGTGAAGCGGTTTTCGCGATCGAAGTACACCTTTCCAGAAGCAATGTAATATGACCAAGCCAGGACTGGTTCCTGTTGAGGATTCAGACACCCAACACACGCCAGCTACACAGTATGTCACGAATATCCAAGTACAATTCCTTGGTGATTCATCTGTGACAAAAACGAGCAGCACGCTAAATCCCCAACCAGCACATTAGCATGGTAGGCTTTTATGCCCTCATTTCTCTCGTCTAGGGCACCATTAGAGTCAAATGCTCACAGGTTCACCCCGACTTGCAAGACAACGATACCGGCGCAGCTCTGCAAAAACTATACTGCCCATATTCACCCTCGAAATCGCGCAATATACCACAATCGTGCAGTGCACTGACGCGTGCCTGCAAGCATTGGTATGAACGTCTCACGAACTGGTTGTGGCCGCTATGGAGCGTATCACGACCTCTCAGAACGCTTCTAAGAGCACGTTCTTGTATGCGCCCGTTTGTGCGACGTCTCGTCACTCATCCTTATCCCTTAACATGGACACCAGATAGGAAAGGACAAAAACATTGCTCATGAAAAGGTAGTGTCTCCTACTCCATCGACATTGGAGATCGCAAACATAAACAAAAAGAGGATAGCAGCAGTAAATTCTTATGCAAGACAACGCAGCGTGTTAATACTTTAGCAATCTTAATCTATTAATGTAACGATTATTGTTCCCCGAACAAAGGTTCATATCTTTGCCTATTCTACTATGTACATTTCTTACACTACTACTATTCTACGAACTCCTTTATGTGAGAGAAGTGGTGGAGTCCTATGGACTAGCGTCAATCCCTTCTTAGACTCCCCCTCCTCTGACGTGCATTAGGATTTGGAGGTCTAATTTCAATCTCCTGGCTCTCCTGTTGTCCTTGATTTCGCTCCCTCCAATTACGGTCGCTTTGCCGTTCGTCATTCCTCCTGTCCCAGATTGCTTGTCTGGATTGACCCTGTTCCCTGACGTTCTGGTTTCCGTGTCTCTGGTTTCCATAACCTTGAATAGCGTAACCTTGATCTCGGTAACCCTGGTTTCCTAACTGACCAGTGCGATTATGCGATCTGTTGTCGTCTTCCCTTGCTGGCCCGTGGTATTTGTTATTTTGCGCCTTCTTCCTGTCCTTTGCGTCTTGTTTATCGAAGACTACTTCGAGTTCACGCAGTAGACTCTTGAATGCATCTATGTCAGATCCACACTTCCCGACAAGTGTCTGTTGATACCTAACTGGCAATTTCGAAAAGCAAAATTTAATAATTTCTCCGTTGCTGTATGGACTATCTAAAAACTGATTCTTCTTGAGTAAGTCATCAAAAAATTTGGTTGCGCTCTTATGCCCGGACACTTCCAGTTCAGGACAAAATATTATTTCCTCTTTAATCCTTTCTTGCGTTTCCTTTGACCAGTAGGTCCGCAGGAATGCACCAACAAATTCCTGATAAGTCCGACACGTCGCTGCCACGCCCCGCATCTTTTCCGCGGCTTGGCCTTCGATGTGTCCACACATGAATTCTAATTTGGCCTGGGTTGGCCATGACGACGGTAGTGAATTAGTAAATTGCATCACCCAGCTCTTCGGATGCATCGACCCTCCATTATCTTTGAACTTCTGGAATTTGAGTATCGACAGGAAGTGATTGTGATCAAAATTCTGTCCGATCCTCGCACTGGTGTTGTCAGACGTTTCCGATACTTGCACGTCTGCGGAGTGTCCTGATCTATCTTGCTGATAACTGTGATGTGCTACGTCTGTATCACAGTGGAAGTGGCATTCAGCATTCACTCTTCTAAGTGGGCTGCAATTATTGGGGCTATTACTCGCTGTTTCTGCGTGTGCATTGTTTGTTCCGCACTCTGTCACTGGGCTAGAGCACGGCGGGCTTTTCCTCGGAGACACAATCCTGTGTGCTCCATCATTGGTATCCGAACGCGCAGTGCTCGTGTGCCCATTTCGCTCTAGTTTTGCTATCCGACTCTCTACTTCTTTCATTCGTTTCGTGATGTTCGTAACCGCAATATTACCTTGAGTCTTTAAGGCCGCTAGGGATTTCGAGTGGACTTGTGTCGCACGTCGCAAGCGCCCTGCGAGTTTAAGAGTTACTCTTGCGATTTTCATTGCCCCTGTTGCTGCAGTTTTGGCTAGGCCTGCTACTTTTTGTGCTACCATTGACATTTGTTTTGCTTCTCCACATTCTTTCTTTATTGTTAATAATTCCCCACGAATTGCCCCTATATGCGAGATTATTGCCTCAGTGTCCCTCTTACGCTGTTCGTCAGCTTCTTCCTTCTCCTTCTTACGTTGTTTCTCCTCTTCTTCCTTCTCCCTCTTACGCTGTTTCTCCTCTTCTTCCTTCTCCTTCTTACGCTGTTCGTCAGCTTCTTCCTTCTCCTTCTTACGTTGTTTCTCCTCTTCTTCCTTCTCCCTCTTACGCTGTTTCTCCTCTTCTTCCTTCTCCCTCTTACGCTGTTCGTCAGCTTCTTCTTTCATTGATCGTAGGAAGCTCAGTATTGGGTTTACGTCATCTTCTTGATCCTCTTCAAACATGGGCGATGTAACTCTGGACACCTGGGCGCTAGAGCTCTGACGTGACCGAGCTGGCCTCTGTCTGCACTCGTTCGTTTGACTATAAACTTCTGCTACCGTCTCGACCTGTGTGCCTGTCTCTGTTTCATCCTCTACTTCACTATCATAATCACGGCCGCAACGCTGCTCTGAGATCGCGTCCAAATCACCTTCCTCATCAATGCCCCTGGCGTCCTGTCCTGCTAAAAATGTGCCCATCTCATCTCCGAACCTATTCCCGTCAGTAAACTGCCCCTTATCCATTATGCTATCCTCTTTTGTTTTAGCTTCGCCCGATAATAGTCGTGCCTTACTTCTCGTTATCATTCATAAAAACAAATTCATCTAAAATGCACAATAAAATTAATCTACTCCATATATTTTTTACACATAAACATAAAATTTCAACAACGCTGTTCCAACGCTGTAATCACAAACACAATATGATGTGGTACAGAAACCACACACAAATCCGACAAAGTGCGATGCGGTACAGACACCACATCAGCGAAACACAAAAAAAACAATGAACAAAAAAAATATATACTGAAAACAAAAACTGTAGTCATGCGCCGCTACTTAAAACTAAACGCGGAACTACCAAAACAAAAAAAAACTTGGGTATTAATCATTAAAAAAAATAGAGAGAAAAAAAATTGAATGTTCCTACTAAGAATCCTGTTTGTTTATCAGAGATTCACAGGAAAGATCCGAGGCCAAGGGTCGCCATATTATGCGAGGTGCCGGGGCTAGTAGTGTATTTATCACTAAATTCTACTAGAATCCACATGTGTAAATCATGCTCTAAGCCCCCCCTATTCTAACTCCGACTTTTGCTGTTGCACAAGGATAAAAAAAATACGCGAACTGACTCTAATCAACCCTGCTAGTGGAGTAGAAGAGAGTTTGGCACCTGCAATAATTTAATTTGATACATAAGTTAAATAAACCAAGGTTTCATTAGCATAGTGAGGAATGATAGGGTTGCTCTATCGATTAACAGAATGAAAGTTCTGTTCAAAATAACAATATGATTTATTAAGCTTAAACCCAGAATAGTAAAAGAAACACAGGAAATTTATAAATCATCAAATTGGCTAAAATTGGAGATTCATACAAACACTATAAAGGTGAAGTTGTCCCTAACTTAGATCCTGAGGTTTAAGACGAAGTGGTATGTGGAGCCAATTCCTTTCCACTCAAATCTCAAGAGAGACACACAGCTAACCCAATAGTAATTGCTGTTACTCGAAACTGAACACAGTTGGAAAAGGATGAACAGGCGCGCTCTGCTGAGCTCTGATTATCACCTAGGAAAAATCCCTATCTGCCGGTGCTGCGGACGTACATTACCAACAGTCTTCTTATCTCCCAGAACACGATCTGGCGTACCGCAGGCGAGGGCTGGCTGCTTCGACGTCCTCGACCGAAAGGCGACTGCCGACTACCCAGAGCACCCGTACAGGCCGAACACACAACCTTCCCGCCCCCACGACAGTGGTCGTGGTTACGTTCCAATCAGCAACACGAAAACCGGCGGAAATTCCACTCCATTGCCGGAGCACTACCATTCCACCAATGGAGATTCTTGGCGCCAATTTCTGTGCTGATTTTGCAGAAAGTGCGGGAATTTTCCCGCCACAACTGCGTGGGTACACAAGTCATTCCCACGCCTCGCTGGTAGCCCGCCAGAAAGTGTTTTCGCAAAGTTTCTCTGAAGTAACGGAACCTCTAGCCCAGCCGCTACTTCACAACCCAGCGGGCGTGTCTCTTGACAATGTCGGCGTCTGAAAAGCATTCACTCGACTGCCTCACACACGTCGGCTTAACTCTCTCCAGTTCCACAGAGCCCGCCTGTCACCGGCCCACCCGGGTGACGAGAGACGCTGCGTGGGAAGTACGCGTGTTAAGGAAAAGCAACCCTCCACCGCATGCAACTAGAGAGGAGAATCGTAAGATAGAAATATGAGAGGGGGCTCATGCCACCTCTCAACCCATCTAATCTTGAGCATTTTTCTGTAGCATCACATTTCGAAAGCTTATACTCTCTTCTTGTCTAAACTATTTATCGTCCACGTTTCACTTCCATACATGGCTACACTCCATACAAATACTTTCAGAAACGACTTCCTGACATTTAAATCTATATTCGATGTTAACAAGTTTTTCTTCTTCAGAAACGGTTTCCTTGCCATTGCCAGTCTACATTTTATATCCTCTGTACTTCGACCATCACCAGTTATTTTGCTCCCCAAATAGCAAAACTCCTTTATTACTTTAAGTGTCTCATTTCCTAATCTAATTACCTCAGCATCACCCGACTTAATTCGACTACATTCCATTATCCTCGTTTTGCTTTTGTTGATGTTCATCTTATATCCTCCTTTCAAGATACTGTCCATTCCGTTCAACTGCTCTTCCAAGTCCTTTGCTGTCTCTGACAGAATTACAATGTCATCGGCGAACTAGGGTCGCTTAGTGTCATATTATTTCCTCTTTCTTGCTTTTTAGCATATAAATTACAACATAAACTTAGATGAATGATTTAGGGAACTAGTAACTACAACATGATAAATGCTGTTTCTGTTTATACATTTATTGTAGATTGAAATCCCTTTATATATTAAAAATGTTTATATATCATTGTCCAATGGACATAAAGAGATACAAATGAACTCATAACTAATATTACTGATCAACTGCCCACTTATGCCCCTTTTTATAGCTGTGCGATCTAATATAAATAACGCGAGATGACTCACATCATCAACGTACCAAACACTAGAAGACACTACTTTAAAAAATGATTTACAGTGGTGTCCATCCTCAGTGGAAATAGAAGTTACGTGATCACAGCTGCTTAGCTTTATAGTCCTAATAAGCCGAAGCAGTTAGCAATATCAGCGTATGTACTGCGTCCGGTATGTCGGAGCGATGCGTCTCGTACACGTCTGCGATGATGGAAGAACTCCAGCCACAAAATATAAAAAAGCGCATTCCAACACTAGGACGCGAACTCCCAGCCACACAGGTGGAGTCCGGATAACGTCTCAACGTGAGTACAGGCAGGAGAAGCGCTCTCAATCACTGAACGCTGCGTGCTTAACGACTCTCTACCCGGAATCGAAGTCCAGAATCTTGTAAGTTGGCAACAGTACAGTGCCTAACCGTTCACTAACTATAAAATCTCCTGAGAGCAAAGACAGCAAGTCCGTCTGTATCAACAAGAGCCGATACTGAGTGACCGTCAAACACGGGCGCCCGAAAGGGAAGTCGTCTTTGTCTCCACCGCTGGGTTCCCAGCAAAGCTCGGCTCCCCTCCCTCGTAACTGCAGAAGGCGAATCATATTCTCCAAACCATGGAATTCTCCCTCTCTACAGATTCTTCCGAACGCCGACCAACCATATTTTAGTCTTTTGTCATCCAGCGCGGAAAGTTTGCGAGGAAACACCTATCCCCGTTAATTAGGAATTCATACAATGGTACGCTTCTCGGAGTAGAAATCCTCAGAAATAACCCAGCCTGCGTGATTTCCGAGGTAAGTCCTCCTTGTTCCTCTCTCCTCCTTCTCCTTTCAGAGTTCACGAACTGTTATCCGGTTATTCTTTCGGCCTCGCTACAACGCCGGCCGACCGCCGCAGTATTGTGCTTCAGCGCTCAAATGCCCCGACAGTCCGTCTTGGGCCACTTCCTGTGTTAAACAGGACCAACCCACCTTTGCGGGTTTTACCACCCAAGACCTGAATTACGCCCTCTGTTTCATTTCCACTGGCATTGCAACCCCTGTTAGTATAGGCAATCATTTCTTACGCCATTGTGATAATAAAGATAATCCATCACCTTTCATGCAATAAACGTTAACAGCTATTTAGAAGGTGTACGTGACAATGTCAAAAAAAAAAAAAAATGGCTCTGAGCACTATGGGTCTTAACATCTGAGGTCATCAGTCCCATATAACTTAGAACTAGTTAAACCTAACTAACCTTAGGACATCACACACATTCATGCCCGAGGCAGGATTCGAACCTGCGACCGTAGCGGTAGCGCGGTTCCAGACTGAAGCGCCTAGAACTGTTCGGCCACACCGGCTGGCAGACAATGTCAGTCTTCTTCATATATACGATGCATAACCTATCAAACGATACCTAATTCCGGTTGTAAATCACGGCATAGTAGGTAGACGAGTGGTTGTAAGGTGCGAAATTATAGCCTCCTTACACAGTTCACTACTAAAGGGGAGTAGATCTGTTGGTGCCTCTAATGATCCTCTTGATGTCATTTAGACGCATATACACTGACGGGGGAAAAATGGAATACCAAAAAGGAATCGTGCGACATAAACTAAAGTTGGTAGGCGTGTTTCTACAACTGAAAGATGATGCATATTGAAATTTCGTGCCCGTCATATAAGAGTGGTGCTTGTGGCGATACTATGAGGATGCAAATCTGGTCTGCTTTAAATACACGCTGTAACAGTCTTGATAGTTACGTTTGAGTTGATGTTAATCGAGAATGCCTTTAAGGCTGCAATGACACCATTACTAACACCTCACTGAGCTTGAGGGAGGTGCTGGAATAGGGCTACGAGAAGCTGGATGTTCCTTCTGCGACACTGCAGGAAGACTTGTCAGGAACGTAGCCACTGTACATGACTGCTAGCGGCGGTGGTCGCGAGCACGTGCCATCGGAAGAAGGCCGGGCTCCGGACCGCCACGTGGCCCTGGGGAAGAGCATCGTGTACGGTGCATGGCTCTGGTGCATCGTACTCCATCTGCAGACGCAATCTGAGCAGTATTTGGCACCACAGTGACACAATGAACTCTTACAAATCTGTTACTTCAAGTACAGCTCCGAGCCAACCTGTAGCGTGCATTTCAGTGACCCCAAACCATCGCCATTTGCAATTACAATGGTGTCAGCCGAGAGCTCATTGGAGGCAGGATTGAGATCTGTTGTGTTTTCTGATGAAAGCTGGTTCTTCTGTGTCCGTGTGTTAGAAGGAGGTCAGCTGAGAGTGTACAACCAACCAGTCTGCGTGAGAAACACGCTGGAGCTACGGTGTGGGGTGAGACTTAGTAACACAGCAGCAGCACTCTCGCGTCTATCCCACGCACCTTGACTGCCATTTCGCACGTCATTCTCGTGATGCGACATGTGGTGTTGCCATTCGTGGACAGCATTCCAGACGAAGTTCTCTAACAGTGTAACGCTCGCCTGCATACCAATGTTGTAACCCAACGTGCTCTACAGAGCCGCCTCGGCCCCCTCGATCGCCAGATCTGCTTCCAATAGAACACACGTGCGACATCGTCTGCCACGTCTAGCATCCACAACCGGCATTAACCGTCCCTGCATTGGCCGACCAAGTGCGACAGGCGTGGAACTCCATCCTACAAACCGACGTCCGGCGTCTGTACCACGGAATGCACGGATGCCTGCACACTTGCATTCCGTATTCTGGCTGTTACACTAGCAATTAATGTAGCAGCGTTTCACATTTGCAATGGCTTATCTCGCACCTACATTAACCTATGATCTTGCAATGTTAATGTGTTAAATCTGTTAGGCAGACAAATGAATTCCAGAAATTTCATTATTTTACACCAATTTTTTTTTTTTGTGTTGGGATTTTTTCCGTCAGTGTATGTGATAGTTATACGACAGCTGCTTTTCCGTGCGGGGCCGCAACATTCAGCAGCTGACTATACAAGAGGAACTGCAACATTGCACTGCGTATTTTCGTTTACTCGCAGCTTGTTTAGCTCTCTTTTGTGAACTAGAGTTCCTCTCGAATCAGGCTTCTTTGACAGTTCCATGCAGTGCTGCTTAAACGGCGGCGGCCCATCGAGAGTGACGCCTACATCTTTAGCGAGGTAGTTATCCGAAACATCGGCCCCATAAAATAGCAAGTGTAGCTTGTGTGCCTGTTAATTATGAAGATGGACTCACTAATCGTTCGCTGCAACTTTTCCATTTTTTATATTACGTCCTGGCATCCAAATGAGGAGCAGGATTGAATTTAAGTTCAGCAGACGAGAAATTAGTGGCGCCAGTGCCGCCGCACGCACCAATGGATCGTTAAACCGCTACAGATGGCGCAAAGATCGAGCCACGTGCTCAACTTTGCGAGTGCACTGCCTCTACGTGAGCTTAAGGCAGTAGTTGGGAATAAGACATGGTTCAAGCGAACATTGAACGTAAACATGGGTAAAGGCAAGGACGTGACAGAGTGTCGAAAAGGGGCAGTCGTCGTTGACCGTGCGGTGTGTGGAGCTGCTAGCTGCTGCATCTGCTGAACTTCCACGGCGGACTGCTCAGCGCGTCTGCTAGCAGTGGAGTGACACGCGCGGCCACCAAACACGGCGTCAGGACCGTGGTCGGAAAAAAACCTGACTGAGAGGGACGGCTTGTCATTAAAATTCCTTCCAAATGTGACAGGAATTGCTGCAGGCAGTGAATGAAAGTCCATCCCCACTTGTTAGCGAGAGGACGCTGCGACGGAAACTGCGCGCAATAAAGATCTGGCATCGCTCACGCGGGCACATAAAACTGCGTCTCTTCAGTGGGCTGCAAATCATCGGACGTGGACAAAAATGGCTCTGAGCACTATGGGACTTAACATCTATGGTCACCAGTGCCCTAGAACTTAGAACTTCTTAAACCTAACTAACCTAAGGACATCACACAACACCCAGTCATCACGAGGCAGAGAAAATCCCTGACCCCGTCGGGAATCGAACACGGGAACCCGGGGGACGTGGACAGTAGCTGACTGATGGAGCGTAATGCCGTCTGATGAATCACATTTTTGCTGCATTCAAGCGAAACACGTCGCTGAGTGCGAAGGCCAAATAAAGCAATATTCATCCTCTGAACGTGTTCAAGCTCAGGTTCAAGCTTGGTCTGTGATGATTTGGGGGCGTTTTCGTTGTCCTGAATAAGACCCACTAAGTGGCCTGCAAACTCACTTGACTTGAACCACATAGAAAATCTGTGAGACAAGCTGGAACAGTGTCCAAAATGCAGACTAGTGTTACTATAACATCGACAGTTGACGAGTTCGATATTATCGATAATCATTTTAAGAACGATCGATGTATTGATTAACAACCGATCGTTTGAGCAGGTATTTCAAATTAAAAATAGCTTTCTCAGAATTTTTATTATTTAAAATGCAACCATACAAGACATGCAAATTTTGTTTTATAAAAAGCAAGGAATTTAAATTATTTTCCTTTAGTCTATTGTTTGAAATACATCAATAAAATATATAAATAAGGTTTTTAAAGTCTTCTTCTTTAGTTTGTTGCTTTTGTCAGTAATTATTTGTCCTGCCCTGGACAAATCCCTCCCTGCAGGAATTGAACTCGCTGGGCACCACAAAAACGTAGTGGCCATTACACGCAATGTACTATTAGATTTTGCACGATATTCTAATACACAAGGATACTCGTCTATTACAGGTTTTTCAGAATGCTGATGTAGGTCAATTATGGAATCACTGACTGGTGTAACGACACTGACGTTACGCTGTTGCTAATTTGGCAAAAAAAAAAAAAAAAGTAGACCATCCGATTTCAAACTGTTAGATGTATCAGTAGAGCTGTTAGCGCTGCTCTTGAATGCTTCTATTCAGGTGTTATTCTTGTAGTTGATGCGACGATAGCAGGGTACTCTTTCTGTAGTACTTGTGCAGCGTCGTCTGCCTCTTGAATGTCCTGAAATAAGTTTTCTAAACCTAGGATCTAAATAATGTCACAAGCATATTATCAGTCAATGAGTTAAATGTTTTTACTCTTTCATTGACTGATTTAATCAACGAATCCAGAACGCTTCGTCCTTCATTAGTTGTTAAGGTGCTTTCAAAGTCTGAAAATTTGCAGCAATACGTCGTATAAGAGGTATACTTGAGGAAGCAGTGATGCATGACTCCCCAGAGATTGTTGTTGTTGCTGCTTCAGAAGGTTCAAAAAGATCTATTATCTCTTCTAAAGCTAATCAATTTTCTGCTTTTATCCTTTCATTTGTCGCAATCTCAAGCTCACTTCGTACTTCCAAAATTCTTTTGAGCGTGTGGCACGAGCTGTCCCATCGAGTCGGCGCCTCTTGTATCGGTCTCAGTTTTTTTTTTTTTTTGTGTGTGCTCTTTTTAGAACATGGCGCAGTTCGTCACTGGCTAGTGTACAGTTATGAAAAAGTCACAATAACCTTTGTTTTCAATAAAATTTTGGAAAATTTCTGTGCTTTGAAACAATCTTGTAGTGTTAAGTTGATGCAGTGGACAAAACAGGGTGAATGTCGAATTCTTAGGCAGCTTTTTCATTAAAAAATGGCTCTGAGCACTATGGGACTTAACATCTGAGGTCACTAGAGTCCCCTAGAACTCAGAACTACTTTAACCTAACTAACCTAAGGACATCACACACATCCATGCCCGAGGCAGGATTCGAACCTGCGACCGTAGCGGTCGCGCGGTTCCGGACTGTAGCGCCTAGAACCACTCGGCCACAGCGGCCGGCGCTTTTTCATAACTGAAGCGTTGTGTGTAACCATTACTACTGTCTAGTCACGAATATTGTATTCTAGTAAGGTTTGATTGATGACCCGAAAAAAAAATTAATGTTAAAGGAACCTGCCAGTATGTGCGAAATTTCGCATAATATTGTCAAAAAAATTCTTTTTTTCGACGTTTCGTTGCCTGAAAAATTACTTTCATATATGAAAACAATACTCCTCATGCAAATTGCGCCAATATATTACTTGTCGATGTTACGTTGAGCTTCAGTATCTTAGAACACGGTGAAAGCAGGAAAAGAAAGAAGAAGAATAAGAGGAAGGTGAACATATGGAATAGGGATGCGACAGGGGAAATGTTTACTGGTGTGCCATGCAATGCTGCTACGTTAAGTCTACACGCTGGCTGATTAACTACAGCAGGTGTAGCATAAACTACACACCGGAATAACAAGATTGAAACTGCGTTGAAGAGACCAGGGGTGGCTTCTTCAGTCATTATGTTTTTCCCAGTTGATTTGACAGTCCAAAACAAAAGGTCCATCAATCTACTGCAGCGCTACAACTGCTTATCACTGAGATCGGCAGCACATGTGACAGTGCAGCCGACAGAAAGCCTGTAGCTTGTAGAAGTTCTGCTGTGTGTTTCGTCTTTCGTCGGAGGAAGCGAACGGAGCGGTATAAAGAGCACAATATGGTATTAATGGAGAGTAAAGAAAGGTGCGGCAAGAGACAGCAATGCTGGCACCGATCTGACTGCCCCTTAAACATTTAAGCGCCAAAGAAACTGGTATGGGCATGCGGATGCATATAAAGAGATATGTAAACAGGCAGAATACGGCACCGCGGTTGGCAACGCCTATATAAGGCAACAAGTTCCTGGCGCAGTTGTTAGATCGGTTACAGTTGCTACAATGGCAGGCTATCAAGACTTAAGAGAGTTTGAACGTGGTGGTATAGTCGGCGCACGAGTGATGGGACACAGCATCTCAGACATAACGATGAAGTGGGGACTTTCCTGTACGACCGTTTCCCGAGTGAACCGCGAACATCAGGAATCCGATAAAACATCAAATCTCCGACATCGCTGAGGCCCGAAAAATATCCTGGAAGAACGGGACCAACAGTGACTGAAGATATTCGTTCAACGTGAAGAAAGTACAACCCTTCCACAAATTGCTGCATATTGCAATGCTGGGCTATCAAGAAGTGTCAGCGAGTGAGCCATTCAACGAAACATAATCGACAACAGCTTTCTGACCCGAAGGCAAACTCGTGCACCCTTGATGACTGCACGACACAAAGCTTTACGCCTCGTCTGGGCCCGTCAACAACGACATTGGACTGTTGATGACTGAAAAAATGTTACCTGGTTTGACAAATCTTGTCTCAAATTATATCGAGCGGATGGACGTGTAGAGGTATGGAGACAATCTCATGAATCCATGGACCCTGTATGTCAGCAGTGGACTGCTGAAGCTTGTGGAGGCTCTGTAATGGTGTGGGGCGTGTGCAGTTAGAGTAATATGGGACCCCTGATACGTCTAGATACGACTCTGACATCCATGTTCAAATGTGTTGCTTATTTGCAGTAATGAATAAGAAAACAAATCTGTTGTCAATCTCCAATAATTTGTTACTGTTGGCACTGTCAGTAAATGGAACACAAGTGACACGACGGCTTCAGATTTATATCGGCAAGGTGGGAGAGGATGAGTGGGGGCGGGGAGAGGGGGAGGGGTGAAACTGCCAAGAAAAGCCTTGCACGCTACGCCGACTTGACTTACACCGACGTGTATCGCACAAGAATCACTCAGCATGGCACTGACAAGTCGAAGAAGGAGACATTTTGAAAAATGTTAGTTACATGTGCATAGATTCTGCGTAGTGATGACCTGCAGTTTTTGTCACTTTTAATAGGAGTGAAAGTAATTTTTCATCCATTATAGAGTGGCAAGTCAATGGCAGCATGCCTTCATTTGCGTTACCTTTCCACACTAAAAACATTACATTTTGTGAGGGCTTTCTCTAATTTATTTTCTGTCTCTTCCTATAGTTTTGAGATCGGTAAACATTTAATTGTGGTTTTATCTGGCAGCTCATATGTGCTATCTAAGCCATAAACAAATTTTTTCAAACCTTGATGGTCAGAAGTTCTGGGCGGCAGCATATCGACAGCAACCATTCGTGCATAAAGAGAATCATGTTCTTTTTTTACTTTTCAACTGGCATTGTACAACTGACTCCTGTTAGAATAATTCTTAAAGAGCTTCTCGATTCCTTTGGTTGCCCCTCTTGCGCTTGATCTAGCTCACAAGTTGATCCCTCACCTTTCAATTCTATTACTAATCCGCAGTTCTCTAGTTTTTCACCATGCTTTCTTTTTAGTGGTCTCTCAAATTAGTCCTATTACCTGATTGTATTTACAATCTTTAATGTAGGTGGTACACTGTACAAACACTGTTCATTGATTTTTACGGTTCATTTAAAAAAATCTATTGGCGGACGTCTTACATACACAAACTAATCTTGGAAGCGCGGAATTTCCTCGGCCAACAGAGACTTTTAGTACCGTGCGGAAAGTACTGATCGCTTCATGTCCGTACCATTCGAAACGCTTCTTGGCTACTGAGCTCTTTGTCTCACTGCTGCCAAAGACATAGATTCAACAGTTATGGCACTATAGTAGCGTGATGAAGAATAATCCAGTTGCTGTGTGTGGTTTAAATAACGAAATGAGCGACGGGGAAGCCACTGTTGCCACATTGAGGTCACCTCCTAGGATACCCAGAAGAGATAGAAGCTTTAGAGGCAGAATTCTTCCTCGCGGCGCTCAAAAAAGTATTAATCAGGTTGCAGAATGATGTAAAATAAAAAAAAAAATGGTGAGCTAATTCACCCGCTGCACAAGTTTCAAACACGGGGTTTCTGGTCATTCACCGTCAACTCTTGGCAAGAAGAGATAAGTTTTGTTCACATCCACTGAAACATTCACCTTTCACCCGAATTACTTATGAATATGTATTGCAGTGATGTGAAAGGATTATATCCAGCCACCATAGAAATAAATAAAAACTTGACATTCGACGGGTTGTGCTTTTACTGCGTTCAGTTTTGCAGGAGCTGGTGGGTCCTTGAAGGAACACGCTCCGCAAATCGAACACAACACGGGCAACCAATAGATGATTTGTGCTTCTACAAAAGTAGACGCGACGCATCGGCATTAGGATTGAGTCAGTGTTTTGTGTTTTCGAATCACCTTGCACATTAACATGTACTACTAAAAACACTTTAAGTGCAATGAGCACTCAGGAACAGCAGAGGACAGAAGCAGGTGTGTTTAATTAATAACGATAATAATTGTATTTATTTTAAATGGATTGTACAGTACAATTACAAACACTTAACAAATCTTAAACTGTCATTTTTTCCTCTATCAACTGCGCTGTATTACAACAGCCTTATTTTTAAATTTGAAGATGAAAATCTGTATAATGCGCATTCTCGAATCCATGTTATTTACGTGTGTGGTTTTTACCATAAGCATCTGAACGGTACTGCAACACGAACAAGATAATTCGCTCTTCCACGACCCCTCCCCTATAGCGACAAACCTATTAACTACATAGTTTATAAACAACATAGACTGGCTAACGCGTCACCATAGTTGATGTTGATTAAATACCTACATACAATCTACTTTCCCTCTGCACTCCAAACGCCATGGAGGTAATAGGAACCGACGATTTTTCAGGCACCAATTAAAAAAGAATTACATTATAAACATAGGACTATCGATAGTTAAAACAGTCTACTGATAGTGACGATAGTGCAGATACTATCGATTAATCGACAGTTTATTTATGTTTAAATAACAATAACGCAGACATTAACACCTCCGCAATTTGGTGGCACTGATTGATCAAATCCAAGGCGAACGACTCATTCTGGATGCGAAGTACCTGCACAGCCTTGTGTACTCACTTTGGCAGTTGTCAAGTCCGAGGGCGGAAATATGTGATATTAATTGATGTTTGTAATGATTTCTCTAGAGGTGACTAATTTTTTATCCGGTGACCTTACTTAGGTGACTAGTTTGCTTTTTTTTTCTCTCTGAAAAATTCTTCATCTTATCTCTGAAGGTCCTCTTCTGGCCTTCTGTCCAATCTGCTGAGTGCAGTACTTCGTTTGTCTGCTGTAAAATCCGAGAGCCCCTCTCTGTATTTCTGTGCTTATCATCGATTCCAATTTTAACAAAAGGCAATTGGCTTGCATTTAGTTGGGGGTGAAAATCTCATTTACAGGTAAATAAGGGGAGGTTAAAAGCTATGGCCGTATTCCTGCTACCAATCGCATGTACCTGATTCGATTTTATTACATGTTGGTTATATTGCAGTTTCGTAATTTTAGCATGTACACGCTTTATATTATACAGCGTGATGTTTTTAATTGGGGACTAAGTAAAGGAATATTCCTGAGAGGATAAGGAGCAGAAAAATACTTATATAGCCGGAAATGCGTTTCAAGGAGGTACGCCTATTTTAATGTGGAGATAAGAGATTTTTGACAGTTTACAGTTCAGTGATTGGAAGCATACCGTGAAGTGAAATTGTTGCGTCTGTAGTAGAGTTTCATGTCCACACTGACGAGGGCAGTAATGTCGTCCACGAGCGAGGCGCAGTGACGCATCGGTGCTAGGAGGCACCCGCTTCACTGCTGTGCCGGCTCCCCCTGGTGCGAACGTGTGTCGTGTAGTGCAGCGCTTGGACACGACGGCCCGGTAGAACAGGCTGATGGGGCTGCTAAGTGCTATACCATCTTCTGCACTCCCCTGACTTAAGCCTCGTAAGTTCAACTCGTTTTCTAAACTGAAGGAAACATTTCACGGCATTCGCTTCAGAACTTCTACAAATTCGTCGGGCTATAGACTGCGCCGCTCGAACTCTCAACACAACTGGCACTGCTAAGAGTATCCTATGACTTCCACATCGATGGGAATGGGTTATACACAATGCTGGTGACTACTTTGAAGGTCAGTAAAACTTTGAAACGCGTATCTATTTTGTACAAGATGTAAAGGTAAATAGTTGCCACTATTAAAGTTTCAACCCTAGTATTTGGAGGAGCGAAACGTTAGCTGTTTGTGAGTATAAATGTAGGCACTTGTTTGGTTGTAGCTATGGAGATGAGGTTGAGTGTTGAGGTTGATAGATGGAAAACAGAGACGGAGTAGTAGATTGGGGTGGGGCAAGGAAAGAGGAAAATGAGTGGGGAAGATGGATAGGAAAGAGCTAGCCCTGATACAGTGAGAGAGGTGATAAGAGTTTCTAGAATGGATAACATGTGGGCAGATTTCTTTGTCTGAAAGAGAGAATCGGTTGGTGTTTAGCGGATGTAGGGTGCATGTAGATGTAGGGCTTGGAAGATGTGTTGGAGTAGGTGTGGCAATAGCAGGACTGAAAATATGGAGGGAAACCACAGTATTGTTGAAGTAAAGTTTGTGATAGTGTAGGATGTACAGATGTGTTCGGTGTGCGTGAGGAGAAGTGAAAGTTTGATGAGACGGTAGAGGATCCACATGGAGGAAGAGAAATGCAAGTCGAAAGAGAGATGGTGGTTGACATTTAAGGATTTGGAGGGACTGACAGAACTTTAGCGGGGCTGATAGACCTACCCATGCAACACTGGCGTAGGAGCGGACAGGTCATATCAAGGTTTTGGAGGGGTGGACTGTAAGTGGAGGAGTGTAGTCTCAGCCCCATCCACATCACTTCGACTTCCCTGTTCGCTTCCTACTAGCGTGCCGGGAAGCAGCTGGCTGCAGTACAGAGGGGGCGCGTCGCTTCTGTGTTGCAGTCGCAGCGCACGAGGCCTCCCTCCCCATCGTCTTCTGCGCACGCGCAGCTGGCGGCACGCTTCAGCCAGGCCCTGCACCGGTTCAGCCCGGACAACTGCGCAGCGGACTCTGTGCACGCGCACGGTGAGTACCGCTCAGTGCTTTCAGTTTAACAAACGTAACGTGTTAGAATCAACCATCTACGGAGTGAGTGAGGAAGAACAGTCCCATGAAGTTTTGTGCGCTCCTCTCGGGAGCGCAGACTTGTGAGCGACCTTACGTTGGCATGGAAAAGGTCTTTTGCATTTCTGTGGCAACGAATACAGTGGAGTCGTTTCTTCAGTTTTTTTATTGCAGGAGTCACAGCTGTGAGTGACCGGCCGGCACGCGAGAGATGGGACAGGACTGTGGGACCTCGTTGCGACGATGACAGACGCCTCGCCCAACGACTCACCGTGCTGTTGTTCACTGCCATGTCTCCGTGGAGTTCCGAAAGCGCCTATGAAAATCTACGATGTTCTGGTTTTCCGCCAAAAACAACTCAATGACACCTCATTGCTTGGATCGCACCTCCGTTACTGACGCCATTTGGAAGGCTGCGTATAACGCGTGCACGTATCGGAACTTCGTGAAACTATAGGGTCTGAAGCGAGAATATTCCACGATGTCGCACAACACATTCCGCATGTGCTCAACTGAAACTGGCCGAGAAGAAAAGAATGTGTTGCAGTACTTACTGAACCCTCCTCTCCTGATTGAGGTCAGAGAAGGAATCACCCTTCCACTATCGTAATAAATTTGCTGATTGCGCACTGAACGAAAGAAAACTGGACAAGAGTGAACGAAAATGGAGAAGCAAGGGATATGGTCGATGACGTACTTTCCTAGGCCAGAGGTCGTTTTACTTTCTCTCGTCGTCTTCTAGGTGCATCATGGTTTCTACAACAGAGCATTGCTCTGTATTGTTCTAAGTTCCCTGAAGGTACCGTAATGACACACTGTTGAACGTACACATATTTGGAAAAGCTGAAAATGCGCCATGAACTATCTTGAATCTATTAAGCGTGAGAATTCAGGTTATTATCTGGTGGGGTTTGTAATAAGCAACTACCTAGATAAGATGTTCACTTAGTGTTAAAAACTGTTCAAGTCGTAGCTTAAAGGTATTTCCCTACTTAAAAAAATAAAAGCTTTCTTAAGGACCTCTCTGAGCCAGGAAAGATTGTCGGTCTTGGCGATATTTTCTATTGAAATCATCTCGCGTTAGATGTCGCAGACCTGAATCGGCGTGTGACTCACAAGACTGCGTTACAGAAAAATCGGGAAAGCCAAATTTCAATGCCAACCAAGGCAGAAAAAGTGTAGCCATGTTTTATAAGTTGCCTCTTTTTCTGGTGTTTTTGTTACCTGCAATTTTAAAAGATATGTAATTCATTACTTGAATATAGTAGAGTTTATTGTTTTTTCTGCATACTTCCCAGATAATGCATAATATTTGCTTTGCTCCATTAAGTTTCGGGAATGCAGCCGCATGAATTCTGCTTCTTCTTCTAATAATTCGGCTGTATACCTCTCAGCCATCTTCAGAGAGAGCCGTACGACTGACGCTCCAGCGCTCGCTCCATCCTTTTAAACTCGCGGACCGCGCCAATGCGCATGCGGCCACAGATAAACAAGGCGCCAGTGATGGTGATCGGCGGCAAAGACGTAACATAAGCATGAGTTACGTCTGTGGCTGCGCATTCGATCCATGCTGGGAGGTCGATGTATTACTGGGAGCTGAACTGTAGCGACGTCTTTGTAAGTTCAATATTGAAAGTGCCGGATTCCATGATTTATCTAATGTGAAACCGCTGTCTCTATTAATTAAATTCTTCGTCAAGCGGATTTCAATGGCCTCTTTTACTACGGAGTCCCAGAAAGATGAAACAGAAGTCAGAATTTCGACATTTTCATATACCATAGAGTGACCAGAGTCAATACAATGCTCTGCCACAGCCGATTTACTGGGTTGTAAGAGCCGAGTGTACCTGCGATGTTCCGTACACCTCTCTTGGACTGTACGATTCGTTTGTCCGATATATGAAAGGCCACATTCACATGGTATCTTGTAAACTCCAGACTTGCGGAGTAATAAGTCATCTTTAACGGAACCCAGGAGTGCAGCCGCCTTCGCCGGTGGACGAAAAATCACTTTTACTTTATGTTTAGTGAGGATCCGTCCTATTTTGGATGAAAGGCTTCCCACATACGGCAGGACAGCCATGGATTTAAATGTTTCCTCGTCATCTTCTGCATTCCTTACGGACACCTTAGGTTTTATTTGTAGTGCCTTACGTATCTGTTGTGGAGAATACCCGTTGTCCTCAAAAACTCTCTTCAGATGTAAAAGTTCGTCTTTTAAACTACTTTCATCAGATATGACGTGTGCTCGGTGTACCAAAGTTCTTAGAACACTACTCGTCTGCGAAGGATGGTGACAGCTATTTGCATGTAAATATAAGTCCGTATGGGTCGGTTTCCGATATACTGCATGACCCAGAGTGCCATCTTCTTTGCGCCGAACCAAGACATCCAAAAATGGAAGACATCCCTCCTTTTCCACTTCCATTGTAAACTGAATTTGTCCATGGATGGAATTCAGATGGTTTAAGAAGTCCTGCAGTTTTGTCTCCACAACAGATACGTAACGCACTACAAATAAAACCTAAGGTGTCCGTAAAGGAATGCAGAAGATGACGAGGAAACATTTAAATCCATGGCTGTCCTGCCGTATGTGGGAAGCCTTTCATCCAAAATAGGACGGATCCTCACTAAACATAAAGTAAAAGTGATTTTTCGTCCACCGGCGAAGACGGCTGCACTCCTGGGTTCCGTTAAAGATGACTTTTTACTCCGCAAGCCTGGAGTTTACAAGATACCATGTGAATGTGGCCTTTCATATATCGGACAAACGAATCGTACAGTCCAAGAGAGGTGTACGGAACATCGCAGGTACACTCGGCTCTTACAACCCAGTAAATCGGCTGTGGCAGAGCATTGTATTGACTCTGGTCACTCTATGGTATATGAAAATGTCGAAATTCTGACTTCTGTTTCATCTTTCTGGGACTCCGTAGTAAAAGAGGCCATTGAAATCCGCTTGACGAAGAATTTAATTAATAGAGACAGCGGTTTCACATTAGATAAATCATGGAATCCGGCACTTTCAATATTGAACTTACAAAGACGTCGCTACAGTTCAGCTCCCAGTAATACATCGACCTCCCAGCATGGATCGAATGCGCAGCCACAGACATTTTTTTTTTTCTTTATTGAATTTCAATTCCCCCCGAAGGGGGCGGGCTGGCAGCAGCTTACTACGCCGCTCTTCAGCCTACAGAAGTTGTGTTAAAAAGATGAAGATAAGAAAAAAATAACAGTTGGCGACAAAATCGGTGATTTAAAGGTAAAATGGCAGAAAATTCTAGAACTTAAAACATAAAACACAGGGTTGATGATACTAAGAAAATACACAAGAAGCAGAAAAATAACAGACAGTTAAAAAACACGGCGACAGTCTGGTTTCTGTTCGCAAAATATAAAATGCACACCCAGCGACAGCATGATTTCTGTTCGCATCACTGTGGAAGTACGCACAACACTGAACACTCACTTAAACACAGCACTAAAAAGTGGGCACAAACATGACATACCACAGCCGAGAGCAGGTGGGGGGGAAACAGGACAGATGACGGAGAAATAAAAAAAAAGGGGGGGGGGGGAAGGAGAGGAAAAGGGGAAGGGTGGGAGGGGGGAAAGAAGCCAGTGGAGAATGAGGACCCATAAGAGGGGTGGGGGGCGCTGAGCAGACGGGCCAGGGAGTGGGGAAGGCAGAGGAGGGGAATGCAAAAGGACTCGGGGTGGGAGGGGGAGAAGGGACCTAGGGGGAGGAGGGGCAGGGAGAAAACACAGGAGGGAAGGGGGGGAGGAAGAGGGAGCCCAGGGAAAGGACGGAGGAAAGGAGGGGGAGTGAGGATCAGAGTTGATAGGAAGGATAAATGGAGGGAGAGAGGGCATCATCCGGGAGGGGGAGTTGACGGAAGCCACCTTGGGAAAGGAGATGGAGGGTGTAGAGATGGAGGGTAGGGGGGGACACAACGGTGAAGACGTGGCAGGGGGCGGGGATGGGAGAGGAGAGGAGCAACCAGGGGGTGAGGGGGTTCAAGACGGCGGGAGGTGTAGAGGATGCGGATATGTTCGAGGAATAGGAGGAGATGGGGGAAAGGAATGAGATCATAGAGGATCCGCGTGGGGGACGGGAGGCGGATACGGAAGGCAAGGCGGAGTGCATGACGCTCAAGGATCTGGAGGGACTGATAGAATTTGGGGGGGGGGGGGCAGATATCCAGGCAGGACTGGCGTAACAGAGGATGGGACGGATTAAGGATTTGTAGGTGTGGAGGATAGTAGAGGGGTGCAACCCCCATGTCCGGCCAGAGAGGAGTTTGAGGAGTCGGAGGCGGTTGCGGGCTTTGGATTGGATGGAGCGGAGATGAGGTAGCCAGGTGAGGTGACGGTCAATGGTGAGGCCAAGGTAGGTGAGGGTGGGGGTGAGGCGGACAGGACGTGCGCAGACAGTAAGGGAGAAATCCAGGAGCCGGAAGGAGCGAGTGGTACGACCTACGATGATTGCCTGGGTCTTGGAAGGATTGAGTTTCAGGAGCCATTGGTTACACCATGCAGCAAAAAGGTCAAGGTGATTCTGGAGAAGGCGTTGGGACCGTTGGAGGGTAGGAGCGAGGGCAAGGAATGCGGTGTCATCAGCATATTGCAAGAGGTGTACTGGAGGGGGGGGGTTGGGGCATATCTGCCGTGTACAGGAGGTAGAGGAGAGGGGAGAGGACAGAGCCCTGGGGCACACCGGCAGAGGGGTAGAAGGTGTGGGAATTGGCATTATGGATGGTAACATAGGAGGGGCGGTGGGAGAGGAAGGAGGCCACCAGACGGATATAGTTGATAGGAAGGGCGTAGGTTTGGAGTTTAAACAGGAGACCGGGATGCCAGACACGGTCGTAGGCCTTTTCGAGGTCAAGTGAGACAAAAATGGCGGAGCGACGGGAGTTAAGCTGGAGGGAGAGGAGATGAGTGAGGCGGAGGAGTTGGTCATCAGCAGAGAAGGAAGGTCGAAAGCCACATTGGGTGTTTGGGAGGAGGTGGTTTTGGTGGAGGTGGAGATGGATGCGCCGGGAAAGGATGGATTCCAAGAGCTTGCTGAACACCGATGTGAGACAGATAGGACGATAGGAAGAGGCATCAGATGGAGGCTTATTGGGTTTGGAGAACATCAGGATACGGGAGGTTTTCCACAGGGCGGGATAGAAGCCAGTGGCAAGGATGACATTGTAGAGGGTGGCAAGGAGGGAAAGGAAGGAGGGAGGGCAGTGTTTGAGGTGGCGGTAGGTAACACAGTCGTGGCCGGGAGCAGTGTTGCGTTTAGTGCGGAGTGTGAGGCCGATGTCCTGTGTAGTGATGGGAGTGTTAAGTGCAGAAGGAGGGGTGTGGCCCAAGTACTGGAAGCTAGGAGCAAGGGGAGGAACAGAGGTATTCGCACGGTCCATGACATCAGGGAAGAGGGAATAATCAAAGTGGGGATCATCTGGGATGGAAAAAACATCAGAGAGGTGGGAGGCAAAGTGGTTGGCCTTACTGAGGTTGTCAGGAAAGGGACGGTCATTAAGGAGGAGAGGGTACTGGGGGGTGAGCCACAGACGTAACTCATGCTTATGTTACGTCTTTGCCGCCGATCAACATCACTGGCGCCTTGTTTATCTGTGGCCGCATGCGCATTGGCGCGGTCCGCGAGTTTAAAAGGATGGAGCGAGCGCTGGAGCGTCAGTCGTACGGCTCTCTCTGAAGATGGCTGAAAGGTATACAGCCGAAATATTAGAAGAAGAAGCAGAATTCATGCGGTTGCATTCCCGAAACTTAATGGAGCAGTCTTTGCGCCGCGAAAACCTGAAGATTCACAATATTTGCTTTATTTGCTTCAGATAACATCTTCGTATTTTTTGCACAAGGGAGACTATGCACACGTCACGTAATCTGCCTGTATTTCTATTCGCTGATGGCGACAGAAGCTGGCACATCCGACATATTGGATGTGATTGAAGAAATCGTATTTCATTTATATTACATTATTGTGTTTTGGTTTCGCATTTTAAGAGTTAGTATGTGTGATAATCTGCACATGTTCTTGAAAAGGTGTGTTTTGAAATATAATTTATTGGGATGGCACGTCGGGAGCAAGGTGCCGAGTTCAAAAATCATCCCCTTTCATTGCTTTATAAGTTCTTCATATAAAAGTGCGACACTGAAAACTTCGGCGCAACACCTAGATTCAAATACCACCAGTCGCCACTGCCAAACACTATGTCCAGATAAGTGAAGTACAACGTAAAATATGCCTTAAAGCACATCTGCGTTAGGACGTAGCTACAACCCAAAGCACACCATTCATCACACTCTCGTAAGGACAGTTCACCTGCATACAAACTAATCATCTTGTGGTGTTGCAGTTCTTGTTACATCCGTTTTTGCTACGAGATGGGAAGAGGAATTCCGCCTTATGCAAGACACCTTTTTTTTCACCCAGACATGTTTCAGCACATTTTGTGCTATCTTCAGTGGGTTCATTTCATAAAAAAAATTTAAATTTGTGGTAAGTTCTAAGGGACCAAACTGCTGAGGTCATCGATCCCTAGGCTGACACACTACTTAATCTAACTTAAGTTAGGACAACATACCCACCGATGCCCGAGGGAGGACTCGAACCTCCGACGGGGAGAGCCGCGCGAACCGGGGCAAGGCGCCCCAGACCGCACGGCTATTCCGCGAGGCGTTTTCTTATTTTTTAACTGTAAAATTGCTGTCATAAATTAACATTTAGCGAAACTTTTGGTACATAATGTTTACAATTGTGAATGAATAATTGTTGTAAAATGTTATACATAATTTGTTCATAGTTCACAGTTGAGATATTTATTAACGACCTGATGCACTACGTGTTATTTATAACATTATGTCAAAGTTATGTTTATAACTAATTGGCAAAAAGAGTAGATGTATGCATTAGTTTACATACTTTACTTGATACTATTGGACATTTATTTTGGTGGCTATTCTGCTATACAAACTACAACTTCTCATCTGCAAAACAGCAAAACGTAATTTTTATCTTTCTGTTTATTATGCATTTTCAATTGAAAATGAATATATATGACGTTTCTCGCGTGTAACTTACAGTTTTGATATTGTCGTACTTTCTCATATGTTTCTGGCGATGTGAATAGGCAGATTTCGTGGCGTATGGTCGCTTGACACTGCACTTTCACCGTTTTTTCAAAACATAGGCAGAGTTTTCACCGCCATTACGTGTTGTTTTGGCTGTGTGGTGTTCATTTGTTTCGTAGCACGTTTGGCTGGGTGAGGCACACTCATTGCACTAGCAAAACATTTGGTCCTACACGAGCAGCAGTTTGCAGCATGGGGGCATCACATTCTCTCATGCCAATAATGTGCCCTCTATGAAACTCACTGATTTTGACGGTACGGTTCGTGTGTAGGTCTGCGAGGCATCCTGCACGTCTGCTCAAGTCATACCCCTCCATTACCTTTCGGCTTATAGCGAAAACGAGTGCCGCAGGCACATTTTAGCGATAGATGGTGTTGCGCCGCGATATCGATATTGATGTTGAAACCGTGGACCGACATGGTTCAAATGCTGATCGTTTCTGCAACACATACTAAAGTACGAGGGCAGTTCAATAAGTAATGCAACACATTTTTTTCTGAAACAGGGGTTGTTTTATTCAGCATTGAAATACACCAGGTTATTCCCCAATCTTTTAGCTACACAACGCTATTTTTCAACGTAATCTCCATTCAATGCTACGGCCTCACGCCACCTTGAAATGAGGGCCTGTATGCCTGCACGGTACCATTCCACTGGTCGATGTCGGAGCCAACGTCGTACTGCATCAATAACTTCTTCATCATCCGCGTAGTGCCTCCCACGGATTGCGTCCTTCATTGGGCCAAACATATGGAAATCCGACGGTGCGAGATCGGGGCTGTAGGGTGCATGAGGAAGAACAGTCCACTGAAGTTTTGTGAGCTCCTCTCGGGTGCGAAGACTTGTGTGAGGTCTTGCGTTGTCATGAAGAAGGAGAAGTTCGTTCAGATTTTTGTGCCTACGAACACGCTGAAGTCGTTTCTTCAATTTCTGAAGAGTAGCACAATACACTTCAGAGTTGATCGTTTGACCATGGGGAAGGACATCGAATAACCCCTTCAGCGTCCCAGAAGACTGTAACCATGACTTTACTGGCTGAGGGTATGGCTTTAAACTTTTTCTTGGTAGGGGAGTGGGTGTGGCGCCACTCCATTGATTGCCGTTTTGTTCCAGGTTCGAAGTGATGAACCCATGTTTCATCGCCTGTAACAATCTTTGACAAGAAATTGTCACCCTCAGCCACATGACGAGCAAGCAATTCCGCACAGATGGTTCTCCTTTGCTCTTTATGGTGTTGGGTTAGACAAAGAGGGACCCAGCGGGAACAAACCTTTGAATATCCCAACTGGTGAACAATTGTGACAGCACTACCAACAGAGATGTCAAGTTGAGCACTGAGTTGTTTGATGGTGATCCGTCGATCATCTCGAACGGGTGTGTTCGCACGCTCCGCCATTGCAGCAGTCACAGCTGTGCACGGCCGGCCTGCACGCGGGAGATCAGACAGTCTTGCTTGACCTTGCGGCGATGATGACACACGCTTTGCCCAACGACTCACCGTGCTTTTGTCCACTGCCAGATCACCGTAGAGATTCTGCAAGCGCCTATGAATATCTGAGATGCCCTGGTTTTCCGCCAAAAGAAACTCGATCACTGCCCGTTGTTTGCAACGCACATCCGTTACAGACGCCATTTTAACAGCTCCGTACAGCGCTGCCACCTGTCGGAAGTCAATGAAACTATACGAGACGAAGTGGGAATGTTTGAAAATATTCCACAAGAAATTTCCGGATTTTTCAACCAAAATTGGCCGAGAAAAAAAATGTGTTGCATTACTTATTGAACTGCCCTCGTATATGTCCTGTGAATATGAACCTTCTGTCTCTAGTCGCTCAAGGTGCTCTGTTTTTTTTTCTCCTGAACATGAATGTATAATCAGGCTTCGTTTTGAATGAAGGCTTGTTCTTTGTGAAATAACAGAAAATGTTTAACCATAGTGCATGAATGGTGCACTATTGTTTCAACCACTAACCAATCCAGTCCCAACCTTTTGTATGGCTGTTAATGACAAATATATTGAATTAATATCTTTGCAGGGACAAAGGCGAGAGTTATATATAAGTTTCTTGAAACACTATTTAACAAAAATGCTAATTGTTATACAGATAATGCTACATACTTTGAACAGTGGAGTACTAGACACCAGAGAGAGCACAGAAGAAGAATTAGTGACTATACATAAAAATAAACAAGCAAAGAGCGCTTACAAGAGAAAGGATTTAATGTTATCACCATAATCCAACTTTTCAGTATCGAGGTTTTGTCACACAGTGTTCGATTTCATCTTCATACGCAGTTTAAACATTGTATTTGTGTTCGATAGAGATAAGACAAAAGAGTGCAACATTCATATTTTGACGGTGTACTGTAGGATAGTGAGACTAAGAAGGCCCTTCTGTTGGGTATACAAAACGTCCCTAACCTAAGGGCTGTCAAAAACACTTGCCTTTACCTATCACTAAAAGGCGTATGAGCCCCGGAAGAATTCCGTTTTTATGTGAGACGTTTTGGAATATATTAGATGGTGCATCTGTCACATGCCTACTGGTAGGCGGCTGGACCTCGTGCGTTACTTGTAGGATCCTATCTACGTTTCAAAACGGCGTTAAAAGAGAATCGCTGCCCGAAATAACGTAATTTTTGAACGGCACATTATCAACCAGGGAGAAAGCGTTATGGAAACAAAAACAAATTTAACAAAAATTTTCCGACTAGATAGCGCTGTAAGCGTCATAATGTAAGTGGACTCGGCCACAAAAGAAAGGCGAACCGCAATGCAGCGGCTGGGGTGCGAGTTTCACGTTAAACCAGCCGTAGAGCGCAATGCGCGTGACCAGACAAGTTCGGCATCCAGCAGTTGTGGCACTGGTAGTTCGGTAAGCCCAACCACCGCGGAAAGATTCGTTTTTAATTGTGCTGAGGCGAAAAACCGCATAAAAAGCAACATTGTCTTCGGTTTTTAATTTTCCTGAGGCAAATTACTTTTCGTATTTTGTCGTTAACAGCTCCATCGAATAGTAAAATTTTCCCTTTTTTTGTTTTCATAACGTTTCCCCTTTCTTCGATAATATTCCGTTCAAATTTGATGTTATCCTGAGCTGTGGTTCTTTTTTTTCAAAATATTTTGAAACTGGGGCTCTCATTACAATCACTCTATATTTAGATTATGCGGCAGGGTTTAGTCCACTTCAAAGCCTCCCCTCTAACAAACGATATTCGGACTGTTTCAAACGAACTTCCACAGTCTACCAATTATCTCAGACAGCGGAAAATCTTTAGTAAAAATGTAATTAAGACTTCCTGGGGCAAGAAAATATTTATTTGAAATTTAGACAGATATTTTAGTCTACATATGTTTTTGATGCACTCTTGCATTTTCGACGTTAGCTCGTGTATCATCTCTTGTCCAGGTAACTGATTTCTGGGTTTCATCTTTCCTGCAGATAATAACTTTGCTGATAATTACCACGGTTCTGTAGTTTGGTACAGCTCATAAATGACGCAGTAAATGGTAGGATTACCGGTAGCATTGGTAGAAAAGAAACATAAATGAATGTGCGAGAGAGAAACCAGATGACTTGTCTTTGTTTTTTGTTTGCTTGTTTGGCGCATAATAACAATCGAACGTCGTTCAGTGTTAATCCATTTCGTACTTTATATCCCTATAAAATTTAAAGTGCATTTCGTAAGTGTTAAAATTTATCTCATCGTGTCACTTCTGCGCTCTTGTGTAACTAAAGCAATTACTTTTCATGCAGGTACAGTTTATGTGGACAAACATAAAGAACTCTATAATTATTGTTATTTTGTACTGAATAGAACGTTATTCATCCCCATCGAAGACGAAAGTTTCCTATTGTTATTAATATGTACAAAAGTTGTTTAGCAGTAACAAAATGGTTCAAATGGCTCTGAGCACTATGGGACTTAACATCTATGGTCATCAGTCCCCTAGAACTTAGAACTACTTAAACCTAACTAACCTAATGACGTCACACAACACCCAGTCATCACGAGGCAGAGAAAATCCCTGACCCCGCCGGGAATCGAACCCGGGAACCCGGGCGTGGGAAGCGAGAACGCTACCGCACGACCACGAGCTGCGCACTTAGCAGTAACAGATACATGTTTTATGTGAACTCGACAAGGTATTGAAGCGATGTTTGATATGCTTTCGTTCTGAGGTTTTTTAATTTCCTTTTTATGAGGAAATTGCGTTTTCCTTGCGCTACATGATAAAGCTGTATTCCCCCTTTTTTTTTCATTTCATTTTCACGCAACATGCCTCTGTTTCACTTTACAAATCAACAATATTCGAATAAAACTTAAATTAAACACTGACGATTTCAATTTCGCTTTAAATATTGTTTATTTTTAAGTAACAGACAACCGGTTAACTAAGTAGAACAAAAATGTTCTGGAGGTTACGCAGCCGATTCTCCTTCAGTTTCTAGGCAGTTGACAGCTTCCAGATTTTGGGGGAATCTATTAAGACGCCGACCGCATACACAAACAAAGCGATCGAGGTGAGGTAACGCCTGATAGGTATGTAACACACCTAACGTACAGGTGATGTGGTTGCAGTGTGCCGAGAGTATCGAACTTGGGGCATTAACCTCTCACCAGGGACGACGCAGTGGCCGACGACCTTCACTTAACGACCCAGAGCAGCGGCGCTTGCGTACAGTTGTCAGTGATAACAGACAAGAAAACTGCGTGAAATCAATGTGGGACATTCCGTGAACGTGTCCGTTACGACAGTCCGGTGAGATATGGCGTTAATGAGCTCTTGCAGGAGACGACCGATGCGAGTGCTTTTGGTCACAGCACGACATCGCCTCCAGCACCTCTCCTAGGCTCGTGACCACGTCAGTTGGACGCTAGACAACTGGAAAATCGTGGTATGCTCAGTTGAGTCCCGATTTCAACAAGAGTTGATGACAGGGGAAATGTGGCGCAGACCCCACCGAGCCGTGGACCCAGGTTGTCAACAAGGCACTTTGCAAGCTGGTGGTAGCACCGTAATGGAGTGGGCTGTGTTCACGTGGAATGGGCTGACTCATCTGTGCCAACTGAACCGATCATTGACTGAAAAAAGATATGTTCGGCTACTTGGAGACCGTTTGCAACCATTCATGAATTGCATGTTCGCAAACAACGTCATATCACCGTGCCACAATGGTTCGCGATTGTTCTGAAGAAAATTCTGGACAGTTCGAGCGAGCGATTTCGCGACCCAAATCGCTTGACGTGAATCCCATCGAACATTTTTGGGACATAATCGAGTGGTCGCTTTATGCCTAACATTCTGCACCGGCCACATTTCCGCAATTATGGACGGCTATAGAGGCAGCATGGCTCAGTATTTCTGTAGGAGACTTGCAACGATTTGTTGAGTCCCTGCCACGTCTAGTTGCCGTACTACGGCGGATACAAGGAGGTGCGACACGTCATTTGGATGCATCCCATGACTTTGTCATCTCGATGTAAATGAATTCTCTTTTAGCACATAAGGGGAGCTCACAGCTGAGATGCGTGACAGGTAGAGCACAGAATATTCGTTGGGCAAAATCACAGGCCAGATTTAAAAGGTCTGTTTCCGGGCATTGTACTCAGTCCGTAAATTCGTATTGAAACTAGAGTGTAGCAACATACAAGCGTAGTGCATTTAGACGACGAATAATTAAAGTCATAATTGTTGTAATCTGCAAGAATTCTCTCAAATTCATGATTCAAACTGATGCACAAACTTTCAAGGTTTACAAACAAGGGAACCTCCAGCTTTGGTCGTATCAATTTATACGACCAATGCTGTAGTTTCACTTGTTTGCAATTATTGTTGTGTTGTCCTGGTGGACAGACTTCGGAATGGAATCCACTCTGAAGTTTACGCAGCAGCAGTCGAATGGATACACCTAAATCGATCACATTAAGATTTGCAGTGCGACATCATAAATTATAATTAACGACACACGGGCCAGCCACATTAACGTGACCACCGCCAGTTCGCAGCAGCCGCTCACAGACGGGAGGATCCGGCACTAGCAGTGGACAGCGTACAAGGCGTGTCAGGGGGACGCGGCAGACACTGCAGTCACCGTAGCTACACGGAAGCGGATTGATTTATCTGACGTCCAAAAGGGCATAAGCATTGGGTTCTGGGCCAAGGGTGGAAGCTAACGACTAAGGTTGTAGCCTGTTCCCGTGCTGCCGTGGTTAAAGAATACTCCGATGGCAAAATGGCAGTAACCAAGACCGCTGGGACAACCGTGTTGCACCGTGGGCCATAGAGGACAGGGGGTGGGCGCTGGCTGCGGAGATGTGTACCGAAGAATAATGCGCAGTTGTCGAACAGCTGACTACATAGTTGAACCGAGGGGTTACGACCGTTCAGCGAACGTTGCTGCGTGTAGGACTCCGCGGCAGGTGCCTGGGTCATGCACCCCTGCGCACTGCTATTCATCGCTGACGAAGGCTACAATACGGACGCCAGCATCGCAATTGGACGTCCACTGTGCGGCGGCAGGTGACGTTTTCAGATGAAAGACGTTTTATGCTCCGTAGGATGCGTGACCGTTGGCGTGTACGGCGTGAAACGTCTGAAAGCAAGCACCCTGCGTCAATTGTCGGAGCGTTATGGTCTGGGGGATATTTCCGTGGGATGCTTTGGGTGATCCCGTCATTCTGGAGGCACACTGGATCAACACAAGTATACAGCTATTCTTGGGGACCGTGTCTACCCCCTACAAACAGCTGTCTTTCGTCGACACGATGACACCTACCAGCAGGACAATGCAACATCTCACAGTGTACGTGCGTGGTTCGAAGAGCGTCAGGATGAGTTTATCGTACTCCCCTGGCCACCAGACGTTCCGGATCTACACCCAATCGAGAATCCGTGGGACCAACTCGGTCAGGTTGTTGGTTGCCACGGATCCTCAACCGAGAAATGTAGCACAGCTGGCCACGGCGCTGGAGTCGGCATGGTTTCGCACCTTGCAGAACCCCAGTGATTCTCTTCATACACGTCTCACAGAGTTCTGAGCGGGATAAGGTGGTTATTAAAGCTTACTGACAGGTGGTCACATTAATGTGGTTGGACAGTGTCTTTGCATTTTTGACTGTACGAGGAGTGTAAGGAGTATTTTTTTTTTTTTCTTTTGGAAAATATTTTGTTGATTCGTCTATGTCAACACTGTCGTCTGTAGACCACTTGTGCTAGCACTTTTACCGATCACCGAAACACTTCTAGACACGATCTTTGTCACAGCTTTTAGCTCTCTCAGCGATGCGATGCTCTTAAAATGACAGTCCTTTACGGTTTTCTTTATTCTTGGAAACAGGAAAAGTCACATTTGGCCTCATCTCGCCAATATAGAGCCTGATGCATCATTACGTATCGCTTTTGGACAAAAATTCACCAACAAATAACAAAATGTAGGCAGGTGAATAGTCTCGATGCAGAAACCATATTTTCGCGACAAATGCGGGCGTTGTACTTTCTTTCGTATTGATTCAACTTGTAAGTATTACTGTTTATTCAGCTTTCGATCTAGTGACAAAAGCGCATGGTGCTCTATGCTGTTATGTGCAGGTCCGTTCGGTCATGGCTATCCACAGTGGGGCAGTTGAGCATTAGTTCCGACGTCATATCCGTAAACCCACGTTTCTTCACCTGTTTTGGCGCGTTGTTGTAGTCCTAGTTATTTGTTAATGATATCTAGTGACTCCTTAGCGACTTGAATCGCCATCTTTTTTAATTTTTTTTCCTCCAAATTCAACGGTAGCAGAAGATGTTTTACATTTGTTTTACTGATGCAGCATTCACCAAAAACGATATTTAACATTTATGAACCTTACCTGAAGTTAGCTCCTTTGTTATACCATAATGTAAAACAAAGTATTTGGGCTATTTATATACAAAGAATTACCCGAATGAGACGGAAATTCGTACATGTCAAGTACATTAAAAATAAACAAATTATTATAATTTCAGAAAATTTGGATGATTTATTCGAAACAAAGAGCTTCACAAATTGAGCACGTAAGTAATGCGTTGGTCGACGTATGGCCCATATGCACATTCGGCTTGGCGTTGATTCACAGAGTTGTCGGATGCCCTCGTGAGTGGTATCCTGCCAAATTGTGTGTCCAGTTGGTGCTTTGGATTGTCCAAATCACGAGCTGGTTAGAGGACCCCGCCCATAGTGCTCCAAATGATCTCAGATGGGGAAAGATCTGACGGCTGGTCAACACAGGATTTGGCGAGCACGAAGACAAGCAGCAGAAACGCGTACCGTGTAAGGGCGGGCATTGTCTTGATGAAATGTAAGCCCAGGATGGCTCATCATAAAGGGCAACAAAACGGAGCGTACAATATCGTCGACTACAGTTGTGCCGTAATGGTGCCGTGGATGACAACCAAATGGGCCCCGCTGGGAAAAGAAAAGGCACCCCAGACCATCACTGCTGGTTGTCGGGCAGTATGGCGGGCGACAGTCTGGTTGGTATCGCACCAGTGTCCAGGGCGTCTCTAGGTCTCCGACCTGGAATCACACTGACTCGGGTAGAATTATCTTCAGTGATGAGTTTCGCTTCTAACTAGGCTGCGATGACCTGCAAATAGATGTCTAGAGACGTTCCGGAGAGCAGTAACATACCAACCCTTCTGCCACGCACCATATGGCTCTAAAACCGTGAGTGATGACCTGGGGTGTCACTTCTTTTCATATCAGGACCCCTTTGGTTGTCATCCGCGGCAGCCTTACAGGACAGAGTACGCCGACGGTGCTGTACGCCCCGTTTTGTTGCCCTTCATGGCAAGCCGTCCTCAGCCTACATTTCACTAAAATAATGTGTTCCCGCTCACGGCGATAGTTTCTACTTCTTGCCAAACCCTGTCCTCGTCAGCAAAGTCGCCGGAAGTCTCCCCATCTCCGAACGTTTGGAACATTATACGCACGGGCCTCTAACCATCTTGGGATTTTGACGATCCAACTCGCCAAGTGGACAGTATTTGGCACTACACCTCTCAGGAGAACTTGCAGCAACGCCAAGCCGAGTTAGAGTCGTGGGCGGAGCAGTGCGTTATTGACTCGCTCAATTCGTGAAGTACTTTCGAATAAATCATCAAATTTTTCAGAAACTGTAATCATTTGTTTGTCTACACACGTACAGCACACCTATCGATTTACGTCCCATTCGTATCACTCCTTTATGATGCGTCTTTTTTTCAGTTTGTTTCTTTCGTGTTAGTTAGTTGATATACAGCCAGTACTACTATAATACATGTTTGCGACGCAGCGAAAAGACACCACGCGAATCGGGGTATTGCACCAGGCAAAGTTACAAAATAACCTTTCCTATTCGAGCACACCTACTACATGATTGTTAAGCGTATTAAGCAAGGAAAAATGATGCTCAGAAAAGGTAGCGAAGGCGCTCTCGGCGAGGGAAATTCGCCATTGTTGTCGGGCGTTGTTCCGCGCCTGTTCACGTGTCCTCCGCCCCCACGCAAGACAAAACACGGCGCCTCGCCCGAACGAAATACGGCCGCACCTGCGGATGAGACGCCGTCGCCTGCTCACAAACGTCCCACGGACGCTCGACTCACCGGCGTAGGCAGTCGCGCCGAAATTAAAAATTTAAAAACCAATTAGAAGTTTTGAAAGTGAAAGAAGCTGGTTGACGTGGAAATTAATGTTCACAACTAGTCACGGTAAGAGTACGAGGGTCATTTCAAAAGTCCTGCACGCTGCGCACGCGCGACCGCTGCGCTGTCGTGATCAGTTTGAAATTCGTGTCAGCTGTGAGCGAGACCTCAGGCGTCACAGTAGTACACGCGTTTGGTTGTTGGCGCGGCTGTGTCTGAAATGTAAGCTGAAACCGAGTCAGGTAGGATTACACGTAGTCACCACCGTTCCTACGCCAAAATCGATTTCCTACGTGGAAAGCATCCAACCGAAATTTACAGCGCTCTAAGGGAGGTGTGTGGGAACACTGTAGTGGATCGGTGGTCTGCTCGTGTCCTTGAAAGTTGCGTAAGCGCTGAGGTCAACCCAAGAAGTGGAAAGCAATTGACGGCAACAGACTACTCTTCTCAAGTTATTGTTAATGACATCTTGATAGAGGTTCGACGAAAAACATGTGAGGAAATTGTATACGAGGCCAGAACGTCTGTCACCCGAGTTTACAGAATCATTACTGAAAAGTTAAAGACGAGAATTGTACAGGATGGGTTCCAGGTGATCTGAGTGAAGAGCAGAAAGAAGGTCGCAAAAGAATCGCAGAAGAGTTGCTTCAACGTCGTCGAACAGAAGGATAACAGTTTCTGAAACGGACTGTTGCACTTACTACACTCGCATACTGGACGTTGAGCCAAAACAGAAGAATCAGTCGTCACAATAGGAAGGTCCCGACTCTCCACGTCCGAAGTGCAGCACTGCCACACTGTCCTCTAATGGCTATGTAGGTCCGTCTCCTCTGGCAGTCATCCGACTTCGGTGGCACCCTATACCGGTATTTTATACTGCGTCAGTGGGCTGGTGGGTGTTGCACAAGAGCACCTACTTGTTGTTCTGGCATCGTGCCGTGGTGGCAGAATGACACTGCGATGCTTCATTGATTTCCCAGTTAACGACTGAGATTTCTCGCTCGAGCTTCCGGTGCGTGCCATATTATTTGCAGTATCATCTCTTTGCCTCATTTTAATTCTGATTGCTACACAACACAGTTCCCTTGCTTGACTGGACTTAGTGCTTTCTGGAGGAACTTCAAGAAAATTTTGCATCTGTAGCAGAACAAAATTATCTGAATATTATGTGGATCAAGGTATATGGAAGGAGAACTTGTATGAAACAATCTTGAGCAAATAAATCAATGTATACAAAACGCAGCACTGTAACAGAACATATAATCTATGAACACCAGTCTACAATTTTTTTCCTGATAGGTGTCCGAATTCGTACCCTGAGCATATAGCGGACACAATTACGGAAAGAAACTCATCAAACTTGAGGACAACTGCCGAATGAGCCCATAGACGTGGCGGCCCCCCTCCGTGGTGCCGGCTCCGCTGCCCCTGCGACAGGTGCGCCGCCCATCCCTCACCGGCGGCAGGCCTCAATGGCTGCCGTGAACTGGGCGGCGCAGCTTATTTTACGGCGACGCCAGCGCCGTGTTCTCAATTAAAGCGCGTGGGCCGTATAGGCAGCCAGCGGCGTGGCTGGCACTGCTCTCGCCGCCCGCTTTATTTATCGGCCAAATTACGCGGAACGCCGGCCACTGCCACGCTTTCTGTCTTTCCTTTTCTACTCCTCGGATACCTGCCTGCCCACCTCCTCCTATTTTCATGCCGGCTGCGACGCTCCACCGCTGTCCCTGCTCGTTTCCCACTTCCTGTCTTTGTGCGGGGAGCTGAACGTACGCACAACACCTGGCTCCGGCAATTTCTCGGATTGCGCTAAACATTTTATTCGTCGAAATTCCTAACCATGTTTAGAACACGCCCTTTTTTCACACTGGAGCAGTCAGCTAATGTTGACGTAGCGCTCTACGAGTTCAATGATGTCATTTGTTGCTGTTTCGAGCTGAACACTGATTTCACACGTGAAAAACAAAATAAGTCTAAAATATTTCAGCAACGTGCCGTGTACAGTAGAACCAATACGAAACAAGAACTTTCTATACGTCACAAACAGAACTTGCTACACTTCATACTCTATTCGTCGTGCTCATTTGAAGCCATATTTAGTGTGTTTTGAGTGAATTTCTGCCTTTTGAAAACACTGGCACACCGAGGATCTCTCGAGAATACAACGTTGTCTGAACGATTTGTTGTAACAAGCTGATGGGAGACGTAATATTGATGGTTAAAGGATTCTCATATTTACTTTTTTTCCTGTTATAACTTGCATGTTTTCAAAGTTGGCAACAGCACATTGGAGATTCACCAAAAACGTGTTGTTCTTGGTAGGACATATTATAATTAAATGTCATTTAACAACATGAGAGGCACCCACTTGCCTTTCTCATACTGTGGCATCAAGCAGTCAGGCCTGCAAGATGAGTGGTTTGCCAAGCGAGTGGATTCTTCCTTAATTTATCGAGCAACATGAATTCTCGTATCTTACTATTTAGTTACAAATTATCCTCCTGCATGAATAATACGCAACGGAAACACGCATCTGACTATCAGTGATTTATAGAACTCTGACTGCACACTACGCACTGGCAATACCACATTTACTTTTTGCCTTTGATTTAACGGCTTTTATATAAATTCGGGACATTATGACAACATACAATTTAATGAAAAAGGCCACCAATCTCTTTCTATTCACTATCTGATTTATTCCTAAACACACAAATTCTACAACCTACAACAAAATCACATGAGAAATTCCGCCCAGTGGGCATGGCTTTACGTTAGTGAATCTCTATACTATGGTCTCGTAATCTATTTACCGCAACAGTGCACTCCCTGGATCGGATGGTGGATCTTTTATTATACCTCACACTTCGCCTCTCACAATCATCCTCACGAAACTTTCCTCCAGATCGAGCGATACAGAAGGAACAGGCATACCCACAAATCTTTCGAAACTACCTTGCTACCCCCATGCAAAACACACATACCCAAATTACATGACATATACAACACAACAATATGAAATACAACACAAAGAACTGTTACAACATCATCACTTTCCGCTTTCCCACTTCAATCAATATCTATCCCAGTTTCACACGACACTGCCCCACTTTGTAATTCTACTTTCCTACTGTGAACTCTGGAGATAAACGCACTTCTTCCTGTGCGATGCAAGCCAAGTGGCGTTGCTGGAAAAACGGCCGACTCACCTTGATTCTCTCTCAGAGTTTAAATTTAGCGTCACACGGAATGATATTTCTTAAATACTTCAACTTATGATACACACTCTATTAATTCTTAAATATTTCAGCTTATTGTACACACGCTAGTATCTCAACTTATAACTACACGTGGGCTCATTGTGACCGTTGGTTTACTACAATCCCCTTAAAATTACCTGCCTCACTTTGTAATTTTCCCCACAAAAGTTCCTGGGAAAGAGAAATGATTAGTTCTAACTACTCTTAAATATTCCACATCCATACCATGCCTCCACACTTTCATTACGGAGCACAACAAAAAAACAGGTCTTTACAGCAGAAGGTTCAGCGCCAGAGTGCCGAAACATGGCCGTATTCCGGTTCTCTCGCACCTCTGTCGAAGTGGGAGAAGCACCTTGCTACCTTATTGGTCAGCCACCTTTCAGACGCTCAAAGCTCTGGTAACTTCCATCTCTTTGGTCCCACCAAAGGTAGCCAAAGGATCGACTCAAAGATGATCATATATTCCGATTCACTATCTGTGGTTAGCAGACGACCATACATTCATTCATTTCACAGATCTCACCAAACTGGATGTAGGGATTTATTTTGAGGGAGTGCACATGTGATCAATTAAATAAATAAATTGTCATTCTTTCCCACACTGGTATCCGGCTTCGCTGTATTAATTGAAATTGAGTTACTTTTACACAAAAAATGTGTTGTTCTGACAAGAATTTCGTACCTATTTTCAATGTTGGGCGGTACTGTACCCTTTCAAACATATCGGCAATTAAAGGCTTCAGGGACTAGTTATCATGATGTTGTCATACCGACGATGATTATCAAATTGAACAAATCAACCAAGAATGCTGGGAAAATATTTTTGCTAGAAAGAGCAGATAACTAATTGCTAGGATCCTATGAGTATTCGGGCAAAGACGGCACCACCCCACTCTGCATTATTGCCAGATGTATTCAAAATGGCGGCGCATAGAATTGGAAACAGCGCATGACATCATCCAAGACATTATTCAAGATGGCGGCTTTTGGTGGGAAGTTTGAAATTTGGCAAGAAGGAGGTCAATTGGGCTACCTCTACTAACCTCACCCCCCTCCCCTCCCCCAGAAAAATGGCGGGAAGTTCAAATTCCAACAGTATAATGCATCACACAGTGGTCACCTCTATTAACCTAAGAAAAATTGTGGGAAGATACGTCACTTGGGCTACCCACACTAACCTAAGTCACCCGACCTCCACATCTTCCTATGAACTGCTGCCAAGTTTGAATTTTGGCTGTAAAGAAAGGTCAACTGGGGTATCTCTACTAATCAAAGGAAATGGAGTGAAACAAAGGGCATTTGGACTAACCTCAGTCACCCAACTGATTTGTGGGAAAAGGACTCGACCAGTGCTGGACATAAGTCTTTATTTTGCACGCACCAGTCTTTATTTGAACAATTTCATGTAGCACACCCATCCAATGTGTTCACCACAAGGTCCAGACTCCAACTGACTTAGTAAACAGCACCACCACCAGAGGGTGCTGTCATCCAAGAAGGCGGCCACGACGTAAGGGGATGATGCGTGTACCATTATCCAAGATGGTGACAAACAGTGAGTTCACCACAAGGCCTAGCACATTTTGACACCAGAGAGTGCAACCGTGGACTTGCAATGAATTTTCGCGAATGCCACACCCACCTGGACTTAGAAGGAAATCGTTAGTCTCCACCACGATCCTCAACAAACCGCCACATCCTCTTACCAATCCATTTTGTCAGGATAACGTGTACTAAAATGCACTAACGTGTACTAAGGTGTACTAACATGCACTAACGTGTAGTGACGAGTACTAATGTGCACTAACGTTTACTAACGTGCACAGCACATGGCGCCATCCAAGATGCCGGCTGTGACGTCTGTTGATGATGCAAGTGGCACACCCCTCTGGCTGGAAGACTGAATTTTGGTGGAAGATAGGTCAATTTGGCTACATCCACTAACCTAATCCCCCTCCCGCAGAAAAGTGGTGGGATTTTCAAATTCCAACACGATAATGAATCACACCACAGTTATCTCTACTAACCTAAAGAAATCGCGGGGAAATATGTCACTTGGAATACGCCTACTAACCTAACTCACACCTCATCCTAGGAACTCGTGCAGAATTTGAATTTTGGCCGTAATGAAAGGTCACTTGCGGTTTCTCTACCAACCTAAAAAAATTGCAGGAAACAAAGCTCACTTCCACTAACTTAAGTCACCCGACCACCACCTATTCCTAGGAAATGGTAGGAAAATGACTCAGCCTGTGCTGGGCTGCTGGAGAGAGGAAGGAGTGTGTTTTATTTATTTTGGAACAATTTATTTATGGATGGAGTATATTTGTCACACTAACACAAAACACTAGCCCTGATGTGCTTGGGGTCAAATATGGTTCAAATGGCTCTAAGCACTATGGGCCTTAACATCAGGGGTCATCAGTCCCCTAGACTCAGAACTACTGAAACCTAACCTAAGGACATCACTCATATCCATGCCCGAGGCAGGATTCGAATCTGCAACTGTAGCAGCCACATGGTTCTGGACTGAAGTGCCTATAACCGCTTGGCCACTATGGTCAGCCTGCTTGGGGTCACAATACACAGTCTGCAGACATACAAACTACTCATAAATAACGCAAAAGACACACTTGCTAATTGTAGACTGTTAAAGTAATGCATTCCACAGCTACGCACATGCAAACTACTACACCGAAATAATTTCAGTACAGATGTGGTAACTCCTCCTAAATAATGCATCACATTGATTTGACGACACGAAATCATGAACTGTCCAAATAACGCACAGCACAGCCTACAGATCTCCTCGCAAAATAATGCAACAGCCACGCGATCAATGCGCAAAAGCACCCTCAGCCACCCCCTGCCCACTAGACCGCACAGGAGGTTAACGGCAGGTCCCATGAACTGACGTGGCCGTCAGCTGTCAAACTACACACAAACGCCCGTTGAGGTGGCGCCCCTTTCAAACTTGACACCTGAGAAATTCCTCGCGAAATACGTGATCACCCAGGCGCCGTTGATGACGCGACCGGACGCGCGAGCAGTCGCAGCTGCAAGCCGCCACCGGACGCAGGTGAAAGTGGCCTCTATTGTCGAGTGTACAGTCACTGTTATACTGACATCACAGAACTACAAGGTGCACTCACGCAGCCCCCATACGCAAAACACCTCCGGGCAGCAAGTGTCTTTACTGTTGATGACGGAGTAGTTACAAACCTAAAATGCATCTAACAACATTCTCAATCTCATACTCATGTCACTTGACTAGGTAAAAAATAAGAACCGCACCGTCCTCACAGAAATAGTTAACGCTCGCTTTCTTGATGTCTCAACTTGTATGCACGGAAATTCTTGCCCTAACAGAATCTGTTTACGAAAATAACTCAGAATAACGTAGAATGCAGTCTTCCTCATGGACCTAACATGGTATCCACTCCATTACGTGTTACCCTTCCTGCTTTCAACACTCAAACGTTCCCTCTACTATGTAGAGGCTCCTATATCCCAGCACAAAGGATGTGAACGAATCATGCATTATGATTAGCTCTTATCGAATTTACCCGCCGTATTACTGATGCCACCAGTATCGAAGTACCATCCACCTTTTCTTTCTTTCTGCAGATGGGATAATGCAACAGCCACAGTGATAGAATTATTTTGCCCAGATTGCTAAATTGCACTCACAGTTAAACACGCAAAGTTGTCTACAGATCATCAAATACCTAAGAGATTCAGAAAAATATTGGAAGCCAGGAACATATTTACCAGTCTAACTACAGTTAAATATTATTATGATTGCCACAGCAGTCTGACACCGATCAATGTACACACAATTTCTGCTCTTGATAGTTGTGCTTTTGGAATGAATCTCAGTATCTATAGCGCACATAATTTTCCATGTAAAAAATCTCTCTCATACCCTCACAGTTATCAAAGTGATGAATCTATACATCCCTCACGATAAGACACACAGTCATCCTCTATAGTTATATCACAACATAAAGCATAGTAACTTTACAATGCAATGTGTGTAGTGTCGGCAGACTTGCCAACACTACGCACACTAATTGAAAGAGGCGGCCAAGATGCACGCGCTAACTCACGAAGGATGGAGTGAGGTCTGAAACAGGAGACTTAATGAATGTGATAAAGAAAATACGTATCTTTGGAATATACTTAACTTTTAATACATCCTTGTATACATCGTTCTTGATGAGACATCTGGAGATTGTGGCGATACAAGTGACTCTTTATATACAAGCTATTTGAGGCTAATGGCGCCTTGCTAAGTCGTAGCCATTAACTTAGCTGAAGGCTATTCTAACTGTCTCTCGGCAAATGAGAGAAATGGCTTCGTCCGTATAGTCGCTAGCAACGTCGTCGTACAACTGGGGCGAGTTCTCGTACGTCTCTCGAGACCTGCCATGTGGTGGCGCTCGGTCTGCGATCACACAGTGGCGACACGCGGGTCTGACATGTACTAATGGACCGCGGCCGATTTAAGCTACCACCTAGCAAGTGTGGTGTCTGGCAGTGACACCACAATGTGTACACATTTTGCACGATGTAAGCCACAGTAACTTTAAAATACAATATATACATATTTCACACAAACAGTGCAGTTATCTTTTATATCTGTACAGCATCCGAAAAAATTGTGGTGTGCCTACACTCACACTGGCTATATGTCACGATGCTCCTCAGCCCTAGGGAATCCCCGTCAGCTTTTTCTTTCTTTCTACTGAAGTGACAATCAGCGGTAGTAACTATTTTACACTGATCACCATACTGCACTGACAACTAAACCTCGCAAAGTACCATACATATCATCAAATACGGAAAGACTCAATTACACTGCTCTCCCACTGAGGACAGGAGCCTGGATATTAGAGCGTGAAATCGATATACAATCTAGCAATACATCATTATACTTTGTCAATGTAGTAAACATACAATTCTTATATCCACCATACAATATTATCCCTTTTACATCAGAGCACCCTCAGCGGACTGAAGTCGCTCTCAGAACTGTTTCTACAAATTCAGGATCGTTTCCCCTCGGCACAAACGCGTTGCTGTTTCTGCTCCGAATCTGCTTCCTTGCTTGCTCGCTTTTCTACGCACGTCTCCAGACTTGGGGATTACAAGAACACACGTATTTTCACATGGTCCACCATAATACTAGACCATTTTCGCGGTACTTCTCGATACCAAGCAGTAGACAGTATCCTACCAATCGCTAGCACAACATAATTCCGAAGATATAGACTGGAAATTATTTCTCTACAAACCTCAAACTTAAGCGAGGTGCAGCATGCTGCAAACCATTGAGCAACTAGAAACAAATGGAGGAAACTAATATTTCCACTCTCCAATACCGATGTTGGTGATGTAGCAGATTCCAAATCATCCCTATAATTTACAAGCCGACTAAGGTCTTTCCCACGTCTAGAGAACAGCAAACGTGTCTTCCACATGCTAGATGCACACATCACAATCGATCTTCTCTCAACTAAACAAAGGCGTGAAATGTGCAGAATCAGTCAACCGAATAATCTGCGTGGGAGGGAATAACGGTCCAGTGGAAATGCACCTCCATACACAATCTTCTCAAATTTCCACACGATCACGAATGCCGCCCAGCACATATTAAGTATTAGTTCGCTATTCGGTCGTCTAGGTGATGGCAAAGTTAACTCAGATACATTCCTACACTCCAACAGGTCAACAGGTCTCTGCATTCGGATGGCTGCTGCCGTTAATGGGGAACGTGAATTATTCCTACCACAGGCCTTGCATACACGGAATAATTCTAGAAAACTGGTCACATATATTTTTTATCATTATATTTACAATTATACGTTAAGATCGCGGGTCTCAATTGAACGGCTTTCGACAATGAGCGAAGTATTGGAAATACACCCTGCTGAAGGCTGTGGCTTTGGTTATGGAAATATCTGTACCTTCCTTACGACTGGGCATAGTCATCTCCTTTACACATATCGGAACCCAAACACATACATTATAAGCCTGATGCTCAAATGCGAACATATCACGCATCCCCTCCCCCGCCCACCCCACTACTACTAAGTATATTAATACTTGACCAAGAAATGATTACACACAATTCAAAATACAATACTGACCGAAAATCAACGATGGGTGGGGATGTCTTTTAGGATTTTCTTGCGAGTGCTACCACTGTGTCTTAGAAAGAGAGACGTAATCAGTCAGATGTTTAAAAAAAAAACCTGATCGCAACAACTATTGTATGTTATCGTCTCAAGCGGTCTTGGTTCTACAGCTGCACGCAAGTATCCATGTTAAAAGCCATACCCACTTTACAAATTGAGGTACCACATTACCTCTGAATGAGGTGGTTTTTTCCAAACAAATGCCATGGCGGTGATCGTAGGAATGTGTATTATCAGATCAACATGTAACCCACGATGCAACTTCATGATAATATTAACGCATTTTTAAAGTGATTCGGCTAATGAACGTGATATGTAAGCGGTATTTGCGACTCCCTCACACCGCCCCAACTAGATAGTTCTATAGTATTTGTAGCGCATTCTGTCTCGATACCATATCAGAGGTTCCGCTATATATCGACTGAGTTATAGGCGACGACTGATTGAGAAGGATTGAGGTTAAGAAAATGTACACTAGCTTCTCAGATCTCTAGTTCCATGCTATCCACTAGAAATGATGTCCATGATTTGGAATCAGGTCTTTCCATTCAAGCACATACCTGCATCGGATCACACCCACAACTGAATCAATTTTCTGGCACTCTCATATCTCGCAACGAGTCACCTTCTTCGAACCTGTCTGCTACAGTAAAATTACAACCTGGTTTTAGCCAGTCCCAAAGCATCTTGCAGCTGTGGCTATTTCTACACCTTCGCGCATCTGATCGTTTCATTTTAAGTCAGAACCGAGCAGAAGTCGGAGAATACCATACCCACCACCTTCTGCAACCCATGTAGAAACAGAGCGACCTGAGTTAGTGTGACAGGAGCATGTTTCGACCATTCGATGGAAGTGCGCGGATTGTGGTGCATCCCCAAACTACATACAAGTACTACAGATCCGCGTCCATTCGAATCTCTACCCACAAACAAGGAAAAATTAAGAACTGTAGAAGTTCCACTAACTTCATCCGATATAGAACTCACCTAGGCGCCATTGCTAGCGCGATGACGCATAGCTGGGGTGCGGCTCCAGTGCAGAAAGGGAGATTCCGCAGTGCCTCCCCAGGATAGCGCAGCGCGCTGCCCTCCAAGCATTCCTAATGATATACCCAGTCCCTCACCGAATTTACACCTCAAACTTCTGCTGCTACTGCTGCCTGTGTGGCACAATCCTATTAAACATACAGGCACTACAGAGGCCACTTTAAAGTTTGATCATCTATACTCTAGGTGAATGATCGAATCCCACAGACTATACTATATGGCATGAGACGCTCCCTCTGGCCCTGTTTAGTAGTTTGAAACTCTGTTTTCTAACATGCTTTTGTACAATGCCAAACATTTAGTTTTTCTGCCACAACTTTGAGGCCTGCGCCTGGTTCTAAACTGACATTAAGAAGTTCTGATCCACGGAATTTCGCAGGAAACTAGACGTTGCACGGCGTAAATCATCTTCTTACAGTAGATAGCATAACACGCCACACATCGGCTGATATTAAATAAAAGATAGTTACGACATAAGGGAACCGGAAGAGTTCTGCGGCGTAAGCGTAGGTTTCCAAACTACAGTCCCAAGGCGATTGACGAGCTCTACATTTAGACTTGTCTCTCACACTGACACAATAGCTGATTGCTCTGCATTCCCTTTCGACTGATTCCTCATATTGCACTCATTTGCGCGATCAGTGTTTCGGTGATATCCACCCCGGAAGGTCCTATCCATCCAGCAAAACTCTTTCCTCAATTCAAACAAGTGATTTCAGTCAATCATTATGTGGAAACCAACAGCGTGCCAGTGTACGGATGGGATGGGAGAGACACCATCGATGTACTCCAATAATAAGCATCACAGTTGATAGCGCGAACAATTTTAGCAATTTTACAGTAACTTCAGCACAGGTCAATGATGTGACAGCATGATTCCTCAATTTCAGTATCGTAGCTAAACCACCCCTTCTCCACTCTGCGAGTATCATTGCGATCATGTGCAGTACGTCCATTCCGAGTCCTCACCAATCTCGAGATGCGCCCATGTCGAGGAGCTTAGCTCTCCTTATCGATGTACAGTAACAGATTTCAAGGTGCCATGATGTAATAGCAGACAGTTAAGAAGAACAATAAACAAATGATTTTTATGCGCGATGGAGCTCTTGATGGATGGAGTTCGATGCACTTTTACGTAAATCAACCAAGCTATCAACTCTATTGTTCTAGAGTCTAGGATAGGTACCGGGGAGGTATTGGCTAGAGAGAACATAAACACATGTACTCCTTTAGGAGTTCTGCACTTAAAACGGGCTGTAATGTTAGGTCACCTACATTTCCGACCTATTATCAATCGTATGGAACGTAGCGTTGTTAATATTTCACTGTGAGAAATATATTTCAACCGCATGACACACATCCTTCTTTTCGCTTTCTCTACGATAAACTGTTATCGAACCGTAAAATGAAAAAAAAACTACTTCCGTAAAACACTTGCTCTTCATGAGACGAGCACAACATAGCTTTCCGGAGACGATAGTGTCCAATGTTCACATCTGATCATGATTCAGAAATTATACAATGCTTGCATCAGGCCTATATAAAATGATCGTTAGTAGTGGAGGATACCTCCTGCAAGGAAACAGATAAACGCATAGGAGCACCGTCCGACATGTGAAAATTACAAGTCATTCCGTCACTAACTCTGTAAACAGCACATCTGTCACGCAAATGTGTACACAGGAATTACAGAACCTCACAAACACCTATCGCTAACTTAGTTCTGAAGCTGAAGTCTCGATTTTACACCCGAGATGCGACAGGGTGGATGGAGTACATCACATAAATCAAAGTTCGTTTAGAGGAATGTGTCAAATTTCATCACACATGAGATGGAAGTTCTCTGATGACTGACAGGTTTACCATTAATGATTGTAAGTAGACAGTGCTTTAAACCACATACAGAACATTTGGCTGTATACAAGTAGAACACAGGCTATGTCACGCAACTGATGCATCCGGGCAGAACACTGAAAAAATTGACCTGCAGAAACTTTTCTTTCTCTAGAATGCATCAGTCAACCATTAAATCGTAGCTCATTACAGCTCCATTTCAATCGATCACCCCATCCACTCTGTCATCCTTTAACACAGATACAAGTAAGTTTAGAGATGAATGGTTCTCTGTTCTCCTGAAAAGCAGGAAATATAGTGTTGAACTCACGTGTATCACTGGTACCTCAATAGTCGTACAGTATAATGCTGCCTCAACGGAAAAAAATTGACTACCTCCCTGATTCCCTTCGTTTCGACGTCGACGTGTTCTCAGATTCCACTTGTTGCCACATATTTGTTCACATGTACAAATTGATCGGCGCAAACCAGAATATACGCAAGTACTTCCTCATATCCCCGTGTTCTGGTGTATATTTGGTCAATTTATACCTATTAACTCGTCATTTTTCGCAATTCTATCGATTTTATGTCAGACCTATCCAAGCGATCATTACACAGCTGCTCGTTCTGTGTTCTACATTTGCCTGTCAATGTAGCACAGCTACCAACACCTAGCCCAAATGCACTGATCGGGAGGCATAATATAGCACTGTACTCGACTGTATCCAGTCACCCCCACATTCAGAGAGTGTTTGCTCTGTGTTCTGTATGTCTGTGTATATGCAAGCCTAGTGTGTTCTTGTGATCCCCGAGTCTGGAGATGTGTGTAGAAAAGCGAGCAAGCAAGGAAGCAGGTTCAGAGCAGAAACAGTAACGTATTTGTGCCGAGGGGAAATGATCCTGAATTCGTAGAAAAGTTCTGAGAGCGACTTCGGTCCGCTGAGGGTTCTCTGATGTAAAAGGGATGATTTTGTATGGTGGAGGTTATGAATTGTATGTTTACTGCATCGACATGGTATACGGTTATATATTGTTGGGTTGGATATCAGTTTCACACTCTAATATTCAAGCTCCTGTCCTCAGTGGGAGAGCAGTGTAATTGAGTAACAGTCTTTCTGTATTTGGCGATATGTATAGCACTTTCGAAAGTATAGTTGTCAGTGCAATTTTCGTGATCAGTGTAAAATAGTTTACTGCCGCTGAATGTCACATCTGTAGAAAGAATAGGCTGATGGTGCTTCCCTAGGACTGAGGAGTATCGTGACATATAGCCAGTGTGAGTATAGGAATACCATAATTTTTTCGGATGCTGTACATATATAAAAGATAACTGCACTGTTTGTGTGAAATGTGTATATATCGTATTGTAAAGTTACTGTGGCTTACATCGTATAAAATGTGTATATATTGTATTGCAATGTTACTGTGGCTTACATTGTGTAAAATGTATATCAATGGCTGCGTAAAGTTACTATGCTTCATGTTGTGGTATGACTAGAGAGGGCCACAGTGTGTCCTATCATGAGAGTTGTATAGATTCAGCACTTCGATAACCGTGAGGGTATGAGAGAGATTTTTTACGTGGAAAATTATGTGCGCTATAGATACTGAGATTCGTTCCAGAAGCACAACCATCAAGAGCAGAAATTACGTGTAGATCGATAAGTGTAAGACTGTTGCAGCAATCGTAATAATATTTAATTGCAGTTAGAGTGGTAAATATGTTCCTGGCTTCCAATATTCTTGTCAGACTCGAATGAAATTGATGATTTGTAGACAACTTTGTGGGTGCAATTTAGCGATCTGTACAAAATAATTTTACCAGTGAAAGTCTCGTCTGCAGAAAGATAGAAAAGGTGGATGGTGCTTTGATACTGGTGGCATCAGTAACACGGCGGGTACATTCGATAAGAGCTAATCATAATGAAAGATTTATATACATCCTTTGATCCTTTGTGCTGGGATATAGGAGCCGCTACATAGTGGAGGGAACGTTTGTGTATTGAAGGCAGGAAGGATAACACATGGCCACATAGGATTAGCTGAGCGGTCTTAGGCCTTGCAGTCATGGACTGTGTGGCTCGTCCCGGTGGAGGTTCGAGTCCTCCATCGGGCATGGATGTGTGCGTTTGTCCTTAGGATAATTTAGGTTAAGTAGTATGTAACCTTAGGGACTGATGAGCTTAGCAGTCAAGTCCCATAAGATTTCACACACATTTTTTGATAACACATGATGGAGTGGGTACCATGTTAGGTCCGTGAGGAAGACTGCATTCTACGTTATTCTGTGTTACTTCCGTAAACAGCTTCTGTTATGGCAAGAAATTTTGTGCATACAAGCTGAGACATCAAGAAAGCGAGCGTTAACTATTTCTGGGACGCTATACAATTTCCGTGATGTCGATCCGGTTCTTATTTTTTACATAGTCAAGTGACATGAGTATAAGATTGAGAATGTTTTTAGATGCCTTTGCAAAGTTTTGTAGCTACTCCGTCATCAACAGTAAAGACACTTGCTGCCCGGAGGTGTCTCGCATATGGGGGCTGCGTGAGTGCACCTTGGAGTTCTGTGACATCAGTATAAAAGTGACTGTATACTCGAAAACAGAGGCAACTTTCACCTGCGTGCGGTGGCGGCTTGCTGCTGTGACTGCTCGCGCGTCTGGTCGCGTCATCAACGGCGCCTGGGTGATCACGTATTTCGCGAGGAATTTCTCAGGTGTCAAGTATAAAAAGGGCGCCACCACCTCATGTGTGCAGGACCTTAACGGGCGTTTGTGTGTGGTTTGACAGCTGACGGCCACTCAGTTCATGGGACCTGCTGTTAACCTCCTGTGCGGTCTAGTGGGCAGGTGGTGGCTGAGGGTGCTTGTGCACGTTGATTGCGTGTCTGTTGTATTATTTTGCGAGGAGATCTGTAGGCTGTGCTGTGCGTTATTTGGACAGTTTACGATTTCGTGTCTGCACATCACTGTGTTGCATTATTTAGGAGGAGTTTCAAGGTATTTCCTGAAATTATTTCGGTGTAGTAGTTTGCATGTGTGTAGGCTGTGGAATGCATTACTTTGACAGTCTACAATTATCAAGCATGTCTGTTGCGTTATTTACGAGAAATTTGCATGGCTGCAGACTGTGTATTGTGACCCAAAGTACATCGGGGTGAGTTTTTTATGTCAGTGTGATAAATATACTCCATCCTAAAATAAATTGTTCCAAAATAAATAAAGCACACTCCTTCCTCTCTCCAGCAGCCCAGTGCAGTCTGGGTCATTTTCCCGCAAATCCCTAGGAAGAGTCGGCACTCAGGTGACTTAAGTTAGTGGGAGTATCTCAAGTTACATATTTTCCCTCGATTTTCTTAGGTTAGTGGAGATAACAGTGGTGTGATGCATTATCATGTTGGAATTTGAATTTCCCATTGTTTTCTGGGGGAGGGGGTTAGGTTAGTGGAGGTAGCCCAATTGACCTTCTGCACGCCAAAATTCAAACTTCCTGCCAAAAGTCGTCATCTTGAATGACGTCATGGCCGCCACATTTGATGACATCATGCACTGCTGCCAAATCTACACGCCATCTTGGATTATGTCATCGCCGCCATCTTGGATACATCTGGCAACCATGCAGAGTGGGGTTGTGCTCTCTTTGCCCCAGTACTCCTATGTAGACAATGAATGAACATCATTTAGTTCCAGTGTGATGGATTCAAACTTCAAACATACTGTAAATCATGCTCTGGAGAAGCCAAGTAAATGGATTAATGGCGGAAAAGACCCACCGTGGTTTAATAACAAAATTCTGAAAATCCTGAAGGAGGAAAATTTCCAAGTTCACAAGAGAAAGCGCAAATGACGACAGGCAAAATGTAGTATATATTTGTGAGTCTGCAAGAAGATCGATGCGTGAAGTATATAATAACTATAATAGGGGATCAGGAAGTTTCAGGTTTTGGGCATAGCTGCAGCGTATATGCATGATTCTGATACGAGTGTATAAGCACTGACGTGTAGGCAGGGGATTAGTATGGCATTCCTGCCTTACTAACGTGTATGCGATAAATTCGCAAACGTAACTAAGATGATGTCATTAGCAAATGCGTCGAAAGAGGACCAACATGCTATTATTCTTTTTTTTTGGTCGCCAAAAGCAAGACACATCAATCGGTGAATGAAGAATGTATGTGGGGCAGCATGTCTGTCGGAAAGCACTGTTGTGGAATGGTGCGCCAAGTTCCATGCTCGCCGTCATTTGACACGAGACAGCAATCGCTCTGGGAGGCCAGCGTCATCCATTACGGACCAGAAGAAGTGGGCAGTAGATGGTGCGATTACGGCAAACCGGCGCATAACCACACGTGCGCTAACAAAGGATCTCGAAATCAGCTTTGACCTGGAGGGAGTTAGGATACCCTAAGGTCTGCACCCAGTGGGTGCCCCAGGCATTGAAGGCTGAACAAAAAGCAAACCAGATGGCTGTTTGAAACCCCTGATGCGTTCAGTGTTGAAGGCAACACATTACTTGAGCGCATTGCTGCCGGGGACGAAATCTGGTGCCACCACCGGGAACTAGGGAAAGCATTGATGACATAATAGTGTCATCCATCACCCCCTCATCCCAAGAAGTTCAAGAGCCAGCCAGCTGCTGGAAACGTTATGCTCTCCCTGTGCTTTGATTACCGGGGACCATTGCTTATTGTTTCAAAGAACCTGGTGTCGCCATCTCCGGTGAACTGTACTACGCAACGCCGGAGAAATTATGGTGTGCAATTAAGGCGAAACTTCCGAGAAAACGGTGAAAAGGGCTGCTGCTGCCTCACGATAACGCACGTTTCCCTGTCACAAATGTCATAATGGGTAAGTTTCGCCAACTCGGAAACACTCAAGCGCTTGCCCTATAGTCCTCATCTCTTCCCGCGGGATTATCATGCCTTCGTTCCCTTATAAATGACCTTGAAGGGTCGAAGGTTCCTGTCGGACGAGGATGTGCACAGACTTTTTCACACAGCGGAAGACAGAGTTTTACCAAATGGGTATCTCGAACCTGGGCGTCGGTGGAATGATTACCTCAATGCTCACGGTGATTTTGCCCGATTGGCATACCGATTCTGGGCTGTATGGCTTTCGAACGGTAACTTTTGACCGCCCGTTCTATCACCACCATTCGTTAGCAAAGGATCTAGCCGATAACCAGAGAAACTAAAATCGCTGAGCTGGTCAAAGGCTTCTCTCTAGTCACACCTGAACTAACCTGTCAATAGAAAATAGCAAAAGGAAAGCTGAAGTTGTAAATTTTGCGTTTCAGGAATCGTTAAAGCAGGAGGATTGTACAAATGTGCCATCCTTTGAACATCGGACAGACTCCGCTATGGATAGCGGCAGGTTTCCCTCGCTTAGCATAACAACTGAAACGGTTGAAAACAAATAAGACGGCAGGTACGCATGAAATCCCAATTCAGTTTTACGAAGAGTACTGTACGACATTTGCCCCTCGACTAGCACAGAGTCCCTAGTGTCTGCAAAAAAAGTGAAGATGATTCCTGTGTCTAAGAAGGGTAAAAGAGCTGCCCAGAAAAATGACAAATAAATGTCTTTAACATCCGTTTAGGGCAGATTTCTTGAACATATTCTCAGTTCGAATACGATAAAGTTCCTTGAGATGAAAAGCTTCTGTCCACCTGTCAGCGTGGTTTTGGAAAGCGTTGCTTGTGCGAAACTGAGTCTTTCATTTTCTCACACCATGGCCAGTGAACAATGGATAAAGGACAACAAGTGGATTCCATATTCCCAGATTGACAAGTCGCCCCACTGCAGATCGTTGATGAAGATCCGAGCATACAGATTAGTTTCCCAAATATGTGAGCGGCTCGAAGACTTTCTAAGTAATAGGGTCCAGTACGTTGTTCTCGTCGGTGGGTATTCGTCAGGGAGAAGGATACTGTCAGCAGTGTGATAGAGCCGCTATTACTCCCTGTGATCTTACAGACAGGGTGAGCAGGACTGTGCAGCTGTTTGCCGATGGTGCTGCGGTGTACGGGAAGGCTTCGTCGTCGAGTGACGAAATGACAGACAAATTTCAACTTGGTGTGATGAACGGGAGCTAACTGTAAATGTAGAAAAATGTAAGTTAATACCGATGAGTAGGGAATCTTTGGATACAGCATTAGTAGTTTGCTACTTGACACAGTCAGGTCAATTAAATATCTAGGCGTAACGTTCCAAAACTATATGAAATTTAACGAGCTTGTATGGATTGTAATTGACAAGGCGAATGGTCGATTTATTGGGAGAATTTTATGAAAACATGGTTCATTTGTAAAGGAGACAACGTATAGAACACTAGTGTGATATATTCTTGAGTACTGCTCGAGTGTTTGGCATCCCTACCAGGTCGGATTAGAGGAAGACATAGAAACTATTCAGTGTCAGGCTGCTAGATTTGTTACCAACATTGCAAATTATTAGAGAGATGCTTCAGGAACTGAAATGGGAACCCTGGAGAGAAGGGACACTGTTTATGAGGAACACTATTGAGAAAATTTAGGGAACCGGCATTTGAACAAGGCTACTGTTACGAATGTACGGTCACATAAGGTCCATGAACACAAGAGAAGTTAGGGTTCGTATGGAGGCATGTAGACAGTCGCTTTTCTTTTGCTCTATTTGCATGTGGAACAGGAAGGAAGTTGTCTAGCATTGGTACAAGATTCCTTCCACCAAGCACCATACAATGGCCTGCGCAGTATGTATGTAGATGTAGGAGTGCATTTCCATCTATTAGTTCCTGGGACTTTATCGATCCGTAGATTGTCTCTCGTAATTTGTCTCCACTGTGCAAATTCATCATGTGAACATCCATGGCCACATATACACTTCGCAAAAGTGTGACGTGCGTTGCAGAGGCTACTTCCCATTGTACCACCTGTTAGAGCAGCTTCACGTTCAATTCGTGTATGAAGAACACGAAGACTGATTCGGAAATCTGTGCACACTGCATTGCTGCGTGAGTGGTGGTGACAGGCTATTGGGCAAACATAGTTCCAATTACAATCGCTGACCCTGGCCGGGGTTGTTGGACAGGCTGTGGCTCCCCTTGACGCTGATGCTGAGCCAGCACCTCGCACTGCCGAGGTCGGCAGCCTCTTAGACTCAGGCATTGACGTCCGCGGCATATTGTGTTGTGGTGCGATGGCGTCCCACTCGCGACACGGCCTCTTGGCTCCTCATGTAGCCACGGCGCTGGTATGGGGAGGCTGCTGTGAGCGAAATTCAACCTGCCGGCCTCAGACACAAGTCTACCGGCAGCTAGCACTGTGGCTCCCAGTCCCAGCAGGAAGTCAGCGTCAGAGTTGGCAGTTGTGGTTGGCAGATCAGCAGGGCTGAGACATAGGGCCCGTGAAGGACCAAGAGCAGGCCCATCCCAGTTTCGGACCCCTGGCTCCTGTTGACAGAGCCCAGTATTCCCACTGCCCAGTGGCACCCTGGTGGTACTTCTGGCTTCCAGCGATGTCGAGTGACTTTCTCATCAGGTTTTGTGTCCACTACAATATCAGACTGGTGGAACAAACCTGTGATTAATCATGCTGCCATTCTTCATATATGTTCAATATCCCCTGTTGGTCCCATTCAGTACGGACCTCACACACTTAGGTAACATGCTTATGAGTTGCTTATGTATGGTTTAAGCAATCTTTTTTGTAGACCGATTGCATTTCCCCAATATCCTACCAAAGAACTGTAGGCTATCCCCCACTTTGCTGTTATGAGGCGCTGTTTCATCATTCTGTTTTCATACTGCCTCAAGTTCTTAGAAGCAGGTATTTATATGCGCTGACTATTTTCAGTTGTGAGTCATTGTTATTTTAGAGAAGTAGAGTACGCTTTTTTAGTATAATGCAGTGGATGGTTTTAGGTTTTTCATAAATTTGTAGCAAGTTGCCAATTTTATGACACTTCAAAATCTTATGAATATCTAACTGACAATATGTGCAGTTTTTTCAGGTGGTACTTCATCCATTTTTTTACCTCAAGAAGAAATTTTTATTCTGCATCGGAGAATATGTTTATCTGGAACTTCCTTCATTACAAGAAACTCCACCATCTGCATAAAGTCTGAGTTACAGTTAGCAGTGTGTGGCAGGTCACATGACGACACAATTCTGTGACGTGTCCCTCAAGTTACTTCTCCACATCCTGATGACTCTCCATTCGAAGTGATTTGCTATGTTCTCCCTACCAAGAAATCGTCAATGCATCCACAAAGTTCGTTTGATACTCCCTATCATCGTACATTTGTTAATAAGCACTGGTGTGCCACTACCAAGGAGACCATCCATCAATCAGATTTTTGTAAGTTTTTATGTTTATGGTACGTGAAATTCAGAACTTATTACCAATGGGCCAAAGCAGTTCGAAGCAAGCACTACCAAGGAGACCATCCATCAATCAGATTTTTGTAAGTTTTTATGTTTATGGTACGTGAAATTCAGAACTTATCACCAATGGGCCAAAGCAGTTCTAAGCAACTCTCAAAAATTTTCAATAAAATCGAGTTTGAAGATTCCCGAGGGCTTCAGTTCGCTCTGTAGCGTCGAAGAATGGTAATCGGATAATTAGTCGATCGCTGTTTCGAATCTCGATATGATCTTTTATTTTTCGTCTTATTGTTCGTTCAGTTGGAATACCTACAACATTAAAATATAAAGTCCATCAAACATATGCTAATTAAGACATATCTAATGATCTTTTTTCATGAAAAGTGTTCACTTTGTTGTTCCTAACTACGCACTGTACAAATTTCAAAAATTAATTCTTAACTGTAGATTATTATTTGAATAATAAAAAATTACAAATCTGTTAACAATCTTTTATAAAATAAAGAAGGTATATTTGCAATGAAAATTAGAATTTGTTATGCAATATTTAATTGTAAACAAGAAGATATTTTTCATAAAAAATGATGATTAGATATATGTTAATTACCATATATCTGATGAACATTATATTAGGAGACGTAGGTATTCGAACTGATTGAAAAATTTCAAAAAATGAAAAAAACAGACTGGAGCAACATTCGGACCAGTGACCCATTGATTACCCAAATACCATTCTCGAACGATATATATATATATATATATATATATATATATATATATATATATATATATATATATATATTAGTCGGAAAAAGAGGATGGTCGGGGGCAAAGCGGGCAGAGGTCGCAACTCGACGCTTGGCCACAATCTCCCATTCTCCCCCTCAGAACTAAGAAGGGTGGGGGAAAGGAGAAAAGAATTTTTTTGTACCGTCATCAATGTCTTAGAGAAATGCATGCTGTGGCATGCCCCATTATACTGAGGAAAATGTACGCCAGTCCTTGTCGGCTACTGGACAGGAAGGAAACCGAAAGAGGTCATCTCGTTACGACGTGAGGGCGCTCTATGGTGCTACTAATTGTCGGATTAACAATGCATGCCTGCTCATAGAAATGTGGTCGTGATTGGCAGCTCAATCCTAACAAAAAGGGTTCATGGTTCAACTTCTCCTGTCATGAATAACCAGCTGCAAGGTGGGATATCGAGCGCGCTCCAGAGAAAATTTGAGAAATATTGCTCATACTTGGGGTTCCATATGATTAAAACGGTCGTTCGTTTAAGAAGTACCGAAAACAAGGACTGTCTTCTCACTGTCACTGAACAAATAGTGGATGGCGTGGAGACATATTCATGTCACAGAATTCGTTTCGATGAAAATACACCTCATCTGGGTAGGGGAGCGACTGTACTGTTATTCAGCTGTGAGTGACGCGTATGGGGAAAGCTAGCGTCGATATCCATCACTTCACAGATGACACACAATGGAAAGTCTGTAATGTGAGTTTAATGTAGGCGAGACTGGCACACCTGCTTCCCGTTAACCATTATGCATCAAACAATGTCTGTAACAAGAGTAGTGGCGCTCACCACCTGCCACAAAACATGTCCCTCTATATGGGGTATCTTCTTTCAATCATGTTCGAGCTCTACTTAGTTGCATGTTGATGTATATCGCCCTCGCGATGCCTAGCGTATGGGCAATAGCGCGATGTGGGTGTAGCTCAATTCAAATAAGAATTGACCAGTTTGGAGAAAAGGCTTTGATATGTCCAGTGACAGAACTGGGGGGAGAGGCCTCGAGCAGCAGGCTTGTAAGATACGTCTGAAATCGTCGCCACATCTTCATGTGAGAGCTTATAAATAGCTCCTTCACTCTGTCCTGAAAGGCACAAGCCCCCTCTGTCCCTCGGCAGGGTGAGGGAATAATAGCTGATCTTAAACAGTATGTCCATACCAAAAAGAACTCCCAGAGCCACCAGCATGCGGTGGATTAGATATGGTGGAATTGGAAGCATCTGAGTCACATGGGGAATACGCAACGCCAAACAGACATTGGCATATCACTTCCATTGCAGGACGTCTAGAGTCCTAAGATGGTAATCAGTTAGCTCTACCTTGATCTCGTCTAATAGGTGCCAACAGCTGCTCATCAGCAGCTATGGAGTACTGCAGGTCAGTTTTGAAGTCAATTCCCAAGCAACGTATGTCACTTTCTTGTAGGGGTTAACGTACCCAATGGGCAGCCCATTATCTACAGATAGAACATGCGATTTTTGGACTTTGAGACTACTGTCTGATGTGCGTTGTAGGTGGTCACGCATGCCAAAGCTGCACGTGCATTATCTCTGCCAGAGAGGAGGAGTATCAGATCGTCAGCATAGTCAGCACAGCAAAAAGTATGTCCACTGAGTGTCATGCATGCTGAGCGCTGTTGGAGGCCACAGAGCAGCGGTTCCAAGGTGAAGGTGTACAACATCGCTGAGAGAGGACAGCTCTGTCTCAACGAACGTAGGATCATGATTGGCGGCGTGAGACGGCCATTGGACAACACCCTGGATGTCGCAGCATGAAGAAGATGCATCACTACATCTACAATGGTCTCCGACTACCACATATGTCATAGTATCACCGTCGAAAGCGCGTTGTCAACATTATCAAAGGCCTGCCTAAAATCGAGGGAGGCCAAGAACCTTAGAATTTGGCAAGCCTGTGCAAGCACAATCGAGTCGCAATACTGACAGAGTGCAATGCAGATGTCATGATCACATCTTAACTATTCATGGTCCTGTGAAACGATATAACGGACTGTCTACTTGAGATGTGCTGCCAGCATTCAAATGAAAAGATCAAGGCTGAGAATCGCATATCCTGCATATATGCCCCTGTGGTAGGGAAACTAGAAAATCTGAAAAGGGAAATGCAAAGGCTCAATCTAGATATAGTAGGGGTCAGTGAAGTGAAGTGGAAGGAAGACAAGGATTTCTGGTCAGATGAGTATCGGGTAATATCAACAGCAGCAGAAAATGGTATAACAGGTGTAGGATTCGTTGTGAATAGGAAGGTAGGGCAGAGGGTGTGTTACTGTGAACAGTTCAGTGACCGGGTTGTTCTAATCAGAATCGATAGCAGACCAACACCGACAACGATAGTTCAGGTATACATGCCGACGTCGCAAGCTGAAGATGAACAGATAGAGAAAGTGTATGAGGATATTGAAAGGGTAATGCAGTATGTAAAGGGGGACGAAAATCTAATAGTCATGGGCGACTGGAATGCAGTTGTAGGGGAAGGAGTAGAAGAAAAGGTTACAGGAGAATATGGGCTTGGGACAAGGAACGAAAGACGAGAAAGACTAATTGAGTTCTGTAACAAGTTTCAGCTGGTAATAGCGAATACCCTGTTCAAGAATCACAAGAGGAGGAGGTATACTTGGAAAAGGCCGGGAGATACGGGAAGATTTCAATTAGATTACATCATGGTCAGAGATTCCGAAATCAGATACTGGATTGTAAGGCGTACCCAGGAGCAGATATAGACTCAGATCACAATACAGTAGTGATGAAGAGTAGGCTGAAGTTCAAGACATTAGTCAGGAAGAATCAATACGCAAAGAAGTGGGATACGGAAGTACTAAGGAATGACGAGATACGTTTGAAGTTCTCTAACGCTATAGATACAGCAATAAGGAATAGCGCAGTAGGCAGTACAGTTGAAGAGGAATGGGCATCTCTAAAAAGGGCCATCACAGAAGTTGGTAAGGAAAACATAGGTACAAAGAAGGTAGCTGCGAAGAAACCATGGGTAACAGAAGAAATACTTCAGTTGATTGATGAAAGGAGGAAGTACAAACATGTTCCGGGAAAATCAGGAATACAGAAATACAAGTCGCTGAGGAATGAAATAAATAGGAAGTGCAGGGAAGCTAAGACGAAATGGCTGCAGGAAAAATGTGAAGACAATGAAAAAGATATGATTGTCGGAAGGACAGACTCAGCATACAGGAAAGTCAAAACAACCTTTGGTGACATTAAAAGCAACGGTGGTAACATTAAGAGTGCAATGGGAGTTCCACTGTTAAATGCAGAGGAGAGAGCAGATAGGTGGAAAGAATACATTGAAAGCCTCTATGAGGGTGAAGATTTGTCTGATGTGATAGAAGAAGAAACAGGAGTCGATTTAGAAGAGATAGGGGATCCAGTATTAGAATCGGAATTTAAAAGAGCTTTGGAGGACTTACGGTCAAATAAGGCAGAAGGGATAGATAACATTCCATCAGAATTTCTAAAATCATTGGGGGAAGTGGCAACAAAACGACTATTCACGTTGGTGTGTAGAATATATGAGTCTGGCGATATACCATCTGACTTTCGGAAAAGCTTCATCCACACAATTCCGAAGACGGCAAGAGCTGACAGGTGCGAGAATTATCGCACAATTAGCTTAACAGCTCATGCATCGAAGCATGAAGAATGGAAAAGAAAATTGAGAATGCGCTAGGTGACGATCAGTTTGGCTTTAGGAATAGTAAAGGGTCGAGAGAGGCAGTTCTGATGTTACGGCTAATAATGGAAGCAAGGCTAAAGAAAAATACTTTCATAGGATTGGTCGACCTGTAAAAAGCGTTCGACAAAATAAAATGGTGCAAGCTGTTCGAGATTCTGAAAAAAGTAGGGGTAATCTATAGGGAGAGACGGGTCATATACAATAGGTACAACAACCAAGAGGGAATAATAAGAGTGGACGATCAAGAACGAAGTGCTCGTATTAAGAAGGGTGTAAGATAAGGCTGTAGCCTTTCGCCCCTACTCTTCAATCTGTAGATCGAGGAAGCAATGATGGAAATAAAAGAAAGGTTCAGGAGTGGAATGAAAATACAAGGTGAAAGGATATCAATGATACGATTCGCTGATGACATTGCTATCCTGAGTGAAAGTGAAGAAGAATTAAATGATCTGCTGAACGGAATGGTCTAATGAGTACACAGTATGGTTTGAGAGTAAATCGGAGAAAGACGAAGGTAATGAGAAGTAGTAGAAATGAGAACAGCGAGAAACTTAACATCAGGATTGATGGTCACGAAGTCAAGGAAGTTAAGGAATTCTGCTACCTAGGCAGTAAAATAACCAATGACGGACGGAGCAAGGAGGACATCAAAAGCAGACTCGCTATGGCAAAAAAGGCATTTCTGGCCAAGAGAAGTCTACTAATATCAAATACCGGCCTTAATTTGAGGAAGAAATTTCTGAGGATGTACGTCTGGAGTACAGCATTGTATGGTAGTGAAACATGGACTGTGGGAAAACCGGAACAGAGGAGAATCGAAGCATTTGAGATGTGGTGCTATAGACGAATGTTGAAAATTAGGTGGACTGATAAGGTAAGGAATGAGGAGGTTCTACGCAGAATCGGAGAGGAAAGGAATATGTGGAAAACACTGATAAGGAGAAGGGACAGGATGATAGGACATCTGGTAAGACATGGGGGAATGACTTCCATGGTACTAGAGGGAGCTGTAGAGGGCAAAAACTGTAGAGGAAGACAGAGATTGGAATACGTCAAGCAAATAATTGAGGACGTAGGTTGCAAGCGCTACTCTGAGATGAAGAGGTTAGCACAGGAAAGGAATTTGTGGCGGGCCGCATCAAACCAGTCAGAGATTCCTCGACTTGCGCCATAGGGTGGTGGGGTTTCGGGTTCCGCTGGATAGGTCAGGAGTCCACTACACGCAGCAAGCGGCTACACGGGTAGCAGGGGTTGTGTGGCGTGGACTGGGCGGTTTTTTAGGTTAGATGGCCTCGGGCAAGTACAGAAAGGGCAACAGCGTCAAAGGGTGCGGATCAAAGTCAGGACATGCGGGGACCAAGCAGCAATCGGTATTGTAATTGTAAACTGTCGAAGCTGCGTTGGTAAAGTACCGGAACTTCAAGCGCTGATAGAAAGCACCGAAGCTGAAATCGTTATAGGTACAGAGAGCTGGCTTAAGCCAGAGATAAATTCTGCCGAAATTTTTACAAAGGTACAGACGGTGTTTAGGAAGGATAGATTGCATGCAACCGGTGGTGGAGTGTTCGTCGCTGTTAGTAGTAGTTTATCCTGTAGTGAAGTAGAAGTGGATAGTTCCTGTGAATTATTATGGGTGGAGGTTACACTCAACAACCGAGCTGGGTTAATAATTGGCTCCTTTTACCGACCTCCCGACTCAGCAGCGTTAGTAGCAGAACAACTGAGAGAAAATTTGGAATACATTTCACATAAATTTCCTCAGCATGTTATAGTCTTAGGTGGAGATTTCAATTTACCAGATATAGACTGGGACACTCAGATGTTTAGGACGGGTGGTAGGGACAGAGCATCGAGTGACATTATACTGAGTGCACTATCCGAAAATTACCTCGAGCAATTAAACAGAGAACCGACTCGTGGAGATAACATCTTGGACCTACTGATAACAAACAGACCCGAACTTTTCGATTCTGTAAGTGCAGAACAGGGAATAAGTGATCATAAGGCCGTTGTAGCATCCCTGAATATGGAAGTTAATAGGAATATAAAAAAGGGATGAAGGTTTATCTGTTTAGCAAGAGTAATAGAAGGCAGATTTCAGACTACCTAACAGATCAAAACGAAAATTTCTGTTCCGACACTGACAATGTTGAGTGTTTATGGAAAAATTTCAAGGCAATCGTAAAATGCGTTTTAGACAGGTACGTGCCGAGTAAAACTGTGAGGGACGGGAAAAACCCACCGTGGTACAACAACAAAGTTAGGAAACTACTGCGAAAGCAAAGAGAGCTTCACTCCAAGTTTAAACGCAGCCAAAACCTCTCAGACAAACAGAAGCTAAGCGATGTCAAAGTTAGCGTAAGGAGGGCTATGCGAGAAGCGTTCAGTGAATTCGAAAGTAAAATTCTATGTACAGACTTGACAGAAAATCCTAGGAAGTTCTGGTCTTACGTTAAATCAGTAAGTGGCTCGAAACAGCATATCCAGACACTCCGGGATGATGATGGCATTGAAACAGAGGATGACACGCGTAAAGCTGAAATACTAAACACCTTTTTCCAAAGCTGTTTCACAGAGGAAGACCGCACTGCAGTTCCTTCTCTAAATCCTTCTGGCTGACATCGAAATAAGTGTCCAAGGAATAGAAAAGCAACTGGAATCACTCAACAGAGGAAAGTCCACTGGACCTGACGGGATACCAATTCGATTCTACACAGAGTACGCGAAAGAACTTGCCCCCTTCTAACAGCCGTGTACCGCAAGTCTCTAGAGGAACGGAGGGTTCCAAATGATTGGAAAAGAGCACAGGTAGTCCCAGTCTTCAAGAAGGGTCGTCAAGCAGATGCGCAAAACTATAGTCCTATATCTCTGACGTCGATCTGTTGTAGAATTTTAGAACATGTTTTTTGCTCGAGTATCATGTCGTTTTTGGAAACCCAGAATCTACTATGTAGGAATCAACATGGATTCCGGAAACAGCGATCGTGTGAGACCCAACTCGCGTTATTTGTTCATGAGACCCAGAAAATATTAGATAAAGGCTCCCAGGTAGATGCTATTTTTCTTGACTTCCGGAAGGCGTTCGATACAGTTCCGCACTGTCGCCTGATAAACAAAGTAAGAGCCTACGGAATATCAGACCAGCTGTGTGGCTGGATTGAAGAGTTTTTAGCAAACAGAACACAGCATGTTGTTATCAATGGAGAGACGTCTACAGACGTTAAGGTAACCTCTGGCGTGCCACAGGGGAGTGTTATGGGACCATTGCTTTTCACAATATATATAAATGACCTAGTAGATAGTGTCGGAAGTTCCATGCGGCTTTTCGCGGATGATGCTGTAGTATACAGAGAAGTTGCAGCATTAGAAAATTGTAGAGAAATGCAGGAAGATCTGCAGCGGATAGGCACTTGGTGCAGGGACTGTCCCTTAACATAGACAAATGTAATGTATTGCGAATACATAGAAAGAAGGATCCTTTATTGTATGATTATATGATAGCGGAACAAACACTGGTAGCAGTTACTTCTGTAAAATATCTGGGAGTATGCGTGCGGAACGATTTGAAGTGGAATGATCATATAAAATTAATTGTTGGTAAGGCGGGTACCAGGTTGAGATTCATTGGGAGAGTGCTTAGAAAATGTAGTCCATCAACAAAGGAGGTGGCTTACAAAACACTCGTTCGACCTATACTTGAGTATTGCTGATCAGTGTGGGATCCGTACCAGATCGGGTTGACGGAGGAGATAGAGAAGATCCAAAGAAGAGCGGCGCGTTTCGTCACAGGGTTATTTGGTAACCGTGATAGCGTTACGGAGATGTTTAATAAACTCAAGTGGCAGACTCTGCAAGAGAGGCGCTCTGCATCGCGGTGTAGCTTGCTCGCCAGGTTTCGAGAGGGTGCGTTTCTGGATGAGGTATCGAGTATATTGCTTCCCCCTACTTATACCTCCCGAGGAGATCACGAATGTAAAATTAGAGAGATTAGAGCGCGCACGGAGGCTTTCAGACAGTCGTTCTTCCCGCGAACCATACGCGACTGGAACAGGAAAGGGAGGTAATGACAGTGGCACGTAAGGTGCCCTCCGCCACACACCGTTGGGTGGCTTGCGGAGTATGAATGTAGATGTAGATGTAGATGTAGACTGATGACAAAAAAAATGCCCCTGTTTATGTATAGGTACAATCAATACTTCAAGGAAGGACGCAAGGATATGCACGATGGGAGATGTAGACCGCAGCAGATGTCCACCCAGTCTGGCCCCAGGAAATGCTGGGAAAGCCTGGTAGAAATCCAAAAGGAGGCCATCAGGTCTCAGCGACTGATGAGCAGCTCACATCTGCTTCGCTGCAAGGTTCTCCTCTCCCATTACAGATCCTGTCGAATCCATTTCCATAGCCAGGGGGATTGTGCAAAAAATTGGCTGAGGGACCTTCAAGATCATCTCCAGCTGATGGTGATGTTTCAAGTACAGCCCAGTGTGCTGGGCATGAAGAGTATTTTCCGTAACACACGAAGTATCGAGGCGTCATCCATAGTGATAGAGTGGATCAAAGTCCTATGCCAGTGTCAACTTTTGGTAAGGGTATGACATGTGGACGTCCCTCCTGATCCATTTTATCTTGAGTGCATGCATGTGGCGGTGCTGATATGAGCCATTGTCTGGATGAGTGGGATACTGTGGAACATTCCCATAGAATGCTATAATAGAAGCCCATGGAATATTGTCTCCATGCCACTACGTCTCAAGTGTAGAAAATGAAGTTCTTCCAGAGGGAAGACTTGGTGCAGAGTACAACTTCAAAAGGGTGGATGGTAGGTACTGTGCCAGTGCATGTCCTCTAGAGCTGACATTCTGCAAAAGCAAGATGGCCCACATTCAATTTCCATGGAAGAAGGCTTTGCCATACCCTCTAGCAGCCAAGGCTCACTGCACAGATTCGGGCTGTGTGGTCAGAAACTGCTACAGGTCACACTTCGGTTACTCTCGTTCCCTTGATAGTGGAAAGCATGATGTTAGGCCAGATGAATGCTAGTACAGTGCATAAAGCTAGACCAGTCAATGTGAATGTGTTCACATAAGTCCACGAGCTGGAGATTATTATATGTGGCCTGAGCTCCCATTTCGTTCGCATCGACAGCGCAGAAAGATACGTATATAACTTCTTTTCTGTGTTTACTTCGTATATTCTTACTTCCATTGCGTGTGAGTTTCGTATAGGAGTTGTAATTTCGAGTTTTACTTAATGTAATCGTAAATTCAGGCAGGTTGTAGCGCAGTCGTTAGGCATTTGTTTTGTTTTGGTACGTCAGTGGCACTTGTCTGTCTAGTAGGCTCTCAGAGACCAGTGTGGCCTGAGCTCCCAGTTGGTGCACATCGACAGCGGAGAAAGATACGTATATAACTTCTTTTCTGTGTTTACTTCGTATATTCTTACTTCCATTGCGTGTGAGTTTCGTATAGGAGGTGTAATTTCGAGTTTTACTTACTGTAATCGTAAATTCAGGCAGGTTGTGGCGCAGTCGTTAGGCATTTGTACAGGTTAGTTCATACATTCTTTGCGTGTTTCCCTTGGGTTATCTAGGCACGGACTCGTGTTCAGTAACTGGTGTTCAACATAGATTAGAATGGATAGGGATTGTGATTGCTGTGTTCGGATGAGGGCTGAGTTGGCATCCCTTCGCTCACAGCTGCAGGCGGCGCTGACTTCGGTCGCGCAGCTTGAGACTGTTGCCAATGGGCACTACTGTGGGGAGCCGGACTTGGGTATCACGGGAATGTCAACCTCGTCCCGTCTGTCGCCAGATCGGTCTGCCGCTGTGGTTGCCCCGGTTGCTGCCCGCAGTGGGGCTGAGCCGTCGCCTGTGGTTGATTGGGAGGTCATTCCAAGGCGTGGCAGGCAGCGAAAGACATCCCCGGAGGCTGATCAGAAAGCCTCCTGGGTGCGTCTGACAAACAGGTTTCAGGTATTGTCTCTGGCTGAGCCAGATGCGGCTGCCTGCCCTGTTCCAGAGGATGTTTCTCAGCCTTCAGGGTCCGGGCAATCACAGAGAGTGGGCATATTGGTAGTTGGGAGCTCCAATGTTAGGCGAGTAATAGGGCCCCTTAGGGATATGGCGGCTAAGGGGGGGAAGAAATCCAGTGTGCATTCCGGGTGGAGTCATTCCAGATGTGGAAAGGGCCCTTCCGGATGCCACGAAGAGCACAGGGTGCAGCCAGCTGCAGGTGGTGGCACATGTCGGCACTAATGACGTGTGTCGCTTTGGATCTGAGGAAATTCTCTCTGGATTCCAGCGGCTATCTGATTTGGTGAAGGCTGCCGGTCTTGCTTACGAGATGAAGGCAGAGCTCACCATCTCCAGCATCGTTGACAGAACCGACTGAGGACCTTCGGTGCAGAGCCGGTTGGAGGGTCTGAATCAGAGGGTTTTGCGACCGTGTTGGCTGTAGATTCCTTGACTTGCGCCATAGGGTGGTGGGTTTCGGGTTCCACTGAATAGGTCAGGAGTTCACTACACTCAGCTGGCGGCTACACGGGTAGCGGAGGCTGTGTGGCGTGGACTGGGCGGTTTTTTTAGGTTATAAGGCCTTGGGAAAGTACGGGGTGGGCTGCAATCTCAAAGTGTGCATGGCAAATACAGGACGTGCTTGGATCAAGGAACAGTTGGAATTGTAGTTGTAAATTGTTGTAGTTGTGCTGGGAAAGTCCCTGAGCTTCAAGCGCTAATAGAAAGCACAGAAGCTGAAATCGTTATAGGTACAGAAAGGTGGCTAAAGCCTGAAATAAGTTCTGCAGAAATTTTTACGAGGTCTCAGACGGTGTTCAGGAAAGATAGATTAGGCAGAATTGGTGGTGGAGTGTTTGTGTCTGTCAGTAGTGGTTTATCTTGTAGTGAAGTCGAAGTAGATACTCCGTGCGAATTGGTATGGGTGGAGGTTATACTTAACAGCCCATTAAGTTATTAATTGGCTCCTTCTACCGACCCCCAGATTTCGATGATATAGTTGCTGAAAAGTTCAGAGAAAATTTGAGTATTGTAACAAATAAATACCCCACTCATACGGTTATAGTTGGTGGGGACTTCAACCTTCTCTCGAAATGTTGGCAAAAATACTTGTTCAAACCGGTGGCAGGCAGAAAACATCTTCCGAGATCGTCCTAAATGCTTTCTCCGAAAATTATTTCGAGCAGTTAGTCCACGAACCCACGCGAATTGTAAATGGTTGCGAAAACACACTTGACCTCTTAGCCACAAACAATCCAGAGCTAATAGAGAGCATCATGACTGATACAGGGATTAGTGATCCTCGTTGTAGCTAGGCTCAATACCGTTTCTTCCAAATCCAGCAGAAACAAACGCAAAATAATTTTATTTAAAAAAGCGGATAAAGTATCACTAGAAGCCTTTCTAAGAGACAATCTCCATTCCTTCTGAACTAACTATGCAAATGTAGACGAGATGTGGCTCATATTCAAAGATATAGTAGCAACAGCAATTGAGAGATTCAAACCTCATAAATTGGTAAGAGATTGAACTGATCCCCCATGGTACACAAAACAGGTCCGAACGCTGTTGCAGAAGCAACGGGAAAAGCATGCGTTCAGAAGGACGCGAAATCCCGAAGATTGACTAAAATTTACAGCCGCGCGAAATTTGGCACGGACTTCAATGCGAAATGCGTTTAATAGGTTCCACAACGAAACAGTCTCGAAATTTGGTAGAAAATCCGAAGAAATTCTGGTCGTATGTAAAGTACACAAGCGGCAAGACGCAGTCAATACCTTCGCTGCGCAGTGCCGATGGCACTGTTACCGACGACTGTGCCGCTAAAGCGGAGTTATTGAACGCAGTTTTCCTAAATTCCTTCACCGGGGAAGACGAATGGAATATTCCAGAATTTGAAACACGAACAGTTGCTAGCTGCTAGCATGAGTTTCTTAGAAGTAGCTACCTTAGGGGTTGCGAAGCAACTCAAATCGCTTGATACGGGCAAGTCTTCAGGTCCAGATTGTATACCGATTAGGTACCTTTCAGATTACGCTGATACAATAGCTCCCTACTTAGCAATCATATACAACCGCTCGCTCACCGATAGATCTGTACCTACAATTGGAAAATTGCGCAGGTCGCACCAGTGTTTAAGAAGGGTAGTAGGAGTAATCAATCGAACTACAGACCTGTATAATTGACGTCGGTTTGCAGTAGGGTTTTGGAACATATACTATATTCAAACATTATGAATCACCTCGAAGGGAACGATCTATTGATACGTAATCAGCATGGTTTCAGAAAACATCGTTCTTGTGCAACGCTGCTAGCTCTTTATTCGCACGAAGTAATGGCCGCTATCGACAGGGGATCTCAAGTTGATTCCGTAATTTCTAGATTTCCGGAAAGCTTTTGACACCATTCCTCACAAGCGACTTCTAATCAAGCTGCGGGCCTATGGGGTATTGTCTCAGGTGTGCGACTGGATTCGTGATTTCCTGTCAGGAAGGTCGCAGTTCGTAGTAATAGACGGCAAATCGAGTAAAACTAAGTGATATCAGGTGTTCCCCATGGAAGCGTCCTGGGACCTCTGCTGTTCATGATCTATATAAATGACCTGGGTGACAATCTGAGCAGTTCTCTTAGGTTGTTCGCAGATGTTGCTGTAGTTTACCGTCTAGTAAGGTCATTTGAAGACCAGTATCAGTTGCAAAGCGATTTAGAAAAGATTGCTGTATGGTGTGGCAGGTGGCAGTTGACGCTAAATAACGAAAAGTGTGAGGTGATCCACATGAGTTCCAAAAGAAATCCGTTGGAATTCGATTACTCGATAAATAGTACAATTCTCAAGGCTATCAATTCAGCTAAGTGCCTGGGTGTTAAAATTACAAAAACTTCAGTTGGAAAGCACATAGATAATATTGTGGGGAAGGCGAGCCAAAGGTTGCGTTTCATTGGCAGGACACTTAGAAGATGCAACAAGTCCACTAAAGAGACAGCTTACACTACACTCGTTCGTCCTCTGTTAGAATATTGCTGCGCGGTGTGGGATACTTACCAGGTGGGATTGACGGAGGACATCGAAAGGGTGCAAAAAAGGGCAGTTCGTTTTGTATTATCACGTAATAGGGGAGAGAGTGTGACAGATATGATACGCAAGTTGGGATGAAAGTCATTAAACAAAGACATTTTTCGTCGCGACGAGATCTATTTACGCAATTTGTTACCAACTTTCTCTTCCGAATGTGAAAATATTTTGTTGAGCCCAACCTACATACGTAGGAATGATCATCAAAATAAAGAGAAATCGGAGCTCGAACAGAACGGTTTAGGTGTTAGGTTTTCCCGCGCGCTGTTCGGGAGTGAAATGGTAGAGAGATAGTATGACTGTGGTTCGATGAACCCTCTGCCAAGCACTTAAATGTGAATTGCAGAGTAATCATGTAGATGTAGAAGTTCTGTGTACAGAGGATGCAGTAACTTGTCCTTTGGGGCTTCGGTGGAGAATCAATCATCCATCCAGAACGAAGGCATCTTGCTGTCCCATAAAGAGAGGCATGGTCACATCAATGAAAGAGATAGATCATTCATGATGCTGACTCAATCCAAACGGCATGTAGCTGTTAAGTCTGACTCAGGGAGATACGAGGAACACCACCACTCTGCTACCAGTTGCAGATGCATGTGAGACACAAATCATGTTGCCAATTGGTCCTGTGAAATCTTTGATATGAACTTCCCGAAGGAACGCAATGTCAATGTCCACCGTGCTGAGCTTGCCCTGGAGCATGGACAGATTATAACATGGATGTATGTTACTGAGATTAAGTGTTGCCAGGCAGTAGGTGCAACCTGCTGCTGCCTGCAGTAAGTTGTCTGGCACAGTGTTTGTGGCTGCCACAAGGGCACCATCAAAGCTGCCAATGCAGCCAGTCTGTGATTGGATGGTGCTGGACACAGCCAAGGGAGCACCCTGTCTTCAGAGCTCATGCACTCTGACTCATCTTCAATGTCATCTGCTCAAGTCAGATGTGACACTCGGTAGCCATTGAAGAGTATTGTCAACACAGTGTTTGCATGCATGCTAAGTACAACAAGGTGGACTGTCAGTGGCAGGCATAGATACTGTCGTCGCTGCAACTTCATGATGGGACAGAAGGGCAGCGTTGGTAGCGAGGGGGGGGGGGGGTAATTGTATCGAATGCCTGGGTGTTGAAGTCCTCTGTGTCATATAACAGGTCCTCATCCTATCGATGCATCTGAAGAAGGCAATTGTCAGATGATGTACAATGCCTCTTTTTGTGTTTTCGCAGGGACTGTTGTTTGCAGACATTTGCTCCGTGTGAGAGTGTAGGCTGCAGTCATCCAGTGTTGCCCCCATTAGGAGGAATCCGGAAGTCAGAGCAGCTCCTGATTCGACAACTGTATTCTGATGGTCAGACTTTAGGTGCGAGTGGTTGTTTTCATTAGTAGTTCAGCTAGCGACAATGTGAAAGGAGGTGAGTGAACTGCCGTACGGTCGTCGATTATCAATGGCAGTACGGTGTCTCAGACCTGTGAAGATCTGTCACTTTTGTAACCACACTTTAGTTGAGGGGAAGTGTAGTGGGCGTCGCAGGAGGTGCGACTTCGCCGATCTGTGCCTGAAACAGTCTGCCTCGGGTACATGCTGACTGGACGTAGCCTTACTGGGAGCAAGGGAGCGATTGTTCATCATATGTGACGATGGTCTTGCAGGCTCTGATAACTACGTTGGACAGCATGTTCTTCGTGCAGTCTCGATTTTCTGCACAACATTTAAGACGTGATATGTCTAAAATGATCAGCACTTTGCAGCTAGGTGGCCTTTCACATAGCTGTACAGTTTGAAGTCTTTTGTCACATCTGGTGGGACTTTGAAAGGGTGGGGAGTGTGGGGGACAAATCCAGCGTGGTCCATCGTGAAAGCCCCTGTATGACCGTTACCCAGTGCGTAAACTAGAAATCGTGAGCATGTCTGAACAACACCTGTGCTGTGCATATCTCCCTATTTACAGTGTCATATAGCCAGTAATTGATATTTGAATTCCGCTGTTGTGTTGAGATGCAGTATGAAGATTGTCCCGGATAAAACGGTCAATTCCATGTGGTCAGAGCATTGCACAGTCCACCCGAAAAGAGGTCTCAGTTGTGGCCTGGCAGTAAGAGTGTGCCACAGCACCCTCGAAGGACGGACGCGATACATTTCGTGCAGCAAGAAGATAAACACTCACGGACGTGCTGCACGACAGGCCGATTGTGAGAAAGACGTCCTCGCCTCTCTGCTGCCAAGGGCAGACTGCTACTGAGCGAACCACATGATCTGTTGTAGAAATTGCCTTATTTTAGAGAATTGAAGTGCGCAGGGAACATTCAGTCAATTTTCGCAAGAGTTTTTGAGAATCGCATTGAATCTTTGTCAGATTAACATCTGAGTTTTGAACTTCACGTACAACAAATATAAAAAAATTACAAAAATCCACTTTACGGATGAGTCAAATACTTTCCAGAAGCCGCGAAATACGGTGTCTACCTGGCCCTGCTGGTGGACACAGCGCCGCGCCGGTATAAATAGCGCGCGTTCGGTTTTGGCGATAAATCGTGTGCCCCGCTTGTCGCCGCACCTGCCTCTGGTGTGGCTGTGGCGCGGCCGAGTCGGAATGCGGCGGCAGACGGATGCGCCGGCGGGCTGGCGGCGCGCCACCGCACTCGCTCTTGCTTTCAGCCGCGTTAAATGGGGGTTAACGGCGGCGGCCCGCGTGTGGCGCGCGGCGTCAAACCCTGCAGCCGCGCGGGAAGGCGGCCGGTACGAGCTCGCCTAATGACACAGGCGAATGAGCGGCGTGACTTAGGGTTAGTCGTCCTGTGGCAGATGTCCCGCGCTATAAAGTGTCAGCAAAATCCGGCTCCCATTTCAAAAAATCGTAAGTTGAAAAGTATGAAGTGAAATGATTGTATAGCATCCCACTTGGGATCCAGTCTGGGCTTTTTGGCTGCCTATTGCAAGTCTTATTAGACGCCACTTCGACGACTTGCGCGCCAATGATGATGAAATTATGAGGAGAACACCATATCCAGTCTCCCAGTACATAAAATCTCCGACCCAACCAGAAATCGATCCCACTCCCTCCACATGGCAGTCGGCCATTTTGTTCATCAATGTTCTCGGCATTTGGTCTGGGTGCACATCACATGATTCCTCTTCAAATTCTTCGTTGAATACTTGTTTTTTTTTTTTTTTTTTAATTATGACAGAAGGCGTTCAGCTACCTTGCCAGCATCACCCGTCTACAGAGTCGAACATGAAAATTGTTAGAGATGGAGATGTTGTATCAGGATTCGCAGTTTTCGGTTTTCCTTGGTCCTTCGTTGTAAATTTCATATGGTATACATCAAAATGACGACACACCGCGAGTGTGTTCAGAACTCAAACGTGTGGCAACGCCGCCAGTATGGACACCACTCACAAAATGTCATACTGAGGTGGATCAAAGTGTCAAAAGACCTTCCTGGAAGTGGGCATCCCTCTGTATCTTGAGCACACGTTGATTCAGTGTACGCTACATTTCCATGAAACTTCTGTAAGTCAATTTGGCACGGATCACTCGAATAGCAGGAAGCAAGAACGATTACTGTCCATAATGTCACATAAGAGATCAAAACTTTCTGTGTGCAGGGTGCAAAGCATTGCATCCTCTGTGCTATGCGTGCCTGTGTTCCGTGTTGGCCTCCATAGATGCTGACAATGATTACCTGCAAAAGTGTGTTTTCAGATGCAGTAATTTTCCACATTTTGGACATATGAATCGCCGGAACATCAAGATTTGCGTACGAAAACACACCCAACATGCTGTATCTGCAGTCACGCACCTACCAGACAGCAACTTGTCACACACCTATGTCCCACAGGTGGCGCAGCACCGGGCGTCATTTACTCGAGTGCTTGCCTCTCGTGTTAGCAAGTATCAGAGACACTGTAACCTCCCAACAGTAAAAAAATATGTTCAAATGGTTCCAATGGCTCTGAGCAATATGGGACTTAACTTCTCAGGTTATCAGTCTCCTAGAACTAAGAACTACTTAAAACTAACTAACCTAAGGACATCACACATATCCATGCCCGAGGCAGGATTCAAACCTGCGACCGTAGGGGTCGCGCGGTTCCAGACTGAGGTGCCTAGAACCGCTCGGCCACTCCGGCCGGCAAAAATATGTATAACATGCCGTAACCTCGGAATAATAACGTGTCTAGCCTCTCAATAAAATTCTGGCTCACTTATAATCTTTCAATAATTGTCTGTGAATTTAAATTGGTAAATTTTGGACGTCAGCAGTGCTGCGTCATGGCCCTGAAAATTCATTCTGAATAAATTGAAAAATCTTACCTCAGTGAAGTCGCCGGATAACGTGTATATATCTGCTCCTATAAGAAATTTTCCTGGCACAGCCCAGTGCAATGCTGGCCGCTAGATTTGTCATGTATAAAAAGAAACAACTGATTTTTCTTTACGATAATCGGGATGACCATGGATTGCAGAAATTAGTAAAATCTTTAAATTCAGATGAATGATTGACAAAGAGTTAATTTTATAAAAAAGATTATTATTAAAAGATTTTTGAAATATTTACATGAGACTTGATATAACAATAGTACAAATTTTACTGTAACAAACTACATATGCTCTGCGTGCGGCTTCTTTTACCTTATACTACATTGCTCAGGCACCGCCATCGCTCCCGCCAACTCCTCATACCAGCTGGCTCGCTACTACTACACCTCTACTCTTACTGCAGCCAACACTGCTCTCTGCTCTGAGATTCTCTTATAGCTTACATATCGCAGGCAGCGCGTGAGCAATCCATCGAAATTACACCCGCTCGAGTGCAATAGCAATAAATTCCTCTTTCATGGACCTCTTCCCTCCACTGGGGAGAGGGGGGGGGGGTAAAAATTTGACAGCGATGGTGTGTTAATTGGACTTGCTATAAGCAACAAATTTTTCTATAATCTATTTAATTTAGTCTACAGTCACAGAGTATATATATCTATATATAACACTATTGATAAAAATATAAGTACAGAACATATTAAACAATGAAATAAAGTGCACACGCACTGTAAGTCTTTAGCATGTTTAGGAGAACTGATGATATTAACAGGTGAAATGAAGTTCACACACTGTATAAGTCTTCAGCATTTTACAAGAATGAAACCATTGAGAAATGAAATAAAGCGCATACGCACTGTATTAGTCTTTAACATTTTTACAAGAACTAGGAAAGGAATGGGAAGGATAGCATCATTGTTGTAGCAGAGTGGGTTGCACATAGCTGCATTAAAAGTTCATATCTTTCCACATAAGCACAACACCAAGTGAGACAATCTGAAGTTCCCTTCACTGAAGCATTTATCAGTGTAGCCAAGACACTGAAACGTTATATTAATATCGTATGTTATCATTTTGGTAGTACATTAGGTACACCAAACAGTAGGACCATAATGACACCTCCGTCGGTCAGAGTGGTGGACAGCTTGTCAACACCACATTCTGATAGAATCCATACTCTTACATGAACGTAGAATTAGTGCAAAAACCAAATATAGTGTTCCATGATCATGGACAGGACATACGGATATAGCAGTAATTGGTGGTAATTAGGTCAGAGGGTGAATGACATTAAGTCTAATGCTAGTCATCATTCAGAATTACACTAGTGTATCAACCGATTTGAATAATTATTGCCACGCATTGGCTAGTTACACAGCATTTATGTAGTACGTATGGTGTATTACATAACATTCATAAGTCGTCTCATTGCAGTAATCATTGGCATTCATTGGCCAGTTACAAAACATTTATGTAGTATTTGTGGAGTATTACATAACATTGGCATCATAAGTCATCTCATTACAGTAATTATTGGCATCATTGGCCAGTTACAAAGCATTTATTATGCATTATTCAGAAGTCATCATTCAAGACAGGAGTTATTGCATGTAGCATCAAGCTGCTAGTGTTTATATATATATCACGCAAGTGACATAAGACATATTTAAAATGTAAGACACTGGAACTAGTACTCAAGGTGTTTAGGCCAATAATACATAGACATAATGGAATTAATACATCAAAAAAATTTGCATTATATTTAGGACTTTAAATATCTTAAACTGGTAGCATGATTTAGTTGTATACTGGTAGTACTTGGGACTAATAATATTTTTTTGTGCTAGCAATGTATTGCGTTGGGATCGATAGTCAATTGCTGGGGCATGAAAATATTTACTTTTGACTTATTGCTGGAAATAAGGATTAATAACGTCATTCGTCATGACTCAGCTGTAGCAAGGTTATGAAACAAGTAGAGTATATGTGATCACATTCATGAATGATACACAACTGGGTAAGAAAAATGCAAGTACTAGAACAGGTTTAATAACTAAGTGCTTGTAGCATATTATCATGAAAAGCTTCTCCTGAAAAAAATACAAAGTGGATTATTGAGCTGAAAGAACAAATGTATATTATGCTGAAAAGTAGTAAACTTCGAATTAACAGATAATGAAACGTGTACTTAATATGTATGTATTCTAGCTATCTTTCTCAAATAATTCAGTCTTTATACTATGCGACATGACAAACTGTCTAAAAGAACTTCAACAAATACTTAAACAACTACATAGCATTTCTTAACTAATAGAAAATATATAAAATTCATCATTATCATCTGCAAAGAAAAACTTCATTATTCATATTACCATATTCTTCATATAACTATTTATCATGTATTATCATCTGCAAAACATACACTTCATTATTCATTATTCATATTACCATTTTCTCATACAACTATTCATTATCATTCATTATTTCATATATTATACAGTTTCTTACTTGTAGCATATTTCATCACTAAAAGTAACATGTGTAGTTCTGTCTGAGCCTGCAATAATCACCTCGTATTCTGAAAGAAAAATAATTAGTCAAGACTGCTATCATACGATGTGTATAGTATATTCTTGTTAATGCTTGTTAATTCTGATCCATTTACTCTTCATGACAGGTTATTACATTTTCTTTCGTTCATTCTGATGGTAAAATTTCCATTTCATGGTAAACCACTGTGGTTGTTTAATTTATTTCTTTTACACGGTATTGCTTTCTGAAAATGATGGATATGGATTAATATCTTGCATTTAATTCATATACCCATTAAATGGAAACTTGTTTCTAGTGATATGACTAAGTATACAGCATAGCATGACAGAAAACGTATTAAGTCAAAACCATAGACGATTTTCAAGTGCAAAAATGTACACACAATATCATAATGTAGTAGCAAAAAATTGTAAAATAGTCAAGATATTGAGATATCATAAGGCAAAATGTTAGTCAACTGGTGTTGGATAAATGTGTGCGTACTAATATCTTCTGTTCTATGTGAAAGTCACGGCGCGTAGAAACCTGTTTTTGCTGTCTTCTCCGGCGCTCTGCGGCACGTTTGATGTTGTTGAGCGCAATGTCAGTTATTTCATGGTGGCGTAGTCGACGAGATGTAGGAAAGGATACTAACTCTAATTTTGTTGGGTAGTTCAACATTTTTCAATATAACAGTCCGAGATAGCATAGTAGATTCATTTGGTATGGAGTTAATTACATCCTGGAATGAGAGTATGTGTGTATCCCAATCAATATGTCTTTTATGGCAGTATATTCTACATAGTTTACCAATTTCTTTCATCAGTCGTTCAGAAGGGTTCGAAGAAGCGTGATACCTGAATATATAGATCGGAGAAATGTTTCTAGTTCGTAACATACGTGTCCATATCGCAGATCGAAACTGTGGTGCATTGTCGGAAATTACTTTCAATATGTGTCCTACACGGAATAAAAAATGTTTTACAAATGCACTCGAAATAGATTTAGCAGTAGCTTTGCGTAACGGAGTGAAGGTAACAAATTTCGAAGTAGAGTAACGAAACCTCTATTAGATCTGGGAATCGGACCAAAAATGTCTACAGCGGCCATATGTCTCAATTTTATCGCTACAGTGGGATGTAACGGAAGGATATGTGAAGTCGTGTCTGATTTAGCTTTCTGGCAGATTTTACATGACGCAAAAACTCGTCGAATAAGTTTCTCCATGTTGGCAAAATAACAGTTCTGTCTCAGTATAGGAAAACATTTTCTGGCTCCATAAGGTGAGTAACTTAAATGAGTATACCACATTAATTTAACAAGCTCGTCAGGAATACATAATAACCAGTTGTTGTCAGGGTGAGAGCGGCGAAACAGAATGTTCTTGTATTCAGTATAAAGGTTTCTAATGGTAACGTTATTCCTATCTTACCGAAGGTGTCTAATTTCTTTCCATACGTTGTCCTTGCTCTGCTCTTGTGCTATGTCTCGTAATGACGACGAAATGAAATTTTCAAATGCAACTTGTTGAATATACATGACACTAAAATTTGCTTGGCAGAAGCTGGTTGCGATCTCTTTCTGATTGTTGCTGAGAGAACGGGATAGTGCGTCTGCTACAATATTTTTTGTACCGGGAATGTGAACAACTGTAAAATTAAATTCCTGTAAATAAAGTTTCCATCTGCTTAACCTGTCATGTGAAAATTTAGCGGAAAGTAGAAACTGTATAGCTCTATGATCTGTATAAACGGTAGTAAGTCTTCCATAAATAAAATGCCTAAATCTGGTAAATGCCCATACAACGCATAATGTTTCAAGTTCTGTAACAGAATAATTGCGTTCAGCTAGTGGCAGAATTCGATTTGCAAAAGCGATGTTTTTAATTACTGTAGTACCGTCTTCTTCAGTTTCCTGACAAACGTGTGCGCTTAGAGCTGTGTTAGAACTGTCGGCGGCAATGGAAAAATTTCTGGTAGGATCTGGGAGTCATAAAAGTGGTGCGTTCAACAAGGCATGTTTCAAATTAACAAATTCAGACTGTGCTGGGCTATCCAAGGACCAAACAGCGTTTTTACCCGTCAATTGGCATAATCTAGGGGTGACTAAAGCAGAATAATGAATAAATTTACGGAAAAAGTTAATTAATAGCAGAAAGCTGCGTAGTTGTTTCTTCGTCGTTGGAACAGTAATGTCACGTAAAGCTTGAAGTTTTTCCGGGTCAGGTTCAATACCTTCTACTGAAATTACATGTCCAAGAAATTTTTTAGAAGTTTTGCTTGATTTGCTAAGATTAACTGTGAGTCCTTGTGCACGAAAAGTTTGCAACAGTTGTTCAAGAATCAGATTGTGTTCAGACCAGTTAGCTTCTGCGATAAGGATGTCGTCTACATATGTTGTGATTCTGTCTTTAAGTTCTGTCGGAAGTATAGTATTCAAACCGCGAATAAATGCTGCTGAAGAAATTGTTAGACAGAACGGTAATTTGCAAAACTGGTAAGTCACCAAAACAGAGAAATGCTGTGTACTTTCTGCAGTTCGGGTGGAGCTGAATTTACCAAAATCCCGATTTCAAATCTGATGTGGAATAAATAGCAGTACCATGAAATTCCTGTAGAAGTTCTTCTAATGTCTGTGGGCAATCTGTTTCATTGATAATTTCGTTGACATGACGCGAATCAAGTACGAGGCGAAGTCATCCATCCTTTTTCTTAACAATATGGAGGGGTTTATGTACGGACTAACTGCCGGTTCAATAATTCCTTGGTCAAGCATAGCTTGCAATTCTTTCTTAACTTGTTCTCTGTGAATATACGGAATGGGATAATGTTTGGCTTTAAATGTGTCGTGCTGTTTAACTTGAAATTCATACATGAAACCGGACATAGTACCAGGGATGTTGTCAAAAATTGGAGCTTGCTGTAAAAGAATTTTGCGTAGCTCTGTACATTAATCTGTATTTGCACAGCTGTTTTACTCTCTCAGAAATCATTTGCGTAACGTCATAGTCGGCTTCGTCTAGTGCATTGTAGTTGTGTACGTACGTATCTGTGAACAATGTGGAATGACAGTGTGTGTTACGCGATGTAGAAATGACCTCTGTTCGATTAATTGCTTGTTCTTCTGCAGATAAAGCGTGCTGAAATTCTAATGCCAGTTGTAGTTTTTCATCCTTTAACATTAAACAGGAATTTTGAAAGTCAATAATTGCGTCGTGTTGTACCAAAAAATTCGTACCTAAAATGTCTGTTGTCAATAAGGGAACAGTCCAAAAATTTGAGTGGAACGTATGACCTGCAGTACGAAATGATAAGTGTGTCTGTAATTTTACATCTACTCCTTTACCAGATACTGCCTCTTTTACTTTAGTTTTGCCTAATGGTAACGTAGAATAAGTATTCTCTTTGTTACACTCGTTGAATGTTTCTTCATTTATAACTGGCATAGGTGATCCAGAATCGATTACTGCTGAAAGTGTGGATAATCCAATCTTTACTTCAATAACGTGTGGGAAATGGTTTTTTGAATAACTGGTTTTTCATGTAAAAGTGTCTCGGATGTCGTCTAAAGTAACATTTTCATGAACAAGATTCTCTGTATCAAAAGTACTGTGTCCAGTCAAATTCTTTATGACGTGCTGTTATTTACAGGAGGATGCTGCGGCATTTAGACTATTTGTACTGTTCTGTTATTTTGTCCTGAGGTATTTGGCTGAGGATGATACCGACTGTCTGGTTCATTCATAATAATCTGTTGTGGATGATTCTGCTGCTGATAAGACCTACTGTTATTAAATGTACGCTGAAAACTGTGCTCATTAGTTTTACGTCTGTCGTGATAATCATTACTATACGGCGCGTTGCGATAGGAGTTGAAAACATGTGTTTTCTGTGCTAGCGATTTCCTTGTTGCTGTGCGTTACTATTTGGCGTAGTCGACGCTATACGTGTAGGCGGCGAAACGTTAAAGCTTGGTTGACCCTGCACATTATATTGTTGGTTAGGTATGCTAACCGGCTGGTTTTGTTGTTGTGGGGAAAAGCCTCTATTGTCAAAATGTTTGCTGTTGCTGATAATTTTAACGATATTGATAATTAAAATTTTCTCTGTTATTAAAGTTCTGGTGATTGTCATTTCTGGAGCGTATAATGATAACTGTCGCTTTCATGTAAAACTTGTCGTATCAGGTTTTCTTTACTCATTCTTAATCCTAGATAGATCGATAGTTGAAGAGTTGTTTTGATAGATATAAAGGATAGTAAGAGTAGGCAGCAGTGCAGAAAACTAAAGAAGAAATATCACTACTACGGTTCGGGGCCCTGTGCACGCTGTGGCACATATTCATTGAAGTGTAATGAATCCCCATGAGGTCAAAAACTGCAAATAAATTTTAGTTTCTGCATTACAGGGCAAGCCGGTGGAAATGCAAAAGCAAATTCTTGTATGCAGTCCAAAGGGTGTACTTGAGTTCTGTCATTTTTAAATACCTTAAATTTCCTAACGGATAGAAAGTTCTTGTAATCAAAATTATCATCTCTGAATGTGTGAGCAGGTTCAGGATTGTATGATAGTCTGTTTGTCTCTGTCTGTTCGGAATCTAAATCACGCACTCTCTATAAATTACCTAAGCTATACTGACTGTGTGTGACAAATGTTCAGAATGTGGCTTATGCTGTGACGTGTTAGGGGCTGAAACATTTTTCATTTGTCACTTCTTGCTGTAAAGATTACACTTTTCTACGCAATGTATTATTGGACGAACCTATCTCACTGATTGTCTGCTGTAAGTTTTGGAAATCGGGTGTTTCATTGAACGAAACTGGCGACATATCGTCTGAATTAGTGTGATTGTTATTTTCTATAACGTCAATACGACTGGCTAATTCATCAAATTTTTCAGTTAGTGCTTTTACCTGATCGTCATTTTTAGTGTCGCAAGCATTAATTTGTTTTTGCATTTTTCGTGTGGTTTTGTTCAATTTCTTAACGTCTGCTTTAATGGCATCGGGATCCTGTATTAATTCCAATTGTTCAAGTCTGCTGGTCATTGTCTGAAAGTCTACTGTGTGTGCGTCTGATTTTGTTTTAAGATCGGAGATTTCATCATGCAATTCGGTGTTAAACTGTTTGATTTCATCTGATAATGTAGCAATGTTGTTGTCTACGTATGTTTTTGCTTTGCACTTACGCTTATCTTCCTGTCTCTGTGCAGTAATTGTTTCCATGACTTGTTCCTTTACTTTGCTCTGTTCCTGTATGAATTTACGGTAACGCGTTTCACTGTTTTGTAGGTGGTGATTAAAACGTTCGTCAATTTGGCTGTTTTGTTGTTCAAATTTCTTGTCGACTTTCGTATCCAGTGTGCGTGAAAGTTCTGCTGACATTAATTTAAACTCGTCGCGTAACTGTGTTGCGTTTTCTGAACATTGCTTAGCAACTGCACTGACTTCATCTCTAATTAATTTTGTTGTGTCTGCATGTGTATTACGTAATTCTTGCGCAACGGGTCTAATTTCTTCACTACTATTCCTAGCAAAAGCCTTAATTGCCTCACGTAATTGTTCTTTAGTATCATGACATTGCACGGAAACGGCTGCAATCTGTTCGTTAATCTGTTTAAAGTTCTCATTAATTTGTTTGATCGACCTGTGGTGTTTTTCATTCGACTGTTTGAAATTTTCATTAAGTTTTTTGTTCGATTCATTGAGTTGTAGCAATAATGTCACAACTTGATCCATGCCAAAATTAGCGACACTATTTTCTGTGCTGTGTGATCGTGTATCGGCATGTGTCACGTTTTGTGTAACCATTTGGTCATTGTCTGATTCACGAAAAGGTTTGCTAATTGGATGTGTACTGTTGGTCCCTACATCGGAATCAAATAAATCTGACTTATTTTGACTACATTGTTCATCTTCGTTGGAAACTTTTATCTGTTCACTGTGTGAATTTTGAAAATCAGGTGTGTCAAACTGGGCAGCGCTCACTGACGGAACGTGCCACGTCATCAATCGTCTCTAAATTTACTGTGGACATGACTAAATTTGATTGCTTATCATTTAGAGTAGAATCATTACTGGTGGTCCGCACGCACTGATTATCTGTAACTGGAGGATTACCACTGTGATAGCGAGTGTCGTTAGTATTATCAGTCAAACTATTCAAGTCGGCTTTTCCTCTCATTGCGCATCGCGATGTACTGTTGGTAGTTTTTTGCGGCATTTTCACAACTCATAGGTAGGCCCAAAATCAAAGACAAAGCAAAACGGAATAAATACAATAACAACAAAGAGCTATAAATTGCCGATGATCTGTGAAAGGAGTAGTGACAAATTAGTAAATGCGTTGTGCCAGACGCAAACTACATTTAACATATGATAAATAAGAGCAGATATATAACGGGCTACTTCTCAAAAATTCACAAAAAATACGATCCTGGCTGGTTGCCGACACGTGTAACGTACCAACAGTAAAAAATACGTATAACATTCTGTAATCTAGCAATAATAACGTGACTAACCTCCCAATAAAATTGTGGCTCACTTATAATCTTTCAATAATTGACTGTGAATTTAAATTGGTAAATTTTGGACGTCAGCAGTGCTGCGTCGTGGCCTTGAAAATTCATTCTGAATAAATTGAAAAATTTTACCTCAGTGAAGTCGCCGGATAACGCGTATATATCTGCTCCTATAAGAGATTTTTCTGGCACAGTCCAGTGCAATGCTGGCCGCTAGATTTGTCATGTATAAAAGAAACAACTGATTTTTCTTTACGATAATCGGAATGACCATGAATTGCAGAAATTAGTAAATTCTTTAAATTCAGATAAATGATTATCAAATAGTTAATTTTATAAAAAAAGATTATTGAAAGATTTTTTTGAAACATTTGCGTGGGACTTGATATAACAATAGTACAAATTTTGTTGTAACATATGCTGCTTTTACCTTGTATTACATTGCTCAGGCACCACCATCGCTGCCGGTCGCAGGTTCGAATCCTGCCTCGGGCATGGATGTGTGTGATATCCTTAGGTTAGTTAGGTTTAATCAGTTCTAAGTTCTAGGCGACTGATGACCTCAAAAGTTAAGTCGCATAGTGCTCAGAGCCATTTGAACCATTTTTGAACCACCATCCCTCCCCCACGACCGGTCCCGCCAACTCCACACACCAGACTGCTCGCTACTACTTACTCCTACTGCTACAGACACTGCTATTACTGCATACAACACTGCTCTCTGCTCTGAGATTCTCTTATAGCTTACATATCGCAGGCAGCGCGTGAGCAATCCATCGAAATTACACCTGCTCGAGTGCGCCAGCAATAAATTCCTCATTCATGTACCTCTTACAACATCAACCAAACAGCTGGTTGGTTATTCAGACTCGTCGCCAGTTGCCACAAGAAGCGCCAGTCTTGCCAACAGCAGTACGCACACCCATGACTGTGGTGCTGCTACCGTGGGCACTGTTTCACCTCCACATCTCACTTGAAGCCGCCAGGTGTCGTCATCGTGGCAAAGCGACACAGTCCCTACCACAGGGCGCCTCCGTGACTGTGGTATTATAGTGCATAACAGCGCCCTTGCAGTCAGAGGCGATTAGTGCACCTTGTGTCACTTTAGTAACTGTGAGTCAAGCTGCTGTGGCTGGCACTACACCAGACATAACAGTTCTCACACACTTCAAGAGACTTGACTGAGAACTGTTTCCTGTATTTCTATAATTAAGCTCCATCTTTACAGCAATAAACTTGATAGTCACAGTCTGTGCATCAATTTTCCCCACATCTAACCCGAAATGTGGGGAAAATTGATGCCCAGACATCAATTTTCCCCACATCTAACCCGAAATGCCCCCCCATGAACCATGGACCTTGCCGTTGGTGGGGAGGCTTGCGTGCCTCAGCGATACAGATGGCCATACCGTAGGTGCAACCACAACGGAGGGGTATCTGTTGAGAGGCCAGACAAACATGTGGTTCCTGAAGAGGGGCAGCAGCCTTTTCAGTAGTTGCAGGGGCAACAGTCTGGATGATTGACTGATCTGGCCTTGTAACATTAAGCAAAACGGCCTTGCTGTGCTGGTACTGCGAACGGCTGAAAGCAAGGGGAAACTACAGCCGTAATTTTTCCCGAGGACACGCAGCTTTACTGTATGATTAAATGATGATTGTGTCCTCTTGGGTAAAATATTCCGGAGGTAAAATAGTCACCCATTCGGATCTCCGGGCGGGGACTACTAAAGAGAGCGTCATCAGGAGAAAGAAAACTGGCATTCTACGGATCGGAGCGTGGAATGTCAGATCCCTTAATCGGGCAGGTAGGTTAGAAAATTTAAAAAGGGAAATGGATAGGTTAAAGTTAGATATAGTGGGAATTAGTGAAGTTCGGTGGCAGGAGGAACAAGACTTTTGGTCAGGTGATTACAGGGTTATAAATACAAAATCAAATAGGGGTAATGCAGGAGTAGGTTTAATAATGAATAAAAAAATAGGAGTGCGGGTAAGCTACTACAAACAGCATAGTGAAAGTATTATAGTGGCCAAGATAGACATGAAGCCCATACCTACTACAGTAGTACAAATTTATATGCCAACTAGCTCTGTAGATGACGAACAAATTGAAGAAATGTATGACGAGATAAAAGAAATTATTCAGGTAGTGAAGGGAGACGAAAATTTAATAGTCATGGGTGACTGGAAATCGTCAGTAGGAAAAGGGAGAGAAGGAAACATAGTAGGTGAATATGGATTGGGGGGAAGAAATGAAAGAGGAAGCCGCCTTGTAGAATTTTGCACAGAGCATAACTTAATCATAGCTAACACTTGGTTCAAGAATCATAAAAGAAGGTTGTATACCTGGAAGAATCCTGGAGATACCAAAAGGTATCAGATAGATTATATAATGGTAAGACAGAGATTTAGGAACCAGGTTTTAAATTGTAAGACATTTCCAGGGGCAGATGTGGATTCTGACCACAATCTATTGGTTATGAACTGCAGATTGAAACTGAAGAAACTGCAAAAAGGTGGGAATTTAAGGAGATGGGACCTGGATAAACTGAAAGAACCAGAGGTTGTAGAGAGTTTCAGGGAGAGCATAAGGGAACAATTGACAGGAATGGGGGAAAGAAATACAGTAGAAGAAGAATGGGTAGCTCTGAGGGATGAAGTAGTGAAGGCAGCAGAGGATCAAGTAGGTAAAAAGACGAGGGCTAATAGAAATCCTTGGGTAACAGAAGAAATATTGAATTTAATTGATGAAAGGAGAAAATATAAAAATGCAGTAAATGAAGCAGGCAAAAAGGAATACAAACGTCTCAAAAATGAGATCGACAGGAGGTGCAAAATGGTTAAGCAGGGATGACTAGAGGAAAAATGTAAGGATGTAGAGGCTTGCGTCACTAGGGTAAGATAGATACTGCCTACAGGAAAATTAAAGAGACCTTTGGAGAGAAGAGAACCACTTCTATGAATATCAAGAGCTCAGATGGCAACCCAGTTCTAAGCAAAGAAGGGAAGGCAGGAAGGTGGAAGGAGTATATAGAGGGTTTATACAAGGGCGATGTACTTGAGGACAATATTATGGAAATGGAAGAGGATGTAGATGAAGATGAAATGGGAGATAAGATACTGCGTGAAGAGTTTGACAGAGCACTGAAAGACCTGAGTCGAAACAAGGCCCCGGGAGTAGACAACATTCCATTAGAACTACTGATGGCCTAGGGAGAGCTAGTCATGACAAAACTCTACCATCTGGTGAGCAAGATGTATGAGACAGGCGAAATACCCACAGACTTCAAGAAGAATATAATAATTCCAATCCCAAAGAAAGCAGGTGTTGACAGATGTGAAAATTACCGAACTATCAGTTTAATAAGTCACAGCTGCAAAATACTAACGCGAATTCTTTACAGACGATTGGAAAAACTGGTAGAAGCGGACCTGGGGGAAGATGTTTGGATTCCGTAGAAATGTTGGAACACGTGAGGCAATACTAACCTTACGACTTATCTTAGAAGAAAGATTAAGAAAAGGCAAACCTACGTTTCTAGCAATTGTAGACTTAGAGAAAGCTTTTGACAATGTTAACTGGAATACTCTCTTTCAAATTATGAAGGTGGCAGGGGTAGAATACAGGGAGCGAAAGGCTATTTACAATTTGTACGGAAACCAGATGGCAGTTATGAGTCGAGGGGCATGAAAGGGAAGCAGTGGTTGGGAAAGGAGTGAGACAGGGTTGTAGCCTCTCCCCAATGTTATTCAATCTGTATATTGAGCAAGCAGTAAAGGAAACAAAAGGAAAAATTCGGAGTAGGTATTAAAATTCATGGAGAAGAAGTAAAAACTTTGAGGTTCGCCGATGACATTGTAATTCTGTCAGACAGCAAAGGACTTGGAAGAGCAGTTGAACGGAATGGACAGTGTCTTGAAGGGAGTATATAAGATGAACATCAACAAAAGCAAAACGAGGATAATGGAATGTAGTCAAATTAAATCGGGTGATGCTGAGGGGATTAGATTAGGAAATGAGACACTTAAAGTAGTAAAAGAGTTTTGCTATTTAGGGAGTAAAATGATGGTCGAAGTAGAGAGGATATAAAATGTAGACTGGCAATGGCAAGGAAATCGTTTCTGAAGAAGAGAAATTTGTTAACATCGAGTATAGATTTAAGTGTCAGGAAGTCGTTTCTGAAAGTATTTGTATGGAGTGTAGCCATGTAAGGAAGTGAAACATGGACGATAACCAGTTTGGACAAGAAGAGAATAGAAGCTTTCGAAATGTGGTGCTACAGAAGAATGCTGAAGATAAGGTGGGTAGATCACGTAACTAATGAGGAGGTATTGAATATGATTGGGGAGAAGAGAAGTTTGTGGCACAACTTGACTAGAAGAAGGGATCGGTTGGTAGGACATGTTTTGAGGCATCAAGGGATCACAAATTTAGCATTGGAGGGCAGCGTGGAGGGTAAAAATCGTAGAGGGAGACAGAGATGAATACACTAAGCAGATTCAGAAGGATGTAGGTTGCAGTAGGTACTGGGAGATGAAGAAGCTTGCACAGGATAGAGTAACATTGAGAGCTGCATCAAACCAGTCTCGGGACTGAAGACCACAACAACAACAACCCGACATGCGCTATAATACAGTACATGTAAACACATCTGTGATAGCTTGATGCTGAATGTTTGGTGTGGCCCTATGCACGATAGGGTGGCAAGCCCATTTTTCGTCGCAGAGAAAACCGTAATGTTTATCTGGGCATGCTCAAACAGTTCATAGGCAAACCCGCAAATTGTTATGAACAGAGGAATTGACCTTATAAATTTTTCGTAATTGCGACTATATTTTTAATTACGGAAGTAACAAGTGTGAGTTGAATTGTACTGACTAGTTTTACTTGCAGCAGTGTTCAAAAATGGCTCTGAGCACTATGTGACATAACTTCTGAGGTCATCCGTCGCCTGATTTAAGGACATCACAGACATCCATGCCCGAGGCAGGATACGAACCTGCGACCGTAGCGGTCGCTCGGCTCCAGACTGTAGCGCCCAGACCCGCACGGCGACTCTGGCCGGCTGTAGGAGTGTTTAAATGCTATACAGAATCAGTGTTAACGTTTGGAAAACACAAACCACTGGTGTCTGTGATATACAAATCAGCCGCTCAACCGTCTGTGGCTCGCCTGCGCACCGCTGGCAAAAAAAAAAAAAAAAAAAAAAAAAAAAAGCTAACGATTTTGCTCACGCATTTGAATGTTGACGTTTGTTCTGCACTTAAACACTTCACTGAATGTATTTCAAATACTTCTAACTACTTTTGACCACAACAACTGATATCACCCCTCAGGGAATGAAAACACGGGTAGCATTGCATATTTATTTATTTATTTATTTATTGTTCCGTGGGACCACATTTAGAAGTCTCCATGGTCATGGAACGAGTCAATACATGAAATTATAACACGATTGTAGAAACAGATGAAATGAAATATAAGAAACATATTCAGGCGACAAGTCGTTAGTTTAAATAAAGAAAATCAAGAATGTAACACCGGAATTTACTTAATTTTTTAGCTCTTCCAGGAGCTCCTCGACAGAATAGGAGGAGTGAGCCATGAGGAAACTCTTCAGTTTAGACTTAAAAGTGTTTGGGCTACTGCTAAGGTTTTTGAGTTCTTGTGGTAGCTTATTGAAAATGGATGCAGCAGAATACTGCACTCCTTTCTGCACAAGAGTCAAGGAAGTGCATTCCACATGCAGATTTGATTTCTGCCTAGTATTAACTGAGTGAAAGCTGCTAACTCTTGGGAATAAGTTAATATTGCTAACAACAAACGACATTAAAGAAAATACATACTGTGGGGGCAATGTCAAAATTCCCAGACTATTGAATAGGGGTCGACAAGAGGTTTTCGAACTTACACCATACATAGCTCGAACAGCCCGTTTTTGAGCCAAAAATACCCTTTTTGAATGAGAAGAATTACCCCAAAAAATACCATATGACATAAGCGTATGAAAATATGCGAAGTATACTACTTTTCGTGTTGAAATGTCACTTATTTCAGATACTGTTCTAATGGTAAATAAAGCGGCATTTAGTTTCTGAACAAGATCCTGAACATGGGCTTTCCACAACAGCTTACTATCTATCCATACGCCTAGGAACTTGAACTGTTCCGTCTCGCTTATAACATGCCCATTCTGTCTGATTAAAATGTCAGTTCTTGTTGAATTGTGAGTTAGAAACTGTAAAAACCGAGTCTTACTGTGATTTAGCATCAAATTATTTTCCACAAGCCACGAACTTATTTCATGAACTACATTATTTGTTACTGTTTCAATATTACACACAAGATCCTTCACTACCAAGGTGGTGTCATCAGCAAACAGAAATATTTTTGAATCTCCTGTAATACTAGAAGGCATATCATTTATATAAACAAGAAACAGCAGTGGCCCCAGCACCGACCCTTGGGGAACGCCCCATTTAACAGTACCCCATTGGGACTGAACATCATTACCACTCTCAATATTGCGGAGGATTATCTTCTGCTTTCTGTTCTTAAAGTAGGAGGCGAACCAATTGTAAGCTACTCCCCTTACTCCATAATGTTCCAACTTCTGCAGTAATATTTTGTGGTCAACACAGTCAAAAGCCTTCGTTAAATCAAAGAAAATACCTAACGTTCGCAACCTTTTATTTAATCCGTCCAAAACCTCACAGAGAAAAGAGACTATAGCATTTTCAGTTGTTAAGCCATTTCTAAAACCAAACTGTACATTTGACAGCAAATTATGTGAATTTAAATGCTGCAGTAACCTTGTATATACAACCCTCTCGATAACTTTAGCAAACACCGATGGCATAGAAATAGGTCTATAATTGTCAACATAATCCGTGTCTCCCTTTTTATAAAGTGGCTTCACTACTGAGTACTTTAATCGGTCCGGAAACCGACCACTCCTAAAGGAAAAGTTACAGATATGGCTAAGTACTGAGCTAACATACATGGAACAATACTTCAGTATTCTGCTAGATACCCCGTCATATCCATGAGAGTTCTTGGTCTTTAGTGATTTAATTATTAACTCAATCTCCCTCTTGTCAGTATCATGGAGGAGCATTTCAGGTAACAGTCTCGGAACACTTTTTTCTAAGAGCGCTATATGATTCCCTGAAGGGACTAGGTTTCTATTTAGTTCGCCTGCTATATTCAGAAAGTGATTGAGTACTGCATATCATAGACAATATTAAATTCAAATTGCGAAAAAAAATTACAGGCGAACCCTCAGTCATGCTGAGATTGTACTAAAACGTTAACACTGGAAGCAGCCAAAGGCAAACTACAATCGTGCGTAAATGGATGTAGGTCGTGCGGTAGCGCTCTCGCTTCCCACGCCCGGGTTCGATTCCCGGCGGGGTCAGGGATTTTCTCTGCCTCGTGATGGCTGGGTGTTGTGTGATGTCCTTAGGTTAGTTAGGTTTAAGTAGTTCTAAGTTCTAGGGGACTGATGACCTAAGATGTTAAGTCCCATAGTGCTCAGAGCCATTTTTGACTAAATGGATGTAAACACTAGCTTACCTAAAACATTTCCATTGTTACCATTTTCGAGGCCAGGGCAATTAATAACCATATTAGTCAAACATTCAGTGTAAGGGTGAATTAACCACGAATAATGGGATTAAGACGTATTAATTTGCCCTTTCGGGCTTCAGTTACTACTGTAAAGTTTACAGCAAAAAGTACAGCAAGACATAGACCTAGGCCTCGGTGCCACCAGTCGGATAGACCAATGGCTCTCGTCTCCAGGCGAGACACCGTGACGTCGCCACACATAAGACTACTACTGGCAGCGGAAGTCCAACAAGTCACACCTGTAACAAACAGAGATTGGCCACAAGTAGGCCGCACCAGAAGGGACCAAATTCAGTAACAGACATACACAGCCAGACAGCAGATTTATCAGGCTTTCCTGGGTACCTAAGAAGAACCATGGCTGGAGCGGACACACGCGACAGCGAGCGTAGCCACGCAGCAGCCAGCCACGCAGACAACCAGCAGCCAGTGACGACACGGGTTCCAAAATGGTTCAAATGGCTGTGAGCACTATGGGACTTAACATCTGAGGTCATCAGTCCCCTAGAACGTAGAACTACTTAAACCTAAGGACATCGCACACATCCATGCCCGAGGCAGGATTCGAACCTGCGACCGTAGCGGTCACGCGGTTCCAGACTGAAACGCCTAGAACCATACGGCCACAGCGGCCGGCTGACGACACGGGTACACGAACGCAGCGCAGTGGCCTAACAGCGCCGGTACAGCAGACACGGGAAAGAACGCGGAGCCACCTGCAAGTCAACGCATGCATCCAACCGAACGTCCGAATTCGAAAATGTATGGCAAATCTTGGACTGAAATACTCAAATTCACTTTTTCCATTTAAAAAACAACACTCTAAGATAAAACAGCCAGAGCTTATTCATATTGCATGACCCAGATTCAAATCTGCACGAACAGTAACGAGTGTTTATTTTATCAAACAGTCTTTAACAGCAAAACATATTCTCCCCCATGTTGCCTACCACAGCCCCTGTTATAACTGCCAGAAACGTTAGTTAATATCTTTGGATAGACGCGCAATAACGAAGCCAAACAGCGGCTGCCAATAAGTCAAGAAATTAACGTAGTGTTGACAGGCGGCTCACCACCGTAGTACAGCGCATCTGATTCTGTTTAAAAAAGAAACACCTGGTCACATTAGAGATTCCCAACAGCAAGGCCTTACGGGGTGAGACAACGTATCAGATGTACGTTGCAATACCTCGCCCTCACCACGGTCACTTGAGAAACAGACCAGCCATTTGCAACCTTAGCGGTAAGAAAATACCGTCAGGCGGAACGCACTAGCCGCTTCCCGGGAAAGACGCGAGCAGGCCCCCCCTGTAGTTTAGCCGCGGCGATACGGCCTCGCAAGAGAACCGCTCCGGCCCTCGATTCAGACTTGTGCTCAGGCCAGCCCAGGCGTAGCAGCATTCAGGAGACAGACGCCCGCTGTTCGCCGGCTGACACGACTCGCAGATAGCACTGTTGATATTTCTAAAAATATCGAGAATCCGATATATCGATATGTCATCTTGCGCCGTCGATATATAGAAACAATTATACATTCATCAATGTATGGACGGAAAAAATATCGAGATACCAACCAAAAAAAAAGGAAAAGTCGGCTGTACATAGTGAATATACTTACAGCTTTTCGAGCTGTATGTTTAAGTATTGATTTATTATTAGATATTCTGTACATCAACAAGATAGCAGCCTACTTATACCCCTAAGAGCAAGAACTGAAAGGAAAACGATGGACGTTCACATTTGGCGATAATCACTTTTCCAACAATGGTAACTGCATGTAAGCGGCAGGATAAAAGGTGTCCGATGGCTCCGTCGTTCGGTTGCGTCACATATCGGTTTTGTCCGGGAACTTCACGTCGACTTTCCTGTTTTTTTCACTTCTGCGAACTCCAGCGACTCAGCAGTTGCATTCTCAAAATTGCGTGATGAAGTTAAACGTTGCAGTTTCTGTTGGCAGCGTAGCGTCGAGCGCGGATTATGTCGGAATTTTGCTTCACACGTCTCCGCCCACTGAAAAGACCACGCATCCCATTTAGATTTTCGTTCGTCAGTTTCAGCTCCGGTCGTTGAGGAATGCCCATAGCATACTAGTTGCGTTAAAACATAGAATATCTTGTTATTCCGTTCACACCGCCACCCTCCCCCCCCCCCCCCCCCCAACCCTCACTGCAATCGAACTTCTTTGTGCCATCTGTACTTGTTTCACACAATCAAAGAGAAAGACTGGACATAATGAAAGCTCAAAAATTAAGACTTCTTCACACAGTGAAAGAATATGTTCTACTACAATTTCAAAAGAACAACTTCAAATATTTATTGAAAATTGCGAAAAAATAAAAAATGAAAATATCGACACTCGATATTGCCATTTAGATAGGGTTGCGGGTTGGGTTGTTTGGGGAAGGAGACCAGACAGCGAGGTCATCGGTCTCATCGGATTAGGGAAGGATGGGGAAGGAAGTCGGCCGTGCCCTTTCAAAGGAACCACCCCGGCATTTGCCTGGAGCGATTTAGGGAAATCACGGAAAACCTAAATCAGGATGGCCGGACGCGGGATTGAACCGTCGTCCTCCCGAATGCGAGTCCAGTGTCTAACCAATTTAGATAGGATATTAAGGTATATAACCGACGTATATCGATATTCTCCTCCACTTGCTGCCAGGTCACACCTCTCCTTTCCACAGATATTCTCCCGTTTTCCACCGTGTTCTTGGGCGCCCTCTAGCTCTTTATCCATCCATCTTTAGTTGTTCTCTTAACCTTTATCTCTTTTTCTTTGATTTATTCCTTCATACTTTCATGTTTAAGGTTCTTACTAATGTCTACATTCCTTACTCTGTCCATTCTTGTTTTTCCCTTAACTGCTCTGAGAAATTTCATTTCCCCTGCTTGCAGTTTGCTCCAGTCCCTTTCTTTGTCCAAGCTTCTCCTCCGTTGGTGACAATAGGGAAGTAATAGCTCTTATGCATAAGGAGTTCGGCTTTTTCTGAAACTTTCTTATTCCATATCAGATTTTTAATTTTTGGTAGAAATTGCCTCCCTTCTGTAACCTATTAATTTCGTTGGTTATTCTTCCATCAACAGATATTTCACTCCCTAAATAAATGAAACTGTCAACCACTTTGAGGGGTTCTCCATTCAATGTAATATTCCCATTGATCCCTTTGTCTCTTCCAAATACCATTACTTCACTCTTATCTTTATTTATTTTTAATCCATACCTTTTCGTTATTTCCTTCCAAGTATCAAGTTGTAACTGTATATCTACCTCTTAATCGACCCATATTACCATATCATCTGCAAAAATCAGATTGTTGTCTTTTTCTTTTACTATATCTTTAAATGTCCTATCCATTCCCTCCATCACAACATTAAAAAGTGCAGGAGATAGAATACTTACTTGTTTAATTCCTTGTCTTATTTCGAAGTATTTAGAGTTCCCCAGTGGTGTTCTAATTCTACAATTGTCATCTGCATACTTTCTTTATTACGTTAATGTATCCATCTTCTATACCTATCTTCTTCATTTCTTCCCAGAGTCTTTCCCTGTTAACTGAGTCACATGCCTTCTCTACGTCTACAAAAACCATTATCATCACCCTTTTCTTATACTCACAACTTTTTTCCCTCAGTCGATCGACTTGATACTATCCGTCAACTGATGGAAAAAGTTAGGAGTATAACTAAAGGGTGATAATGGTTTTTTTAACATAGAAAAGGCATATGACTCAGTTATCGACGTATGCCTCAGTATATCGACTCCCAGCTGCGCGAAAACGGCCAGTAGGCGTCGCTGCCGTCAAGACCTAACGTGCGAAACGAAGGGTCGCTGGCAAACCACACGGCCATGTGAAGAAACAGCATACTAGTTCCGTTAAAACATCGGATATCTTATTATTCCGTTCACACTGCCACCCCCTCTCGCCCCAGTGCAATCGAATTTGTTGTTGTGCCCGAACAAGACAAACTCCAGTCTGATAGACAGGTTGTAAGACTGCCAAACTAATTTAAAACAAAAAATTTTTAAAAGGTGTATACCTAAATTCAAGTACATTTTAAATTATAAAAATAACAATGTGTTGTTGGCCCACAATATGAATGCGTGTAATTACATGACTGGATGATTTTTGTTACGGTTTGGACAGTATGTCATCTTAAAAGCAGTAATATATTACTTATACAACACTGTTAAGTGGGTTTGTTACATGTTCACTTTTACTATTGGAGATGGTTCCTTACATATTTTGTTCAGCAAGTTATTCATTGTTTTATATCCTACTGTATATTGTACAAAACTTTCTTAGGCTAATTTTCCTCTATTTTTCTACAGATCTGTAGATGTTTGTAGAAACCAACCGAAACTAGTTATCGTGCTTCATTTCTCTCCTTCTTGTTTACTCCACAGTCCATAATTCCCTACAACATAATGCTGTGATCGCAAACGTACAGTCTTAGAAATTTATCGTTTTGCTTCATACTAGTAGACTTTTTTGGCCAGGAAAGCAGTCTCTGCCTGTACAAGTCTCGTTTTTATGTCCTCCTTCCCCTTTCTATGATGTGTTATTTTCATTCTGAGTTAGCAGTTCATGGTTCCCAGTTCTGGTGCTACATTTATCGTTAATCTGATTTCTGCTAGTCGTCTTGACTTCCATCTTTCGGAGGCATTGACGAACTGTTGATTTGGTGTTTTGGGGAGGGGCTCGTGTAGGCTTGCTCCCAGCACACGCAGCGACCCCCCCCCCCTCTGCCCCCTCTGTCCCCCTCCACCACCAACCACAGCCGCCCTGCCCCTGACACCCACGCCTCCCTTCGCAGCTGTGCCCACAGCTCGCCGCCTGACTTACGACGTGATTATTTCCGGAGCTACTAAAGACGCGCTTAGCCGTGGCTGGCGTGATGTCGTGCCGCCCATTAACTGCCTCCACTTTGGGGTCCCCTCGGTCATTCGACATTCTGTCGTGTCTACGCTCTACATCTTTACCCCACTGCTAGACGTCTGCGCAGAAACGATTACACGTCAATAATTTATTTTGCTTAGAAAACCAGATTGGATTCCAGAAGGGTTGCGCAACTGAGAATGCTTCTCATATATTCAAACATCAAAACCAAGAAGCTTTAGATATATTTTCTGTGAGCTTTCCAAGTCGTTTTCTGATGGAACTGATGGCTTTACACAGTGCTGGTTTGAATCATACTTAACAAACAGAATGCAAAGAGTTATGCTGAGTAATTCTGATAATGTAGGAAAGACAGGAAATTTTAGTCACTTGGGGGCAAAAAGTCTCTAAGGAGTCCCACAGGGTTCAATTTTAGGTCTTCCCCTATACTTCCACATAACATGCAACAAGCACAACTGGTACTTTCTGCAGACCATCCTAATGTTATAATAGGTCCCATTAGAGAGAAACCAACAAAAGAGTTGGTGAATGGTATTTTGCAAAGTATTATTTACGGTTCTGTGAAAATGGACCCACTGTAAATTTTGAAAAAGACACCCTACATTCATATCTCACACCAGCAACTGATCTAGCACATGAGCATGAGTTAGTAAATAGGATAGCATTCTCCAAATTTTTGGGTGTACAGCCGTGCGGGTTAGCCGCACGGTCAGGGACGTCTTGTCACGGTCCGAGCGGCTCTCCCCATCGGATGTTCGAGTCCTCCCTCGGGGATGGGTGTGTGTGTGTGTGTGTGTGTCGTTCTTACCGTAAGTTAGTTTAAGTTAGATTAAATAGTGTGAAAGCTTACCGACCGATGACCTCAGGAGTTTGGTCCCATAAGACCTTGCCACAAACTGAGGTGCAGATATTGCTGAAAATTTGAAGTGGAAGCAGCATATTACTGAGCTTCTCAAGCAATTAAGTAGAGCTTAATTTGCTCTACGCGTAATTGCTAATCTTGAAAACGTATCAATCTTCTGACATATTCTGCATGCTTGCATTCACTAATGTCTTACTGAAAAAATTTCTGCGGCATCTCATCACTTTGAAACGTTCCCTTAGAACAATTATACAAGACTGTGCTTAAACTGACACACAATATTTTGGGCGCAACGCAATCTGACTTTCAATAATCCCTACAAAAGAATGGACCTGGATAACATTAACCTATACCTTTCACAAATCACTTACCTCACAAAAATCTTCGTTACTCGAACTACTGCAATACAGCGAGCGCCACTACTGCCAGCTAAATAAAAGATTCAAACTACTGAAGGCACTAACAACTGATAGGCATAGTTAGCAAATGAAAGATTTTGATAGAGAACAAACAATGTATTTACCTTAACAGTGTTCAAAAGTCATAATTTATATAGCAGTTCATGACATCCATTCTTACAAATGTACTGTTTCTAATGGACACACGTCCAGATCACCCGCTCTCAAAAATCCGCCGTCTCACTTCCCCACATCCACCACTGCTGGTGGCTCACCTCCAACTGCGCAACGCTACGCGCAGTTAACATCCAGCTGCCCAACACTACAATGGCCAACAACAATGCAAACCAGCCACAGACTGCACACAGCACAGCCAGTGATTTTCATACAGAGCGCTACGTGGCGTTACAAATATAAAAACGTAAACAGCCTACTTGCATAGCCCCCATGCTCCCCACAAAAATTTTTACAAATTGTTTTGGGCACTGGCCAATACAGATTTGAAAAAAAATTTTCATAATTACACTAACAAAGAAATCAAATGCACACACTTATTGATACAGTGTTGGTCAAAAGCTAAAATTTTCTCACAGTCCATAAAGACAGTCCTCATCATTCACCACAGTAAAATAGCAGTGTTTTTCTCAATGTCTGAGCCGTAAAAGAAAATGCACACAGAAGTAGCTGATTTCCATGCAGTCTTGAAGTAGTATTGTCCTTCCAACGGAAAGACAGTGCTGACTCTTGACATGCAGAGAGGTAATGGGCCACAACAGAGCAAACCCACAGTAGAGTCATTCGAAGTTTTGAAGAATACTGGTAAGTAGGTCATCACAGAGCAGACCCACTGTAGTCCTGGTAGAGATTATGGTATTGGTGGGCCACCAGAGGTGCAGACCCACTGCAGTCCTTGTAGAAATAATGGTATTGTTGGGCTATCAAAGATGCAGACTCACTGTAGTCCATGTAGAGGCGGCCAGCAGCCATCTGTTGCGACTGTGCGGGTGCACAATCTACATCGAAGAGTCTTGCGGAGAATATAGCAAGTCCATAAACCACCACTTGTGCACTCACAAAGTTTTTGGAATTGTCCTTAGAACCAGCAATGCTGTTAACCAGTCCCTTGCTGAATTATTAACACACGTGCAAACACTAACAGTCCTCCTTTTTTTTCACATATTGTCCATATACTATAACCAACAGAAACGTGTACAGTGATATGTAACTTACAAGTTACTTAATTTGATGAACTGGTGTCAATTACAATTATAAATTTACAACATAGGAATACAATTACAAAGGTACAAAATACATCATTAAAGAACATAACAATACAGATAACATTTTTAGTAAAACAGGCTTTACAAATGAATAGAAACAAACATGTACATCAGTGTTACAAGAATTATGACATAAGTACATACATAAAAGATCAGAATAACTTTTGAAACATCAACTTCACACATGAGCAACAAAACAGAATAAATAATGTCTAAACATCTTTACAAATAAATAACATAGTATCAGAAAAATTCTACAACATATCTCTTATCAGATAAACACATAAAGACAGGAAAAACACATAAAGACAGGAAAAACACAAATATACAAGAGTACACAAACACATACCAGAACAACACAGGAGGAAAGGACAGGGTTTGTTTTCAGTGTAACATTTGGTACTGCAGTCCAACCCAAAACTTCATTCCATAGATCTTTCGTCTTATTTCAACATTTGTTTCCACCAAAAAAATCCTATCCAAGCATGCTTTTTGTATTTATATGTTCACATATTTCTTACCTCATTATTTTCCATTATCTTACCTCATCATTTATTTCCAAGAAAATTCTACCTAAACCTGTTGTCCCTAAACCCTACTTTTTTGTTCATACCCTCTTTCAAAATACTTTTTTGGCCAAACCATTTTCTTATAGCTTCTCAATGCATTTCTTCCAATTCATCACTACTCATTCTCTTATATAGCCTACCCCAACTTAAGCTAACTTAAATCTACCGAGCTGAGATGCTAAACTAAGGGATGAGGCAATGCAGCAGCACATAACAATTAATACAAACAGCAATGAAAAAAAAATGGAAATTGGCAAAGCAAGCAGTTATGTAAGTAGGCTGTTTAAGTTTTTATATTGGTAACGCCACGTAGCGCACTGTTTGAAAATCACTGGCTGTGCTGTGTGCAGTCTGCGGCTGGTTTGCATTGTTGTTGGCCATTGTAGTGTTAGGCAGCTGGATGTTAACAGCCCGTAGCGTTGCACAGTTGGTGTGCCGCCAGCAGTGGTGGATGTGGGGAAGTGAGACGGCGGATTTTTGAGAGCGGGTGATCTGGACGTGTGTCCATTAGAAACAGTACATTTGTAAGAATGGATGTCATGAACTGCTATATATATTATGACTTTTGAACATTGTTAAGTGTTTCATTTGCTAACTATGCCTATCAGTTGTTAGTGCCTTCAGTAGTTTGAATCTTTTATTTAGCTGGTAGTAGTGGCGCTCGCTGTATTGCAGTAGTTCGAGTAACGAAGATTTTTGTGAGGTAAGTGATTTGTGAAAGGTATAGGTTAATGTTAGTCAGCGCCATTCTTTTGTAGGGATTATTGAAAGTCAGATTGCGTTGCGCCTAAAATATTGTGTGTCAGTTTAAGCCCAGTCTTGTATAATTGTTCTAAGGGGACGTTTCATATGGCGACCCTGCCAGGATTCTGAAATGTTTTGAATTTACGTGTAGTAATGAACAGCTTATAGTCAAAATGATCATGTCGGCGAGTCGCATGTCGGTCATTGTTACATCGTTTCGGCGCTTCCATCTCAAAATTCGGTGCACTTTGCCAATTTATTTCATAATTTCCAAAGTGCCCTGTGTTATTATTTTGTGGCTGTTCCGTATTTCTATGTCCCTCTTCCCGTATTGGAGCGTGAGTGTCCTCTGAAATACGTAATTCTTGTATTACCTGTGTCAGCTGATCTTGTACTTCCCGGATTTCTCTTTGGTGTTGCGTATTAATTTGATTCTGTTTTTGTTTGAATTTCCTAATTTGTTCGCACTCTTCTGTGTCATTAAAGACTACCGGTTTTGTGTCATTCAGATTATCATCTACCTTCGTAGATAAATTATTTAGCTGATCCGAAAGTTCAACTACTTTCTCTGATAATGAACTAATTTCCTCCTTGTGTCTTTCTGAACCAATTTTCAGAGTATCTACTGTGTCCTTTAAGTTTTCTTGAGTTTTTGCAAGTTGCGTAACCGAATCAATAGATGCAACAGTCAATTTTAGCTTGCAAGGTCTTATGACTTTCATGAACAATAGTTTGCAGTTCTTTTATGGCTGCTTCGTGATTCTGAAGTGCATTTTCATGCCGCGAAAAAATAGGTTAAAAATGCTCACAAATCTGTGTTTTTACGTCATTACAGACTTTTTGACATTTCGATTCAATGTTACGTAACTCAGTAGTTAAATCTTCACGTGTTTGTTCAAGTGTGGTGTCTAACTTTTGAAGCTTTTGCTGTGTTTGTCTCTGATTTTGTTCCATTGTGTCTAACTTTTGTAGCTTTTGTCCCATCTGTTGCATTAATTGTAATAACAATGCACTGGTGTCTGAAACATGTTCCTCAGTGCTATTCGGCAATGCATTTGAACCGGCAGTATTCGCAGTTCGAAAAGCAGAAAATGTGTCTTGACTTATTTGAGAAAACGGTGAGGACTCAAAACCTGAATCTACAGTATTTGCAAGATTGTGTCCTGTCATTTCGGATTCCTGAGGCAAGCTGTTGCCGACCGATCGATCGATAATGCTTCCCTGTTCACTAATTGTTGCACTGTCTACACCATTGTTTGCAGCCCGCTCCATTTCCCTATGCTCAATTACCAAATTACTACTTTCAACATTAGTTAATTCATTACTCGGTGGTGCTAACACACTGCTTTCGTCTTCACTGTCATTTCTCAGTTTACTTTGGAGCCTATTATTAAGTTTTTCACACGCCATTATTGTCACAATATTTCACACGATAACACAGAAAAGCACAATTTGAAGAGCAAAAATAAGAGAACACATTAACGTAGCACTGAAAATATCTCGTTAATTGCAAGAGCAGCTGCGAAGAACTTGCTGCAAATCTACATGCATGCCACAACTGTTTTACTTTACAACAATGAAAAACAACTACAAAGAAAATTCTCTCTATAATTACGCGCTAGCAATAAACAAAAGCTACACTAATTACACAAACTACAAGAAAAAATCAGAAGATTCCAGTGAGGTATCCTCGGCTAAGGGTCGACATATGAAACGTCCCCTTAGAACAATTATACAAGACTGTGCTTAAACTGACACACAATATTTTAGGCGCAACGCAATCTGACTTTCAATAATCCCTACAAAAGAATGGCCCTGACTAACATTAACCTATACCTTTCACAAATCACTTACCTCATAAATATCTTCGTTACTCGAACTACTGCAATACAGCGAGCGCCACTACTGCCAGCTAAATAAAAGATTCAAACTACTGAAGGCACTAACAACTGATAGGCATAGTTAGCAAATGAAAGATTTTGATAGAGAACAAACAATGTATTTACCTTAACAGTGTTCAAAAGTCATAATATATATATAGCAGTTCATGATATCCATTCTTACAAATGTACTGTTTCTAATGGACACACGTCCAGATCATCCGCTCTCAAAAATCCGCCGTCTCACTTCCCCAGATCCACCACTGGTGGCGGCTCACCTCCAACTGCGCAACGCTACGCGCTGTTAACATCCAACTGCCCAGCACTAAAATGGCCAACAACAATGCAAACCAGCAACAGACTGCACACAGCACAGCCAGTGATTTTCATACAGAGCGCTACGTGGCGTTACCAATATAAAAACTTAAACAGCCTACTTACAACTTAGAAAAAAGTATTGATTCCACAAAAGCGAGCAATGAAAATATGACGTGTTCACCCATCATGCAGGTACGTCTTCAAGGAGCTAGGCATTTTAACTGCTCTGTGACAATGTATATATTCTCTAATGAAATTCGGCATAAGCAATCCCACAATGTGAGAACAGTGATGTCCTTACCTACAACAGTAGAGGGAAAAATTATCTTTATTACCCATTGTGAAAGCTATCAGTAGCTCAGAAAGACGTTCAACATGCAACAGCAAAAATATTTTATCGTTTGTCCAGCAACATAAAATCTCTGACTGGTACTGGAGCAAGTTTTAAATCTATTTAAAATCATTTCTCTTGGACAACTCCTTCTACCCCATTGACGAATTTCTTCGTTAAACCTGTTAGCGAATAAAAAAATTAAAAAATAGTGTAGTTGAATGAATAGGAGTAATAATATAACGTGTCCATTAATGTCAACGCTGATTACGTACAAATATTCCGTAAATTGACTCGTTCCACATCATTTTGATTAAAGATTAGTTCAAATGATTAAGGAACATGTAACTAACTAACCAACCGAAGCGATAATTACTTTGCGGATTCAACTCTACGTTGTTGTGGATATCAGCGGATATCTGGAATGTAAAAGTTCCAAGTTCAAATAAACAAAGATCAGATGCTGAGAGATCTGAATATTACTGAATTATCACTATAATATGTTGTGGTTGCAAAGTACTGACACGAATTATTTTCAGAGGAATGGAAAAACTGACAAAAGCTAACCTCTGGGAACATCGCTTTCGGTTCCGGATACATGTAGTAACACGCGCGGCAATACTGACTGTACGACTTAATCTGTACAAGACAGAGTGAAGAAAGGCATATTTACGTTTGTGGTATTTCTAAATTTAGAGAAAGCTTTTGACACTAATTACTGTAATACATTCTTTAGCGGGGATAAAATACAGCAAATGAAAGGTGATTCACAACTCGTACAGAAACCGAATTGCAGCTGCAAGTGTCAAAAGAAAGGAAAAGAGAACGGTTTGATACAGCGTTGTGACTTATCTCCGATGTAATTCAACACCATAAATTTGAAAAAGAAATTGAACTTCAAGGAGGTGAAATAAAAATTTTGAATTGTATGACATTGTTAATTCTGCAATTTTTCAACAGGAAAATGCTCTTCCAAGCATGGCACGTGCCTCTATGAACTGTCTGCTTGATTTTGAGGTAGTCCTGTGACCAGCTAGATCCGCACATCTGTCCAGATAGGACACGTGTTGGACTTACTCACGTGCTAGCAGCAGGTATATCAGGAAGAGCTACAACAGTTGTAGGCCCGCTTCTATTTGGAAAGGATACGACAGATCTGTTACACTCTTTGCAACCGAATCAGTGTTTGCATCCAGACTACAGGGGGTGCAACGCCGGACTGCTAAGTGGTCTCATACAGCCAAGACATTTGTAAATTTTACTCGATTTTGTAAGCGATGAGATAACGTCACATGTGCTCTGAACACGTAAATTTCATTCGTTTCCTCCTTCCCTTCTGGGCGTTGTGATAGGAATTGTTTTATATTTTTTCCAAATGAAGAGCACAAGGCAAAAATGATGATAGTCACTTTTTTGTAACTTTTCAGGACGACGAATTTTCTGCTCTAGTCTCTCGTATATCATAAACGTTCACCGTATAATTATCACAACAACATTTTTATTGTTCTATATCTATTTGTTTAGGTAATAAATGTAATACAATAAACACATTTTCAATTTTAGGGTACTTTATTAATTAAAAACTTAAACAGGTACACAAAAAATATAGTAAAAGTGATGGTAGTCATAAGAAACTTGGCAAAAACGATGAAAGTCCACTATCTTTCTGTGCTTCTTCAGTGGATCTTGTAACCTGTAAACAGATTCTGTTTACTGTTTATTTTATAAAATTTATAATATTCTAGATTTTAACACATTAGGCCCATATAGATTTTATTTTAATACTGTTACTTACAACTTATGTTTTGTCAATGAGGAAGCTCTTCATAGTACTTTTGAGCAGATGGACTGCAAAACTGCTTCAAGTGCTGCAGGTCTTGGTACTTTCCAAGTTTTAGTTTAATCAGATCTCGAGATAAGCAAACTTTTGGGCTAAAACAAGGGAACCTGCTGGTAGTTTTTGTCATAAAATAGTAACCTACCTACTTACATAGCGTATTATGAATTTAACTAATAACCTAACTAAATATCTGTTGAAAATAACGCCAAAAATATTTCCTGTAGTGATAAGTTTTCATTGCTTTCAAGGTTACACCATTGATGTGAGGTATTATTCTATAACTCATTATAGGTCTATAGATTATTGATATGTGAAAGCAATGTTGAAGTGTTGAGTCATTCTCTCTTACCTTCACGCAGAATTGGTGGTAAAGAGAAGGACGTATTGTCACCAGGGTCTTCTGTCTCTCTTGAAAGCTTGGTAAGTTGGTGTTAGGATCGGTGACATCAGAAAGTACCCAGTGTAAGATGATCTGTGTTCAACTAACCTACAATGTACTTTTGAAAATTTTATTTCACGAATTGGTTGTGTAGCAAATGGGCATTTCTTGTAATAGTGATTTTCCAAAAAAGCAGTACATTTTCTAAATAGGTTTTGGTCAGCTTCAGTCACAGTGAAAGGCGAAGGCTTTACTCATTTATCCAATGTTCTGGTATCTCTGTGGGAAATTTGCCTTTATCAAGGCCATATCTCTATCGCATCCTAGGTAAGAGTGGCCGCAAATAGGGAATATGATTGCTATGCAGTCTAGCTTTTTTTAGGATTTGTACCACATAATGACAGATGCGAAACATGGTGTAGTTCTTGTTCTGTCAGCTACAAGAATCGCAAAGTATGTACAAATTTTTGACATTGGACCGTTACATGGTGAAGATATAATAGTGCAACATCGATACTACTTCATCTGCACCTTTACCACCTCCTGTTTCTGGGTAAGCAAAAAAAGTTGCATTTCCGGTAGACAGGCTGCGGACATTGAACAAACACAATGAAAATTGACGCCGGTAGTAAACATCATTTGTGGTCAAATTAGGTATGCTTAAATTTTTTTGAAAATCGATGGTAAGTGCCTGAGTATCCTCCCTTTTCCTTGAAATTTTCCTACATTTTCTCTTTGTGTCATAAAACACGTTAGCTTTCCTCAAGTGTAGTTCACTCTCACATTGTTTTGTCTTAATGCTGCTTAAAATATTTGCTTTTTCCTTGTCATCATTAGTCTGTTCCAGCTGGAGGTTTAGAGCTTTCATTTCTGCTTGGTACCTGTCACATTCACTGCAGGTGTCGTTTCTGGGATATCCGAAAGCTATGTTAAACTTAATTATGAATACCTGTCTATAATATTCATAGGACACAATCTTACCACTAGGCCTACCTGTCTTGTACAATGTGTACATTTTTTTTCAAATTTAAAGTGCCTGGTAAGTATTTTTTTTAGTTTTATCAAAACTATAATGGCTTGTACGGCCCTTAAACGATGCAATGTGGTCAAAGACACTTTGCTTAACTTCTTCTGATGTCCTACAACGTTTGTGGTCATACTTTCCTCTCTTGTCTCTTTCAGACTCGTTTGAATAGTTTGAGCCCTTCTCCCAGTTACGCCAAAAGTAGACAAAAACGCTTTATAACACACAGGGGTGTCAATAAAATTATCACCATCCTTTATCCTTACTTTGTAGGTGTAGCTCTTATCATTAAAACGTGATTCATTTTCAGGCTTTCTTGCTCTGCAATTTTTTACGTCATAAACATTGATACGCCTAGCCAAATATGTGGACCGAGCATCATTAGATTCTAAACTATTAAAATGAGACATTAATCTTTTTCTCGCACCTTCACAAACTCTGTCAAAAGACTGTAGTCTTTTACATCTGCACTCGGGCCCTGTTTTGTGAGTACACACTTTAAGTTTTTTCATCACATCTCTTACCCTTCCATGGGATTTTCTCTTCTTTGTGCTAGGTTTACTGACGTTTTCACGGTCTTCATCCACACTTGACTAACTTTATTCACTCATTTTCATAGAAACTACTACCAAGAACACAAGCTATAAACTTTAGCAACTTTCTAACCACAAACACAAAGTAAGCAAAAGAATGAAGACAGCACGTTGAACTCCTGATCAAGCAGGTTTTGCCAACCTTATGAAGTGACTCTCATCATATGTGCCGTGAAACAGATGACATTAATCAGTTTTACCGTGCACAACAAAAATAAAATGGCAAATAACTTAGTAACTGCCAGTATTCTTGCCGTGCACACCTCCCTACAAATTCGACCGTATTTGAGCTACAAATCCCTGTCCTAACCTGAAAATGGGAAAAAATTGACTATCATCATTTTTGCCTTGTGCTCTTCAAATATTATCCCCTAAAATATGTACACTTTTGACAGCATTTAAACCAATTCTAGACAGATATTATTGCGCTCTTACAACAACAACAACAACAACAACAACATGGTGGTGCCTGAAAAGATGGCTTAGGATGGATTCGCAACTTCTTCAGGTGACAGAAATGGCGGGTCACGCACATCTCGTGATATAAGAGAACACAAAGAATGCGTTAAAACGGGAATAAATTCGTACATATATCATCTGAATAGAGCCAGTATAATTCTTGACACGTTCTCCATATACTTGTACTTGCGCTGTCTTTTTTAAGGAGAAGATAACACTTCTCTACAATTACGCACGTTTTAAAGTCACAAATGCTCATTGCTTCGGGTTTTTAAAGATACATTTCAATAAACAAAAAGTTAATTTACGATGCGGAATTGAACAATAACGTTATCTCGATATTCACCAAACACAGGGTGTACGGAAATCCGCGTTACAACTAGGACTCGTAGAGGGGAGTGAGTACCTAATATTTTGAGAAGGAACCCATGTTCGGAAATATACCGTTTCCGTTCTACTGCGGTTTGAATTCAGATGTTTAACTCATCTGATTTTGCTTGAAGAACTGAATTAGGCGTGACGCAGTACAGTTATTAGGTGTCAATCCGGAAATAGACACAACGAAACATCCATTTATCACTTTAGGGCATTTTTTGCATTAACATTACATGTCTACATCATACCCAAACCAAAAAAAGACATCATACTGTACGTACAGAGCAGAACTCATGCATTACAACAGCGGCTCGATGTGGCGACCACCTACGTTGTTACAGACACTGCACCTTGGAAGCATATTCTGGTAAACATTCTCCATTCCACCTGATACCTCTTCAGTTTCTAGTACAGCGGTCAGAACTCTTACCAGCAGATCTTCCTTAGTGTCAAAAGGAGTCTCGCAAATTAAAGTCCCCACAAGAAATAGTCCATAGGTGCTGGCGGCGACCACGCAGTTGGACCACTTTTAGCACATCGTCAGTTGGGATGTATCCGAACCGCACGTGAGAGGTGAGGTGGTGCATCATCGTGCTGAAACCAAATTTCTTGACTGACATTCAGTGGCGCAGCTTCGAAGAACGGGTCCAACACGTTTTCCAGGAATATCAAGTATACAGGACCAGTTATCCCGAGTGACAGAAGGTATATGGCGCAATCACATGACCGTCCAGAATACCTGCCCACGCGTTAATACCAAACCGGTGATGAAATCACTGGACATGTGTCGCAGGAGGGTTTTTATCTGGTCTGAACCTACAGTCATCTGTGAACAGAACTCGACATGGAATCAGCGGCGTCTCGATGCAGGAGTGCAGGAACAATGTGCAGTAGGCAGCGTGTTACATATCGTCTGAACGCATATCGCGCACCCTTTGAAGTCGTAACTGTTGCTCAGACCGAGAGTCAAAGACGATATTGTGACTGACACCCGTTGCACGTGTAATTGTTCGTGTGCCCGTTGACGTGTTCTATTCAACGCAATGCAATTATATCTTCTTCAAAACACGGCGTGCCGTGTTGCCGCGGAGCGCCACACCTGTTTCTAGGAGGCGCTGCGTAACTTAGGCAAAAAGTTTGTGCAGTGGCGTGCTGCGTTACGGAAAACATTGCCGACTAGCAGCTCTTCCGTTACCTCGAGCTACGCCGTTCAAAAGGAGCATGTCGACGCGTTTCGAAAACATGTACCGAACCACGTTTACTCTACTGGAGACGCAGTGGCAGACGTTAATGACTTCAGCTGACCGTATGACGTAGTGAACGTAATCCCGTCTACCCGATAGCATGATCATTGCTGACACTTTTCTCTTTCCTTCAGCAGACGTGAACGCGTTACACATGTGGAAAGAAACCGTCATAGAACGGGAAAGCTACGTTTCCGGTCATGGGTTCAGATTGAAAATATTATGTACTCACTGCCCTCTATATGTCCTAGAAGATTGTAACGGAACTTTACGGACATCCCGTATACATAATTGACGTATCCAGCATGTAAAAGTTGCAAAGTTTGTGTGAATAGCACGTCACCATCACTGCTTTAGGATAGCGGAGAATGGTACAAAGTAATTGCTTTGTTTCACGTCAGCCATAAAATATATGGAAATAACCGGAAATATCACAGCATTCTACAACAGTGGTTCTCAAACTTTTTATTCGTCCCCCCCCCCCTTCACCAGGAAAAATAGTATCAGCCCCCCCCCCCCCAGGCCTCTTGTTATTAATAAAAATAGTCATATTTTATACTTTTTCCTCATATGTTTACCAACATCAATTTAAAAGATAATTAATTGAAAACCCTCAGCTGCTGACAGGTGTTGTTGATATACCTCGATGGGGAAAGCTGAAAATGTATGTAGAGGAGCTGCACGGTCATCAATGGTATCTATTCTTTCGAGGAAAGTTACTATCGTCAATTAAAAAGAATTTTACGCAGCAGAAACCAAAAATAACATGACATAACGATAATACGGAACAATTTTTTTATCTTTATCACGTTTTCATTTATTCAAAAACTATAAAATGAACATTATTTACAATTTAGCATCAAGAATTAAAAGAGCAGTACAAATGTAAATTAAAAAGTTCCGTATGATGGATGAGCTTGCTTTTGAGAACAAAGTTTCTCAAGACGTGGAGGAATAGCAGAAAGAGCTACTCGAAGTTTTTTGTTTACATTTGGCTTTGTACGGTAGTTGGACTTTATAGCTGACAAAGCTGAAAATCCAGTCTCGCACATGTATGTTGTTCCAAAGAAATCAAGATCTTGATTGTATTTTGGCTTAGCGTTGGGAAGTCCTTGCTAATATGTATCCGAAACTCCAACAAAGACACTACGTTAAATTTACTCTTCAGTGAAGATTCACAAGTGAGTTTAGTCAGTTGTTCTTTTTTTTTATATTTAGAAATGATGGTCTAGGAGCATTTATGAATGGATTTTTAATTCAGTTAAATTTATCAAAATCATTGCTGAAATATTTCTCCAAGTTAACTTTTAAAGTTGCAACATGATGAAGAAAGCAAGCTTTTATCGCCATTGGAAGTACCGGATCCTCTAATACTGACACTACAGTAGGGGACATATCTAATATGCCACCCTCCATGCGGCTTTGCCACAGCTCTGATTTCTTTATCAACGCCTTCACCTTTTAATTCCAAGGTAGTACAAAGGCCTGATTACCTTGAAGTGAAGTGTTAAGAACATTTAGTTTCTCAAAAATATCAGTGAGGTAAACCATTTTAAATAAAAAATCTCTGTTGTTGAAACAGTCTGCCAAAGAGTGACTTGTCTCCTTTAAAAAACAGAATACCTCATTCCTCAGTTAAAATATTCTTTATTTCTTTACCCTTTGAAAGCCATGGAGGATTACTAAAAACAGCAACCAATCTCATCACATAGCACTTTAAAAAGCCTCGAATTTATATATTTTCCCTTAAGAATATTAACTATTTTTATAACAGTTTGCAGAACTTCATGAAGAGGTGAACTAAGTTCTTTAGCGGCCAGAGCCTCCCGATGCATCATGCAGCGAGTCCATACAGCATCAGGATCTATAGGTTTCACTTTCGCTTGCAATGCACCATGAGTTCCAGACATTGAGCGAGCTCCGTCTGTGCATACTCCAATGCACCTATTCCATGATATGCCGTTTTGATTTCAAAAAATATTGAGCATATCAAAAAGGCTTTCAGCAGTATCTGTTTTCAGTATCGGCTCACAGAAAATAAATTCCTCTTGAATGTTAAATTCAGCAATGAAACGAACATAAGCAACTTGAAACTTCCTGGCAGATTAAAACTGTGTGCCAGACCGAGACTCGAACTCGGGACCTTTGCCTTTCGCGGGCAAGTGCTCTACCGACTGAGCTACCCAAGCACGACTCACGCCCCGTCCTCACAGCTTTAATTCCGCCAGTACCTCGTCTCCACATCCCCCAGGCTGTGGCTAAGCCATGTCTCCGCAATATCCTTTCTTCCAGGGGTGCTAGTTCTGCAAGGTTCGCAGGAGAGCTTCTGTGAAGTTTGGAAGGTAGGAGACGAGGTACTGGCGGAATTAAAGCTGTGAGGACAGGGCGTGAGTCGTGCTTGGGTAGCTCAGTCGTTAGAGCACTTGCCCGCGAAAGGCATAGGTCCCGAGTTCGAGTCTCGGTCTGGCACACAGTTTTAATCTGCCAGGAAGTTTCATATCAGCGCACACTCCGCTGTAGAGTGAAAATTTCATTCTACGAACATAAGCAATCAACTGAACGTCTTTACGAATGTCAGTTACTTCGTCCACTTGAAGTCCAAAATAGTTGTTGCACAATTTATCTATTAACTGCTCGAGTAAATAGTCAGAAATTTGTAAAAATTCTTCTCCTCACTCTGTCATTAAAGACAGGAATACTTTTCAACTGTTGAGCAAATGAGTCGTCAAACATTGTTGATACTATATCAATCGCTGCTGGAAAGACCATAGTTTCTGCAACCGTGTATGGTTTCTTGCATTTAGCAATTCTATGAGAAATCTGGTAAGGACGAAAAGGGTTTTAGACGTCACATTCGTCGTTCTAGTAACGTTCTTCTGGGTAGATGATAAAACATTTAGTTTCCTGACAAAAAATTCTTTTAGTTTTCCCGTTAATTCAGGATGTTTGGTTTCAAGATGTCTCTTTAACTTGTTAGGTTTCATGCTATCAGCAGCTAAAATTATTAAACAAAGTACACACTGCGGACATTCTTCACCACTGACTGTAGTATTTGTGAAGCATGGCAATAAACAGTTCTCATCATACCTCCGCCTTCGGAGTATCTCCCTCCCCTCCGCCAGTTGACGGATCACCGCCGTCTTGATGTTTGTCGCTAGTCAGGAACCGCTTCATACTGCATTCAAGCGACCCTTGCAAAGTCTATAATTTTAACTATAGTCGTCACTATATGGATGCGTTGAGGTACACGAGCCGAGCCATGCACTGCGCGGGACGGTTAGGAAACACTAACTGTGCTGGAAGCAAGGGTATTCCACCGACTATCGAAGAAAGAAACGCCACCTAGGAGCAAAGCCTACTCAGCTTTCTTGTGCAGCCTTTGTTCCATGGTGGCGTTTGAGGACGTCATGCAGCACGACCGGTCATTTCAAACAATGCTGAAAACGAGAAAGCGATTTCACTGTCCTCGACCACGTCTGGCGTTAACGACGACGCCGGGCGAAATTCAAACCAGATGAGCGGCATGTCGCCTGTTCGACAAAAGATAAGCCTAACTGTTAGTTACTAAGAATATATATTTTTTTCCTAACATAACGCGCCCTCTTTGCACGCCACTCGTCCCCCCCCCCCCCCCCCCCCCCCTCGGGGTCGCGCCCCACAGTTTGAGAACCACTGCTTTACATCATTGCGAAATCAGATTTCACACGATGAGTGTGATATTCCCACATTCCTGTGGGGATTTAAAAACACATCTACAACACACTGAATAGCCAAAGAAACTGGTACACCTGCCTAATATCGCGTAGGGACAAAGCAAGCATGCAGAAGTACTACAACACGACGTGGTGTGGACTCGACTATCTGAAGTAGTGTTGGAGAAAATGGACACCATGACTCCTGCAGGGTTGTCCATATTTCCGTTAAAGGTATGGCGGGGTGGACATTCTTCTGAACAGCACGTTGCAAGGCATCCCGGATATATTCAATAATATTCATATCTTGGGAGTTTTGTGGCCAGCGGAAGTGTTTAAGCTCAGAAGAGTGTTCCTGTAGCCACTCTGCAGCTATTCTGGATGGGCCAGGTGTCGCAATGTCCTGCTGCAAATGACGAAGTCCGTCGGATTGCACAATGGATATGAATGGATGCACGTGATCAGACAGGATACTTACATACGTGTCACTTTGTCAGAGGCGTAGCTAGACGTATCAGGGGTCCCATATCACTTCAACTGCACACGCCCACACCATTAAAGAGTCTCCAACACCTTCAACAGCCCCAGCCGACATGCACGAGCCATGGATTCTGCATACCTCAACACGTCCATCCGCTCGATGCAATTTGAAACGAGACTCGTCCGACCAGGCAACATGTTTCCAGTCATCAAAAGTCCGATGTCGATGTTGACGGGCTCAGGCGAGGCGTAGAGCTTTGTGCCATGCTGTCATCAAAAGTACACGAGTCGACCTTCGGCTCCGAAAGCCCATATCGATTATGATGCGTTGAATGGTTCGCACGCTGACTCTTTTTGATGGCCCAGCATTGAAATCTGCAGTAATTTGCGGAAGAGTTGCACTTCTGTCACGCTGTACGATTCTCTTCAGACGTCGTTGGTCCCGTTCTTGGAGGATCTCTTTCCGGCCGCAGCGAGGTCGGAGATTCGATGTTTTACCGGGTTCCTGATATTCACGGTACACTCGTGAAATGTTCGCACGGGAAAATCGTCACTTCATCGCAACGTCGGAGATGGTGTGTCCCATTGCTCGTGCCCAGGTTATAACACCACGTTCGAACTCACTTAAATCTTGATAACCTGCCATTTAGAAAAATTAATGAATTATTGTGCTGATAAACCCCTTACGTTATTTTATTTTCAAACAGCTGAGCAAAACTGAACGTACTCGGACATTTCTCTCTTTACTTATTCTGATCATCACTAAACTGACACACAATATTTTTAGCGCAACGCAATCTGACTTTCAATAATACCTACAAAAGAATGGCCCCGACTAACAGTAACCTATACCTTTCATGAATCACGTGCCTCACAAAAATCTTCGTTACTCTAACTACTGCAATACAGCGAGCGCCAATACTGCCAGCTAAATAAAAGATTCAAACAACTGAAGGCACTAACTACTGATAGGCATAGTTAGTAAATGAAATATTTTGATAAAAAACAATGTATTTACCTTAATAGTGTTCAAAAGTTATATATGTACTTACTTACTTACTTAAAGCGAATGGACCCAGAAGGATCACGCAAAGCTTTCTGACGTCGTTTCTTCCATACTTCTTTCATTCGTTCTCCATGTTTTCTTTTTCTTTCTTCTGTCCATTTTGTTCCTGGTCTCTTTAGTGTTTCCTTCTCCGACAATACAATCCACTTTTCCACCTTATTTCTAAAAGTTTTTCTATCTTTGACATCTTTAAGTTCAATATTTGCTTTTTGTAATTCTAATTTTACTTGGCTAATCCATGGTGTTGTTGATTTGACTTTTTCTATGTAAGTGAGAATTCTGTTGGTGAGTCTTATGGGGGGAAGTCTAGTGACATGTCCATAAAATTTTAATCTTCGCCTTCTTATGTCTGCTGCCAGGTTTGATATAGTTTCTGTGGTTCTTCTTGATTGTATCCGGTATCCTTCTTCTGTTAATTTTGGACCTAAAATCTTTCTCATAATTTTGCGTTCTTCTTTTAGTATTTTCTCTCTCTCTCTCTCTCTCTCTCTCTCTCTCTCTCTCTCTCTCTATATATATATATATATATATATATATATATATATATATATATATATATGCTCATGACATCCAGTCTCTGATGGACACACGTCCAGATCATCCGCTCTCAAAACTCCGCCATCTCTCTCCCCACATCCACATCCACCACTACTGGCAGCTCACCTCCCACTGCGCAACGCTACGCGCTGTTAACAGCCAACTGCCCAACACTACAATAGCGACTATTCCAACAATGCCAACCAGCCACAGACTGCACACAGCACAGCCAGTGATTTTCATAAAGAGCGCTACGCGGCGTTACCAATATAAAAACCTAAACAGCCTACTTACACATTATAGCAGCAGGAAGCGAGATCTAACAACTGCACCAGACACTTGTGGTCTTACGTAGGCGTTGCCGACCGCAGCGCAGTATTCTGTTTACATATCTCTGAATGCGCATGCCTGTAACAGTTTCTTTGGCGCTTCAGTGTAATTCACTGTAAGGTATTCTGCGAGATTAGTTACCTGATTAAAATCATCATTTTAATAGCTGGTTTTGAAGCATACAGTCTCATGACGGAAGAGTGCATATTAATTTTTAGTAGTTCGTGCTTACGTTGACGTGACAAACGTCATGGGACCGACGTAGTGCAGCGGCTCTACGTCGCACTGACTCAACAAATCGCTGAAAGTTCCCATAATTGTGAAAGTGTTGCCGGTGCATGATTCTGTGCACGAACTGACCACTGAATTATGCTCCAAAAATTTTCGATGGGATTCATGTCGGGCGATCTTCGTGCCCAAATCATTCACTCGAATGTTCCAGAAGGTTCTTCAAACCAATGGTGGACAACCGTAGCCAGATAACGTAGAGCATTGTCATGGAAGCATGAAGTCCATAGACGCCTACAGATGGTCTCCAAATGGCTGAACATAGCCATTTCCTATCAATGATCGGTTCAGTTGGACCAGAGGACCCATTCCATATAAATGCAGCCCTTCCTGTTATGGACTTACCACCAGATCGCAAAGTGCCTTCATGACGATTTGGGTCCACGGGTTTGTGGGGTCTGCACCACGCTCGAACCATATCATCAGCTGAATCGGGACTCATCTCACAAAGTCACGGCTTTCTGCCGTCTAGGGCCCAACCTATACAGTTAGGAGCCCAGGACAGGGGGGGGGGGGGGGGGGCAGGTGATGTCGTGCTTTCAGCAAAAGCATTCGCGTCGATCGTCTACTGCCGTACCCCATTAACGCCAATTTTCGCCGCACTGTCCTAACGGAGACATTCGTAGTACGACGCACATTGATTTCTGCGATTACTTCACGCAATCTTGCTTTATCAGCACTGACTACTCTACGCAAACGCCGCTGTTCTCTGTCGTAAGGTGAAGGCCGTCGGCCGATGCGTTGTCAGTGGTAAAAGGCACACTGTTGGCACTGTGGAGTTGATTGCGTCAAACTCCAACTACCATTCCGCATTCACACTCTGCTAACTAACATCGTGCCGCCATAATGATGTCGGAAACCTTTTCACATGAATCACCTGACTACAAATGACAGCCCCACCAGTGCACTGCACTTTTATACCTTGTGTACGCTATACTAACGCCATCTTTGTGTGTGCGTATTGCCATCCCATGACTTCCTGTCAGCACAGTGCATTTTAGAATTAAAAAAGGACACCCTCACAGGGATGTGGGGATAACACACACGCTACGTGACATTTAGTTTCGTCGCTTTGAAGCTCAGTTCTTAGGCTACTAGCTAAAAAGCACGACGTGGAATCCTAATAGATTGGTGGACCCTTCCTCAACCTTTGCCGAGTTGTGGAGTAATTCGCGTCTGCTCGCAGTGAGCTGTACAGCTCTTTGTGGTACAGTGAGCGAGATGTAACATCCGCCATGACGTCAACATGTGCAGCGGGTGTTGGCAGATTTTGTGTGGAGGGGAAAGGAGGTGGCACAGACCCGTTGTGACTGCCCTTACGTCCACACTGAGTGCAATGTGTGCACAACTTCATCAACTACGGGGCTGGTGTAACCCATTCTATTCGTTCTACATTCGCTGAATTAAATGTTGCTGGTGCCGTGAGTATGTATGCTATTTGCTGAGAAGTATCCGGACAACTGCTACTGTAAATTAATATGGTGCGTATCCACCGTTCACCTGTAAGACGGTCTTTACTCTTCTGGGGATCCTCAAGAGGCGAAACCACAGAGGGCAGTCGTGGTAGAAGTTGGATCTGGAGCGAAGCCGCGTTTTAAATCATCCCAAAGGTGTTGCACAGGGTTCATGTCGGGACTGCCCGTTTCAGGAATGCTGTTGTCCAGGGTCCATTGCCTCACAGACGCTGGACTATGGCAGGGTGCGTTGTCGTACTGACGCCAACACTCATCGTCTCTGAACTGTAAAACGTATTCATATCCTTCGGCATTTAGCGTTTCCTTCGGTGCAATAAGGAGACCAGACGCTAACGACGAGAAACACCCCCATACCGTAACACAACCTCCTCCGTAGGACTACTTCATTGTTAGCAGGTTACGTTCTCCAGGCATTCTTCAAATCCAAACCCTTCCATGGAATTGCCAAGTCCCAATTTCTGAAGCGCCTAAACAAGTCTGTGTTTCCAGTGAGAATGAAGTCAGATGTAGGAGATACAAATATAAAAAAAACTTGCATACTTCGCTTACTTTCATTCTATTATGACATACGGGATCAATCCCGGGGAACTCGTCAAACCAAGCGAAACTTTTTAGCGTCTAAAAGCGTGTAATAAGACTCACAGTGTTGTAAATTCAAGACCACCACGTAGAAACTTGTTCAAAGAACCTTGTATTCTAACAACTGCTTCTCAGTATATTTATTCCTCAATGAAATTCGTTGCTAATAATGTATCTCTATTTTTCAACCAATAGCTCAATACGTAGTATCGAGTCTAGCAACAAGAACTGTTTATATGAAGACCTAAAATCACTTTCCTTGGTCCAAAAAGGTGTCCAATATTAAGGAAAACACAGTTTCAATAAATTGCCAGCAACCATCAAAAACTTGGTTTTAGATAAAGTATAGTTTAAACAGTGTTCGAAAGGCTTTTTGGTAAGCTATTCCTTCTATACCTTAACAGGGAATGCTACATCAGCTTAAGTAAACATCTGTTAGATTTCAGTTCTGACAGCACTTGCTCACAACAGTGAAGATTAGGTATCTTTTCTACACTCCTGGAAATTGAAATAAGAACACCGTGAATTCATTGTCCCAGGAAGGGGAAACTTTGACACATTCCTGGGGTCAGATACATCACATGATCACACTGACAGAACCACAGGCACATAGACACAGGCAACAGAGCATGCACAATGTCGGCACTAGTACAGTGTATATCCACCTTTCGCAGCAATGCAGGCTGCTATTCTCCCATGGAGACGATCGTAGAGATGCTGGATGTAGTCCTGTGGAACGGCTTGCCATGCCATTTCCACCTGGCGCCTCAGTTGGACCAGCGTTCGTGCTGGACGTGCAGACCGCGTGAGACGACGCTTCATCCAGTCCCAAACATGCTCAATGGGGGACAGATCCAGAGATCTTGCTGGCCAGGGTAGTTGACTTACACCTTCTAGAGCACGTTGGGTGGCACGGGATACATGCGGACGTGCATTGTCCTGTTGGAACAGCAAGTTCCCTTGCCGGTCTGGGAATGGTAGAACGATGGGTTCGATGACGGTTTGGATGTACCGTGCACTATTCAGTGTCCCCTCGACTATCACCAGTGGTGTACGGCCAGTGTAGGAGATCGCTCCCCACACCATGATGCCGGGTGTTGGCCCTGTGTGCCTCGGTCGTATGCAGTCTTGATTGTGGCGCTCACCTGCACGGCGCCAAACACGCATACGAACATCATTGGCACCAAGGCAGAAGCGACTCTCATCGCTGAAGACGACACGTCTCCATTCGTCCTTCCATTCACGCCTGTCGCGACACCACTGGAGGCGGGCTGCACGATGTTGGGGCGTGAGCGGAAGACGGCCTAACGGTGTGCGGGACCGTAGCCCAGCTTCATGGAGACGGTTGCGAATGGTCCTCGCCGATACCCCAGGAGCAACAGTGTCCCTAATTTGCTGGGAAGTGGCGGTGCGGTCCCCTACGGCACTGCGTAGGATCCTACGGTCTTGGCGTGCATCCGTGCGTCGCTGCGGTCCGGTCCCAGGTCGACGGGCACGTGCACCTTTCGCCGACCACTGGCGACAACATCGATGTACTGTGGAGACCTCACGCCCCACGTGTTGAGCAATTCGGCGGTACGTCCACCCGGCCTCCCGCATGCCCACTATACGCCCTCGCTCAAAGTCCGTCAACTGCACATACGGTTCACGTCCACGCTGTCTCGGCATGCTACCAGTGTTAAAGACTGCGATGGAGCTCCGTATGCCACGGCAAACTGGCTGACACTGACGGCGGCGGTGCACAAATGCTGCGCAGCTAGCGCCATTCGACGGCCAACACCGCGGTTCCTGGTGTGTCCGCTGTGCCGTGCGTGTGATCATTGCTTGTACAGCCCTCTCGCAGTGTCCGGAGCAAGTATGGTGGGGTCTGACACACCGGTGTCAATGTGTTCTTTTTTCCATTTCCAGGAGTGTATGATAAATTTATTAAAAGTGCATAACTATGTTTCATTCTGACACTGTACTAATTCTGTAAATATTAGCAGTTCCAGTTTACCTATTTTGACAATCGCCTGACAAATGATCGGGTTTCATGTTGTTGCGGTCAATAGTCCAGAGACTTGTTTGATGCATCTCTCCATGCTACTCTATCCTGTACAAGCTTCTACATCTCTAAGTACCTACTGCAACCTACTTACTTCTGAATCTGCTCAGTGTATTCATCTCTTGGTCTCCCTCTACGATTTTTACCCTCCACGCTACCCTCCAATACTGAATTGGTGATCCCATGATGCCTCAGAACATATCCTACCAACCGATCCCTTCTTCTAGGCAAATTGTACCACAAATCCCTCTTCTCCCCAATTCTGTTCAGTACCTCTTCATTGGTCATGTGATCTACCAATCTAATATTCAGCATTCGTCTGTAGCACCACATTCCGAAAGCTTCTATTCTCTTCTTGTCTAAACTATTTATTGTACATGTTTCACTTCCGTACACGGCTACGATCCATACATATACTTTCAGAAAAGTCTTACTGACACTTAAATCTATACTCCTTGCCATTGCCAGTCTTCATTTTATATCCTCCCTACTTCAACCATCATCAGTTATTTTGTTTTCCAAATAGCAGAACTCGTTTACAATTTTAAGGGTCTCATTTACTAATCTAATTCCCTCAGCATCACCTGACTTAATCTGACTACATTCCATTATCCTCGTTTTGCTTTTGTTGATGTTCATCTTATATCCTCCTAGCCTCCTTTCAAGGCACTGTCTAATCCGTTCAATTGCTCTTCCAGGTTCTTTGCTTTCACAGAATTACTATGTCATCGGCAAATCTCAAACTTATAATTTCTTTTCCATGGATTTTAATTCCAACTCCTAATTTTTCTTCTGTTTCCTTGCCTGCTTGCTCATTATACAGACTGAATAACATCGGGGATAGGCTACAGCCCTGTCTCACTCCCTTCTCAACCACTGCTTTTCCTTCATGCCCCTTGACTCTTATAATTGCCGTCTGGTTTCTGTACAAATTGTAAACAGCCTTTCACTCCCTGTATTTACCCCTTCAGAATTTGAAAGAGAGTATTCTAGTCAACATTGTCAAAAGCTTTCTCTACAAATGCTAGAAATGTAGGTTTACCTTTCCTTAATCTATCTTCTAAGACAATTCGTAGGGTCAGTATTGCCTCAGGTGTTCCAAATTTTCTACGGAATCCAGACTGATCTTCCCCGAGGTCGGTTTCTACCAGTTTTTCCATTCGTCTATAAAGAATCCGTGTTAGTGTTTTGCAGCCGTGACTTATTAAACTGATACTTCGGTAATTTTCACATCTGTCGACACCTGCTTTCTTTAGGATTGGAATTATTATATTCTTCTTGAAGTCTGAGGCTATTTCGCCTGTCTCGTACATCTTGCCACTTTTAGAAACTCTGACGGAATATTATCTATCCCTTCTGCCTTATTTGAACGTAAGTCCTCCGAAGCTGATTCTAATATTTGATCCCCTAACTATTCTGAATCGACTCGTATTTCTTCTTTTATCACATCACAGATCCTCCCCCTCGTAGAGACTTTCAATGTACTGTTTACAGTTGGTCGCTCTCTGCTCTTCATTTAACAGTGGAATTCTCGTTGCACTTTTCATGTTACCGTCCTTGCTTTGTCACCAAAGGTTGTTTTGACTTTCCTGTAGGCTGAGTCTGTCCTTCCGGCAATCATTTCTTTTTCGATTTTTTCACATTTTTTATGCAGCTATTTCATCGTAGCTTCGCTGCACCTCTTAATTATTTCATTCCTCAGCGACTGTATTCCTGAATTCCCCTGAACATTTTTGTAGTTCCATCTGTCGTCGATCAACTGAAGTATTTCTTCTGTTACCCATGGTTGCTTTGCGGTTACCTTCTTTGTGCCTACGTTTTTCTTTCCAGCTTCTGTGATGACCCTTTTTAGAGATGTCCATTCCTCTTCAACTATACTGCTTACTGAGCTATTGATTATTGCTGTGTCTCTAGCTTTAGAAAATTTCAAACGTATCTCGTCGTTCCTCAATACTTCTGTGTCTCACTTTCTTGAGTACTGATTCTTTCTGACTTATCTCTTAAACTCTTCATCACTACTGCATTGTCATCTGAGTCGATATCTGCTCCGGGGTGCGCCTTGAAACCCAATACCTGATTTCATAATCTCTAACCATAATGCAATCTGATAGAAATCTTCCAGTATCACCCGGCCTTTTCAAAGTACACCCCCTCCTCTTGTGATTGTTGAACAGAGTTTTCGCTGTTACTGCCTGAAATGTATTACAGTCCTCAATTAGTCTTATTTGTCTCAGTCGTTGTTCCATGTCCATATTCTCTTGTAATCTTTTCTTCTACTCCATCCCCTACAACTGCATTCCAGTCCTCCATGACAATTAGATTTTCATCTCTCTTTACATACTTCATTACCCTTTCAATATCCTCATACACTTTCTCTCTCTCTTCATCTTCAGCTTGCGACGTCGGTATGTACACCTGAACTATCGTCGGTGTCGGTTTGCTGTCGATTCTGATAAGAACAACCCTATCACTGAACTGCTCACAGCAACACACTCTCTGCCCTACCTTCCTATGCGTAACGAGTCCTACTCCCGTTATACTATTTTCTGCTGCTGTTTTTGAGTCTACGGAACGAAAACTGAATCTAACCTAATCTAACAGGATACAGCGTGGTTCGTGACTCCAGATCACTCGTTTCCAGTCATCCGCAGTGCAGTGGCGTCTCTCTTTGCACCGCCTCACGTGTCGCTCACCACTCACCACACAGATGTTCCGCTTACGAGGAGCTGCTCCACCGTATTCCCAATATGAATGGTGAACAACCTACGTTGAGATCATTCATTCTTATCCTGAAAAAAGAAAGACCCCTTTAAGTAGGTAAGTGTGTTCCACGGAAGGTCAGCAATGACTTCAGTTATTGACGGAGAGGAACGGCACAGAGCGGAAAGTATGAAAGAGAAACGAAAAAAATTCATAAATATTGGCAGCATTATTTGCGAACTACTGTAAGTTCGGTAATATCTGTAGGTCTGTTATACATGTTAACGAGATTTATGTGCACTGCTCCTCACTTTTGGAGTGATGATAAGAATACATGCTTGTTGCATGATTTCTAAGAGGAAAGCGAGCTACTACAGCATATGGAGGTGGTGTGAATAGGACGCATTATTCTGATTACCATTATAATTATGTTAAAGTTAGTCCGTCACGAGCCTTTTTCGTTTCCGAATGAAGAAATAATTACGTGGCTTTCATGAAAGCGTATGTCGCTCCATGAAGCTATATATAAAAAGAGGAACTGTATTACTAAAAGAAAGAACGAGAGATTCGAAACAAGTAGAAACGATGCTCTCCTCGCAATGCATGAGTACTTATAGAGGCTGATTCAAAATAGCTATTACAGGTTTGTAGAGTTTTGTAGACGGGTCTTAGCAGGTGATGTTTTGATGAGAAACTCGTGTCCTGAAATATACCGTTTTGATATAGAGTAAGTTTGAAGATCGGATCACTCTCAAAACTCCCACTTCATGGAACGCACACAAGATGAGAAGAATCCCTCTTGTAATTATGACGTCACATATCACCTTCGTGCGACCACAACAACGGCTGCGAGACATCGATACGTTCGCCACTGAGAGGTAAGTCTATGGTGCGCCGCGCCGCGCCGCCCTCCGTCACGTGGAACACTACCCGAGGACTAGAGTACTCGCAGTGTCGCCCACGCCATGTTCTCCTACAGCACGCAAGTCAGGCTTTTCGTCTCCGCTATGTCCGTACCGTGAAGCTGGAGGTTTGGAAGTGATCCGACCCTCAGTGATTTTACGTCCAGACGGAACATTTCCAGACGTGTGTTCCTAATCAGAACTTCATCTACTACGTAACTTCTACAATCCCTAGAAGCTTGTAAAAGGGATTTTGAATCAATGTGTATAAACCTCACTCAAACACAACCTAATTTCGTCTACAGTGAGACAGTATTTACAAACAGAAAAATGCTACATTCACGTTGGATCGTGCGGTTCAAATGCAAAGGACAGTTCTGTGTTATAATTTCGAGTAGGCGTCTCGTTACAATCACGTTCGTAAATCTGAAGAGAAATATTGACACAACAGTGGAACAATGCATCGTCAATGTACACGACAACCGCACTACTGTCAGCGATATAGTGTAAACGATAGAGATATCTCTCAGGACACCGAGAGAGGCTGTAAACGGCAACATCACTTACGTAAATGGTGTTAGTTCCATGTTACAGCTATGTGCCACCTGACGGTCTAACATTTTTTTAAAACAACGGCTGGTAGCAATGATTGTACCAATCAAGCATCTAATCCGTGCTTCAAAAATTCTACTCAGTATTATAAAGGAAGGACTGAAAGCTAAGGTCAAGCAACCGTTAAGCAACAGGGAAAGGAACTGAGGGAACTATACTCGCGCTGCGACAGACAACAGAATGAAGTGAGATGAACAGGGCAACGTACGCCACGCTCCTTGACCTAGAGAAGTTTTTCGATAAACTCGGTTGGAAGATACTGTTTAAAAATTGAATAAATTGGAATGCGCTAGAGAAATAAGACTCTTTTTAATCCAAATAAAAAGCATAGTACGGAAATAGTCATACGTTATTACGGCAGACCAAGTAACTTTTATAAAATGCAGCACTAAACTTCAGAATGACAGATAGGTGAAATTATTGTTCAACAGTTATAGAGTCTCTTTAAACAATGGTCGAAATTTTCTGCCAAACGTTCAATTATTCGACGACAGAAATCCGCTCCTTGGTCACGGTGCCATTCGAGAACCTTATTCCGCCAGCTGTTCTTTCATCTTGCCGAAACAATGGAAATCGCACGATGCAAAACGTGGCTTTTTCAGTCAGCATCGACCACCTCTGCGCGGCCTCGGTTAACGGTGTGACCACATCACTTAACTGCAGCTGGAGGCGACATGGCACTTGGTCCATATACCGCCTGAATTCGCGGTGATTCTGTGTGACATTTATGCGCATTGCTCACACGAATCGTACTGTCCCCCATAATTCAGCTTTGGAATACGTTTTCATTTGACTCGGACACTGTTGTAGCTGTTATCCGAGCCGTAGCAGAACTGTGTCTTCAGGAAAACCCAGAACCTGTACTCTCTTCTGACAATGCGGCACATTGTCTTACCATGGCACGATGAGTGTAACTAACTTTGTGAAGTCCCTAAGTATCAGGGGCACTAAGATCTACGCTAGGATAAGAAGAGGTAACCGACAAGACTGCCACCTCTCTCCGCATTCATTTAATACATTTGTACAAAGTGAAATACAAAGAATTAAGAGCGCCACGAAAGGAATTAAAATCGGTGGTAAACAAACACATTGTATTCTGTTGTTGGTGATATGGAAGTCTTAGCAGATTCTGCAAAGGACATCAACTATGTGTTAAAAATTTGGTCTCATGCCTTGGACAAATAGAAACACAAAGTAAACACAAACAAGACTAATATAGTGATGACATACAAATCGAACAGAAAAGTAAGGGCAAACATTAAAACAGGAAATAAAATACTGTTGCAAGTAAACGAACTTTGCGACTTGGGAAGTACAGTAACAGATCGCAACACAACTATAGTGGATAATGAAGGAAGAATTGCAATGACTAAACAAGTATTAAAAAATAAGAGTAATTTTTTAACAAACTGCGAGATTCATAAAGATTTTTAGTTGTAGAATTTTAAGCTATGATCATGTAGGTTGAAGAGAAACAAGAAAAGAAAAGAAAAAGAACCAATAGAGATGGGGATATAATAAATTAAAGAGAGAAAGGCGTTGATCAACATGGTACAGACTAGAAAAGGCCGCGGAAACATACGCATTTATATTAGAAAAACTAGATCAGCTGTATACCTAATTTGACGTGGCAGCTACTTAAAAACATCTTGAAAGGCAAAAATGCTGGAGAAACTCAAGAGGCTGAGGCCAGCATGTCCAAAGTGTTACCAGTAAAGCGAAGAACAACTGCTATAATGTAATTCAGAGAAACGGAAAATTTAGAAATTTCTGTTGGTAGAACTGGACGATCGTTAACACAGAGTAACATGTAGAAACCAACTCACACCATCTTGCCTTTCTGTTAACGTGGGTGCTTTAAATTCAGTTCAGTTCAATTTATTGCCACGAATTTTAGACCTGTTATCTGTAACTCTAAAACAGGTCGGACATATTCACAATCAGGCTGACATACAATGTTTTATATTATGTGTGTAGTAATAAATCATGTTAACAGCAACAAATAGAAATATTAACGCAAGAATAAAACAAAGTTTGAAGGGTAAGAATTATTAAAGAAGATATAAAATAAAAGGAATTAACTAAAGTTCAAAGTAAATAACTTCTACCTTACATTACTCGATATGTTACTCTCAGCCTTGGAGTAATTCGAGGTTTGCCGACTAACCACAACTACACCTCCTTCCAAACGTGTTGTCCGTATACTATCCTACATCACACACACTGTTATGTGAGTCCCTCGGAAGTCATCGGGTCTGCACATACCCGTGTAGGTGGCCACAGCATTCTTTCTTTTCTTTGTATTTTCTTTTTCTCTTACATGAATTTTAAGTTTCTCTTAATTTAATTTGTAAGTATCTATCATAATGTATAACTAGGGCAACACTTCCTGTGCTATGTTGACATTATCTTTATAGTGAGTGTCCACTTGATCTTATACACTCAAAGTTAAGCAGTTGCCATTTAGATATTCGTCGTGCTATCATATTGACTACAGTCCACAAGTTTTGGTCTCTTACAATTGTTCGCAGATCTGTAGTCACTCTGTATATGAAAAACAATGCATCTGACGACGAGAAAATCAGTGGAACCTTCCTCTCCACATCCACAGATTGGTGTGCTACTACATCCCACTCGATGCAGATGTTTGCTATATGGGTCGTGACCTGTTAATAGGTGCACCATACCTCAAGTAGGGGCAGCATCGAGCAGTTTGGGCCTGTTCCTAAAGCTTTTGAATACGCTGTATACCCACCTTGTAGTGCTGCTAGTGTCCCAGTCACTGTCATTCGTCTGACTTCCAGGCTCACAAATGTCTTTTTTCAGTAATATACTTTCCCGTGACCTCGTACACACGATCACATTGCTCACGCCCCAACTAGTAGAGCGCCGTCCTGTAACGTACCACGATATCCTTCGGTCATATGGCGAGGGTTACCAGTAAACCCTCTCCACAGGTGTAGTGCAAAAGGTACCGCTGGGCCTCAGAAGCACGCTCCACTGAATTCGTCGCAGTGCTGTTCTGTAGCTGCCTAATCCAAGGCGATGCGCCCAGATGGTGGCAGCGAAGCCCACAATGGCTTCGTCGTACGACCACATCGCATGCAATGATAATTTATAGTGAGCAGTCGTATGGATAAACTTAGCCGGTTACTGAGTAACAGAGTTTACATATTCTAGAAAGTTCCTTTTCTCGTCTAGAAGAACGTCTAAATCTCTACAAACAGTGCTGCGTTTTACAGATATTCCGTCAAGCCTCAGGGAACGATTTCTGGCAAGAGAAAGTCTTCCCTTGAGAAGTATGTATGTGGTTTTAAGAACAGTTGTAGTCAAAAATGGTTCAAATGGCTCTGAGCACTATGGGACTTAACTTCTGAGGTCATCAGTCCCCTAGAACTTAGAACTACTTAAACCTAACTAACCTAAGGACATCACACACATCCACGCCCGAGGCAGGATTCGAACCTGCGACCGTAGCGGTCACGCGGTTCCAAACTGAAGCGCTTAGAACCGCACGGCCCAGCTGCAGTCACTTTGTTGCTCTTGCACTAGTGCTGCATCTGAACAAGCACATCGGTCGCCTTTTCCGCAGGTCCTAGGACGTATGCGACAACACCTTCCATATCATCTGCCCCGTCTAACAGATGTAATACGGGTTCAGTTCTAAGAATAATGGACCACTTGTGAAGCCTTGGTACCGTTTTGTTTACCTTTTCTTCCCCGAATGCCACTGGACGCTACGCCCACTACAGTAACCTACAGAGCTCTGATATACGCATTTAGGGACCCTGAGATCTCGAAGCTGTGCGAACACAGCAGGTCACCAAAGATCATCGAATGATATCTACGATGTCAATTATGAGCGCAACTGTATACTTCATTGACGAATTTTCTACGATTTGAAGGGTTCTACTAACCGCATCATCTATGTATTTCTCTTTCCTGTGGCAATATTGACTTCGGTTTAGATCCCAGAGCTCGCTGTGCGCCTTCAACCAATCACAGAGCAGACGTGCTGAACTTTCGCTAAGACGTTTACAGCTTTCGGTGATGCCGGGTCTTTATCACTTCCCTTTTTGATAACTACTGCTCTAGCCGTTTTGCATATCACCGGGATCCTAGCTATTCGGAGGGCCTCGTTTAGTAATGCTCTATCGCTGGAGCTGGAGCTACCAGCGACCTGAGGGCAGACGCCATCCGGAACAGGCGCTCTTCCAGCCAACGGTTCCCAACGATGGCGCAAATCCAAGAAGTCGTAGCCCAGCTTTTCGCAGAACGTTCGGAGTGTCTGGTTCAGTCCTTCCACTTGACTCGGCACCAGAGAATCACAATCAGTTTTAGGAACAATGCTGCATATTATTGTGAGCTTCGTTGAAACGCCACAAACAAGGCTGGTCGTCTCTACCTCCTCTGACAGTCGCTGGACTGACTCAAGAATGACCTCTGGGTCCAGACGGCAGGCATCATTTGTTCCAACGGGCCTCCATCTGCAGTTGGCTGCCCCCCGTTCCCTCAATGGCTGCTGGAATAGCCTCTTCAGCATGTTGAACGAGGCCCCCAGGCAAAGAGTGCACCTGGTGTCCTCTCCTGTCCCTTGCTGACATTTCCCTAATGGGTGCCATCATTCACCGTACGTTTGAACTGCCGACGAAGCCCTTTTGTATTTGCGTCCTCCAAATACCGGACGAAACAGGTTTCTCAAACGGGTTAAGTTAGTACCTCTGGCTCAGTTTCAGTGAATGCACTTCACACTACTGGTTAGTGGAATCGATACAACTATGTCCCACTGGTCCCCGTCCACCCTTATACACCACTCGCAGTCAAGTGGAAGGGAGATGATGGGTCCAGTTCTTTCTGCAGAGGATGGTAGTTGAGGTGGCTCTGGTACAAGTATCACAGAGATACGACTCTCGGGAGCTCTTCCAGCAGACCGATTCGCAGCAGCTGCCAATCGTTTGACGCTAGTTAAGGCGATTTCCAGCTGCTTCAGAACTTCAACCAACTCATACCGTGTTTGATAACAGCATTCATAGTGGGGGCTGGGTATTGTGTAGGGCTACTCCTCTTTAAGTGAGTAGATCTAATAATATGTTAGAAAATTTGCTACGGTATCTAAATCACAAACGCCGATTTGATACAGACTGCACCTAGATTATGGAAAGGACAGTGGTAGAGACCTAAAATTCTCAAAGGCGCACGTTTACTTCCGTTGATGCACAATGAAATTCAGGGGGTGATATTTTCGGTTGAACGGCGAATCACAAACGCTGATTATGCACAATGAAATTCGGGGGGTGATATTTTCGGATGAACGGCGAATCACAAACGCTGATTTGCCAAGTACGTATCCAGACCACTCTTACCAGTAACTTAATAAAATGTTTGTTAAGGGCCCGATAATTCTCTAACCTGTTTCTCACGTATTTGCCTAGAACAATATCAGTTATTAAAGGCCCTGCTCGAAAAAATCTGAGTTTCTACCTATTGAGTCATGGTCTCTGCTCTTTATCGACGATATAATAGACTATATAGATGAGCGCATAACGAAGAAACAACGGAATTTTTTTACAAAAGAGTGCGACCTCACTTTTAGAAAAGTACGAGCTCTTTATTTCCTGCTCAAGTTGAAATGAAGGCTTTTTGTAGAGATGTTATCTGTTATTGGCGTATTCAATCCCAATATTCAAGATATGCGAACCTTATGGTCTATTGACGGAACCGGACGCTGTGTGTTCACAGCTGTAAGGAGTTACAGATTTTTGACTATTTTTTCCGCTTTGAGATTTATAGAGTAATGTGAAGCACGAAGGGAAACATGGTCTAGCTCCCATTTCTTGCGTGTTTGCTAATACTGAGCAAATCTGCAGAGCCAAGTACGTTTACTCTGAATATGCGAGTATAGATGAAATGTTTATAGCTTTCAGAAGCTGTTTTTTCTATTGAGTATATTTGGAATCAAAACGTGGAAAATACGGTCTAAAAATTATGTGCCTGTGCGACGCACAAACTCAGATGCCTTTGTTAATGTGAGAGCATTAGCTGTTGCTAAGACAATGTTTTCTCGAACAGAGGCCTTTTTCTAGTGATTCACGAACGACAGATTAGTGGAACAGAGGTTTTTTTTTTACTGAAGTCAGTCTAAATAGCGTGTGCAGGATTAAGCATGTTTGGTGCTGATCTGGCGTCAAACAATGCAGACTGAGATTACCTAACTGACTTTCTATTTAAGATAGTTAGTCCGTATTTTAGGGCACAATCTCCGCCTTAATACAGCGCCGAGTCCGGCTTTCCTGCTTTGCAACTGGCAACCCTAACCCACTCACACACACATGAGCGATGTGCCGAACAACTTCAACCATAATTAAAACACAGTGATTTTAATTTCTGACCTTGTTTCGAAACGCTTTTCTTAGAAATTGACTGTTACATTACGGAATGTATTGCATTTTACGCATATACCATGTGAGTTTTGTACGCCTTTTTAGTGTGCTTATAACTCGTTTTTGATTCCAACTTTGTAATTTGTTTTACAATAGTTATTAATACTTCATGTATTTACACAATTTCTTTTTGCAACCTGCCTACAGAAATTTCAGTAGCAGTATTCAATTACGGTAACTTGTTATAAATTGTATGCGGGGAGATTACATGCGAAAAGGGACGTTAATGTAGCTGCACAATTTGGCTCAATATTATGATTTAAATATCCACCTAATACTATGGTACATCATTCTCTTCAGAAGTTAAATTGTTAATAATGCGTAGTCGCTTCGTAAGTGATTTATGAAGCTGTACGATAGAAATAAGTACTCATTAGCGGGAAATGATTGTACGCTAGAATGAATGTTGCGAACACTGTTCAGCTCTAAACTCAGCACAATTACTACGTACAGATTTAAAACAGAAAGCGCGTAGACAGGCCTGAACGCAGTCCTTGAGGCTGCCGCATTTCTTTTTTCTGGCTGTGTACATGGTGTAGTACTATTTTACACCACAGACCGACCGGATTCTTAATGCGGGCAGGAGACGTGAGAAAACATCGTTTCAAAGAGGAAGCAATCAATCGCGACCTGAAACGCTCTAAACACCAGTTTCTATTCTTGAGAATACGGCTTATATCGCGTCTTCTTTAATGTCACACGTCGTCTGTCGCTATGAGTACAGATATCTGTGAATCTTCGTAAACTTCCTCTGTTTCTAGTCCGTTTTCAGATAGTTTAGACATCGGACAATATTTCGTCTGGTGGCAGCGTTCTTCTTCTCCAGAGCGACACCGCTGGCACAGCGTCACAGCCTTTGCTTACGAGAGACGTTCAGTAAGTAATGCTACATTTCTTTTCTGAGAGCAGGTTGATTTCATTCAGGATTCTACTACACCACATTGTTCCCCACTCTTTTGGCTACAAAGCCTTATTTCTCAATATAATCTCCGTTCAGTGCGACGGCCTTCCGTCACCTTACTAGCAGAGCCAGTACCTCAGCACGGTGGCACTCTGCCGCTTGACGTCGGAGCCAACATCTTGGTGCATCGGTAACCTCCCCATAGTGCACGTACCGCTTCCCGCGGAGCGCGTCCTCCTTCGAGCCAAACAAATGGAAGTCGGAAGGTGCGACATCCGGGCTGTAGGGTGGATGAGGAAGAACAGTTCGTGCATAGACTTGTGTGAGGCCTTGCGTTGTCACGGAGAAATAGAAATTCGTGTGCTTCTTCAGTTTCCTGAGGGCAACGCAATACCCAGCCCGCACACACCTTTGGAGAACCTAACTGGTGGACGAGTATGTCAGCTCTACTAACAAGGACGTCTATTTCAGCAGCGAGGCGTTTGATTGCGATCCGTCGGTCACCTCCAGTTAGTGTCTGCACGAGTCACGGCTGTGTGCTGCTGGCACGTTGCACGACAACAGGGCCTCGCCCAACCACTCACCGTGCTTTTGCTCCGTAGACTTTCTGCGAGCGCCTACAAGTATCTGCGATGCAGTGGTTTTCCGCCAGAAGAAACTCAGTGACGCCGTTTTGAAGGCTACATGTAGCGCTGGCGCCTATCGAAACTTCATGAAGCTGCAGCGGCTGAAGCGGCAATGCCCCACAATGTCCCACAACACATTCTGCCTTTTCTCGACGGAAACTGGCAGAGAAAAAAATGTGTTGCATTGCTTACTGAACGCCCCAAGAACAAACTGTTTTCATTCGTAGATTCCAGTGGTCCAGTGCACCAGACAGCGCCGCCAGCACGTTTTACCTACGCTCGCTGGCACTCGTTTCCAAAAGGTCGTCTTCCTTCCGCCAGAAGTTGACGAATCTTATGTCCTGATGTTACCAATGACTCTTGTTCATTTATTTACTAGCCACGTGCATATGTTTCGCAATGAGGGTGTTGTTGTTGTTGTTGTTGTTGTTTTGGTCTTCAGTCCTGACACTGGTTTGATGCAGCTCTCCATGCTACTCTGTCCTGTGCAACCTTCATCTCCCAGTACCTACTGCAGCCTACATCCTTCTGGATCTGCTTAGTGTATTCATCTCTTGGTCTCCCTCTACGATTTTTACCCTCCACGCTGCCCTCCAGTACTAAATTCGTGATCCCTTGATGCCTCAGAACATATCCTACCAACCGATCCCTTCTTCTAGTCAACTTGTGCCACAAACTCCTCTTCTCCCCAATTCTATTCAACACCTCCTCATTAGTTATGTGATCTACCCATCTAATCTTCAGCATTCTTCTGTAGCACCACATTTCGAAAGCTTCTGTTCTCTTCTTGTCTAAACTATTTATCATCCATTTTTCACTTCCATACATGGCTACGCTCCATACAAATACTTTCAGAAACGACTTCCGGACACTTAAACCTATACTCGATGTTAACAAATTTCTCTTCTTCAGAAACGCTTTCCTTGCCATTGCCAGTCTACATTTTATATCCTCTCTACTTCGACCATCATTTATTTTGCTCCCCAAACAGCAAAACTCCTTTACTACTTTAAGTGTCTCATTTCCTAATCTAAATCCTTCAGCATCACCCGACTTAATTCGACTACGTTCCATTGTCCTTGTTTTGCTTTTGTTGATGTTCATCTTATATCCTCCTTTCAAGACACTGTCCATTCCGTTCAACTGCTCTTCCAAGTCCTTTGCTGTCTCTGACAGAATTAAAATGTCATCGGCGAACCTCAAAGTTTTTATTTTTTCTCCGTGGATTTTAATACCTACTCCGAACTTTTCTTTTGTTTCCTTTACTGCTTGCTCAATATACACATTGAATAACATCGGGGAGAGGCTACAACCCTGTCTCACTCCCTTCCCAACCACTGCTTCCCTTTCATGTCCCTCGACTCTTATAACTGCCATCTGCTTTTTGTACAAATTGTAAACAGCCTTTCGCTCCCTGTATTTTACCCCTGCCACCTTCAGAATTTGAAAGAGAGTATTCCAGTCAACATTGTCAAAAGCTTTCTCTAAGTCTATAAATGCTAGAAACGTAGGTTTGCCTTTCCTTAATCTTTCTTCTAAGATAAGTCGTAGGGTCAGTATTGCCTCACGTGTTCCATCATTTCTACGGAATCCAAACTGATCTTCCCCGAGGTCGGTTTCTACCAGTTTTTCCATTCGTCTGTAAAGAATTCGCGTTAGTATTTTGCAGCTGTGACTTATTAACCTGATAGTTCGGCAATTTTCACATCTGTCAACATCTGCTTTCTTTGGGATTGGAATTATTATATTCTTCTTGAAGTCTGAGGGAATTTAGCCTGTCTCATACATCTTGCTCACCAGATGGTAGAGTTTTGTCAGGACTGGCTCTCCCAAGGCTGTCAGTAGAAACGCAGGCTACATCTACACTTCGCAAGCCATCTTACAGTATGTGGCAAACACATTACACTTCCCTCTCTCCTGTTCGACTACCGAATAGTCCGCGAAAAGACAGAATAGATTGTTGTAGATTGTTGGTAACCTTCTGCGAGAGTTCTAATCCCTCTAACTCTACCTTTGATGGTCTTTACGCGAGCTGTATGTAAGAGGAAGTAGGCGCTTCTAGGGCTGTACACTCTCGGAATTTAACAGTATGGCACACCATGATGCCTTCCGTCTTTGTTGTAGCTTCTGCCCACCATATCAGTCTCTGTCTGAAATTTAGCCCAACTTCACCTCCCACTCTATAAAACCTGCGCATTACCAAAACTATGTACCCACAGACTGTTATCCAACTTAAGCTCGTATGCTAACCTTCGAAAAAACAAAAGCAGTTTGAACTGAACTGTAACTGATCTCAATGCACCCTGTCTTTATATTAAATGCGCAACAGAAGTAAAGTAATTATCTGTCCCTAATCAAAATTTCAACTCACCTCGCGTTTTGACGACACCATTGAAGGTTTCTTCAACGAGCAACAGTACAGAGGAAGCAGGCACCGGCTAAGGTACATTTCTATTTCTATATAAAATTTCCACATGTAATAATGCGTTATTATAAACAGTGGGGAGCACAGAGTAACTATTTCCCTGAAATGATATTCGAAGACAACGATTTTAGAATGAAGTATGTATTCAGAAAGACGGAGTAAGACTTCCCGTGAGTTTCACACGTAACTTTGGTCTGAACAATACTACGCTCAACAAAATGAACAATGATTTCAAGAGAGTACAATGTTAACAGAGAATTTCTGTAAAAGTCAGACAGCTTAATCAATTGATATGTTAATGGATGAGTCGGGGAAGTGGGGTGGTCTTTCTCTCGGCTCTGAGTAAGTGAGCAAAGATAACTAGATCTCAATAATCATTTACAAATTAGGTGTACAGTGTTGCAGTCTTACCTCAAACGTCTTCTCTTCAAAAACAATAACATTGTTCAAAATGTCCTGCTGCAGTTCTTGAGGACTATGTGGGTCGTTGCGACACACCTTAGACGTGAGGGCTCCACACACAAAGCAATCGCACACTGACAGATCAGGTGACCTGGCTGGCCACATAGGGCCGCTACCAGACTGCAGGTAAGGCGGAGTATTCGTCCGCATCATAGACGTGTTGCGCCGTCTCTTGCGACAGGCATCGTGTTATTTGGTAGGATTGTGAACCATTTTCTGGTGAACTGCAGCCGCATTTTCTGATATGCGAGCACGTGTCGGAATGTCTTTTTTACTTGCTCAAAACATATTCTGTCACTCGCCATTTCCGCATGGTACTCTTTGCTGGCACTTTGACCCATTAAACTTCTCGGAAAACAACTGACCACACCGTGTCCGTGACTTTCTTGTCACGCAACTTCCAACAACGAACACCTGCTGCTCCATTCTGACTACCATCGTCCCCTTTCCGCTGCTCCACTCGTACTGACAGCCCGCACTACACTCTGAGCCAGTTGTGGACCACGTGGCTAGGGTACACGTGGTGTGCGCGTCACGGACTGTGCTTATACGCTTTCATTCACGTCGAAGAGTACCCACTCGTCCGGGCCACTTTTACTTGCCCCACGCTCTATCAGAGATCATGACTAATGTGTCTGTTATGGTCGTCTGTGTGAATATCGGAGCTTTCAAAATGGCAATCCGCTCGGCTGTCGTAATAGTGGAGTGCGGATCCAGCTCGAACAGGCCTTGTTTGTCTCTGGATACCCAGCAGGCACTACCAGCTCCGTGACTAGACTTGTACCCATCTGTTTACACCACGAACACATCGTGATAGAGAGACAGGAAATCCATTGCCGTTGCGTTAGTCTGGCCCTGGTTTTGAAACGTTAAACTGGTCTCGGTATCAGCCTGCAGAGCCAGCGCTTCGTACGAACTGTTGTAGGACTTTTCCATACGCCGTACGTTAATGCCTGCATCTCCATATACTCAACCGCATAGGGTGGAAGCTGCTGATTTATCCAGTATCGTTCTCACACAGGAGAATGCTAATTCCTGGATTGTTCTATGTCTTTGTCTCCGAGACCCAGAAATTAGTAGATACTGGCGCCGAGGTGAATCTACATCTACATCCATACTACGCAAGCCACCTGACGGTGTGTGGCGGAGGGTACCTTGAGTACCTGAATCAGTTCTCCCTTCTATTCCAGTCTCGTATTGTTCGTGGAAGGAAGGATTGTCGGTATGCCTCTGTGTGGGCTCTGATCTCTCTGATTTTATCCTCATGGTCTCTTCGCGAGATATACGTGGGAGGGAGCAATATACTGCTTGACTCTCGGTGAAGGTATGTTCTCGAAACTTCAACAAAAGCCCGTACCGAGCTACTGAGTGTCTCTCCTGCAGAGTCTTCCACTGGAGTTTATCTATCATCTCCGTAACGCTTTCGCGATTACTAAATGATCCTGTAACGAAGCGCGCTGCTCTCCGTTGGTCTTCTCTATCAACCCTATTTGGTACGGATCCCACACTGCTGAGCAGTATTCAAGCAGTGGGTGAACAAGCGTGCTGTAACCTACCTCCTTTGTTTTCGGATTGCATTTCCTTAGGATTCTTCCAATGAATCTGTCTGGCATCTGCTTTACCGACGATCAACTTTATATGATCATTCCATTTTAAATCACTCCTAATGTGTACTCCCAGATAATTTATGGAATTAACTGCTTCCAGTTGCTGACCTGCTATATTGTAGCTAAACGATAAGGGATCTATCTTTCTATGTATTCGCAGCACATTACACTTGTCTACATTGAGATTCAATTGCCATTCTCTGCACCATGCGTCAATTCGCTGCAGATCCTCCTGCATTTCAGTACAATTTGCCATTGTTACAACCTCTCGATATACCACAGCATCATCCGCAAAAAGCCTCGGTGAACTTCCGATGTCATCCACAAGGTCATTTATGCATATTGTGAATAGCAACGGTCCTACGACACTCCCCTGCGGCACACCTGAAATCAAGCTTACTTCGGAAGTTCTCTCCATTGAGAATGACATGCTGCGTTCTGTTATCTAGGAACTCTTCAATCCAATCACACAATTGGTCTGATAGTCCACATGCTCTTACTTTGTTCATTAAATGCTGTATTTCTTGTCTTCCTGAAAGCGTTCGATACTCTACCGCATTGTCGCCCAGCGAGCGACGTACGGAATATCAGATCAGCTTTGTGACAGCATTCAAGAATTGCTAACAAACAGGGCACATCACGTCATTTTTAAGACAGAGAAATCTTCAGACGTAAAAGTGATTTCGGGCGTACCCCAAGAAATCGCAACGCTAGAAAATTTTAGCAAAATTCAGGAAGTCGTAAATCCAAAATGCAACCAACGGCTTGGTGCAGGAGTGCCAGTTCACCCTCAGCACAACAAAAATGACACATATTGTGCACAAATAGGTGTAGAGATCCATTACTTTATGATCGCAGAACAATTACTGGAAGCAGTCACATCCATAAAATATCGAGGAGTATGCATACAGAGAGATTTAAAGCGTAACGACAACGTAAAACTAGCCACAAGTAAAGCAGACACCAGAATGAAATTCATTGGAAGAATCCTCAAGAACTGTAGTCCATCTGTAAAGCAGGTACGTACTTGAATATTTGTCGTCAGTTTGCGATCCGGAGCAGACAGAATTGATAGAGGAAGTAGAGAAGATCCATTTCGTCACACGTTCATTTAATAAGGGCGAAAGCGTCATGGAGATGCTCTGTCACCTCCAGTTCTAAGGTGGTCAAGTCATTTTGGTTTATTGTATCATCGATGTGCACATGTGTTAAACAATTTTTGGTCTTGTCGTAGCACAATCTTTGCCTCTGCGCAGTCTGATACGTTGTTAGTTGAAGCGTGGTAGGTAATGGACGTGTTTGCTAGATTTATGTGGAATTGTGATTGTATCTGTTAGGTGAGAAAAGACTGTAAAACACAGCAAGGATGAATAAAATGTACTAAGTCTACAACTTTGCTTCCGCCGTTGTTTCTCGAAGTTCAGGGTTTTATTGTGAAAAACTTACAAAAAAAATTATGATTCATAGTATTGCCCATCGCTGGCCACTACATTCTCCCATCTTTCGGATAGTATACGAATTCCATGGTGGAAGAACTGGGCTTTTTTTTTTTTTGGGGGGGGGGGGGATTCATGCATCGATTCAATTTTGCACTTCATATGATCGGAAGTGCTGGTCACCCAGACTGTATGCCACTGATCGAAAAAGGTGGTACTCAGCGAGAGCAACGTATGGAGAATACGGCGGGAGGGATAGGACTTCTGATTTAAACGTTTATATGTATATTTTGACGGATTTTGCGACATGGGGTGGAGCACTGACCTGCTGCAAAATTACCTTTACGTGTCTATCGCTGTATTGTGGCCGTTTGTGTTTCAGTGCTGCGCTCGAACGCATCAATTTCTTTCGATAGTGACTGTTTTCGTCTGTTTCAGTAGCTACGAAAACGTTCTGTCTTCCACCGCCATGCCAGTCTTCGACATCAAAATCACTGTTCTTAAGGCGTTGAAAACGTTCTCTGCACGTTCTTGCACTAATAGTTCTCTCACCATAATTCTTACCCAGCATTTTAGGAGACACAACCGCAGATTTCTTCATGTTAAAGCAGAAAATTAAAACTTCCCGTAAATGGGTACGTTAGTTAACGTACTTAACCAAGAATAACCTTATGATGCAACCACAGATCAACTAATATTTTTAATGCATTATGTTTACAGACGCCTACGCATATTGTATTACACTTATGACCAGCCACCTCAACCCCACTTGCCGCTACTGCCGTCTATTGCGAAACGGCAGAAGCAAAGTTACAGACCTAATACATATTAGAAGGAGAAGAGAATGGGTGGGACTGCAGGAATTCCACCAGTCCAGCTTTCGTCCGCCTTCATAAGCTTACTGACCAAGACCCAAAGTGCCAAGACATGAATGGTCGACACTTTCAACAATTGCTACGATCAGGTTAGTAGCCTACTGTCTTTCCTGTCCTGTCCTGTGCTGTGTTTCTTTGTACCCTGGTACTTTATCCTCCGGGCTACTTCTATTTGCCCTGTAGTTTTTCTGCCATACAGCTGATCAGACCGAGCGAGGTGGCGCAGTGGTTAGACACTGGACTCGCATTCGGGAGGACGACGGTTCAATCCCGCGTCCGGCCATCCTGATTTAGGTTTTCCGTGATTTCCCTAAATCGCTCCAGGCAAATGCCGGGATGGTTCCTCTCAAAGGGCACGGCCGACTTCCTTCCCCATCCTTCCCTAATCCGATGAGACCGATGACCTCGCTGTCTGGTCTCCTTCCCCAAACCAACCAACCAACCAGCTGATCAGAAACCATCATAATACACTACTGGCCATTAAAATTGCTACACCACGAAGATGACGTGCTACAGACGCGAAATTTAACCGACAGGAAGAAGATGCTGTGATATGCAAATGATTACCTTTTCAGAGCATTCACACAAGGTTGGCTCCGGTGGCGACACCTACAACGTGCTGACATGAGGAAAGATTCCAAGCGATTTCTCATACACAAACAGCAGTTGACCGGCGTTGCCTGGTGAAACGTTGATGTGATGCCTCGTGTAAGGAGGAGAAATGCGTACCATCACGTTTCTTACTTTGATAAAGGTCGGATTGCAGCCTATCGCGATTGCGGTTTGTCGTATCGCGACACTGCTGCTCGCGTTGGTCGAGATCCAACGACTGTCAGCAGAGTTTGGAATCGGTGGGTTCAGCAGGGTAATTCGGAACGCCGTGCTGGATCCCAACGGCCTCGTATCACTAGCAGTCGAGATGACAGGCATCTTATCCTCAAGGCTGTAACGGATCGTGCAGCCACGTCTCGATCCCTGAGTCAACAGATGGGGACGTTTGCAAGACAACAACCATCTGCACGAACAGTTCGGCGACGTTTGCCGCAGCATGGACGATCAGCTCGGAGACCACAGCTGCGGTTACCCTTGACGCTGCATCACAGACAGGAGCGCCTGCGATGGTGTACTCAACAACGAACCTGGGTGCACGAATGGCAAAACGTCATTTTTTCGGATGAATCCAGGATCTGTTTACAGCATCACGATGGTCACATCCGTGTTTGGTGACATCGCGGTGAACGCACATTGGAAGCGTGTATTCGTCATCGCCATACTGGCGTATCAACCGGCGTGATGGTATGGGGTGCCATTGGTTACACGTCTCGGTCACCTCTTGTTCGCATTGACGGCACTTTGAAGAGTGGACGTTACATTTCGGATGTGTTACGATCCGTGGTTCTACCCTTCATTCGATCCCTGCGAAACCCTACATTTCAGCAGGATAATGCACGACCGCATGTTGCAGGTCCTGTACGGGCCTTTCTGGATACAGAAAATGTTAGATTGCTGCCCTGGCCAGCACATTCTCCAGATCTCTCATCAATTGAAAACGTCTGGTCAATGGTGGCCGAGCAACTGGCTCGTCACAATAAGCCAGTTACCACGCTTGATGAACTGTGGTATCGTGTTGAAGCTGCATTGGCAGCTGTACACGCCATCCAAGCTCTGTTTGACTCAATGCCCAGGCGTATCACGGCCGTTATTACGTACAGAGGTGGTTGTTCTGGGTACTGATTTCTCATGATCTATGCACCCAAATTGCGTGAAAATGTAATCACATGCCAGTTCTGGTATAATATATTTGTCCAATGAATACCCGTTTATCATCTGCATTTCTTCTTGGTGTAGCAATTTTAATGGCCAGTAGTGTAGTTGCACCAACCCTATAGTTGCAGCAATTACCGACGCTGAGTTTCGGATGCAAAGAAATTATCACAAAATCGTGATGTTCTGGCTGAAGGTCACTCTGGGATACCTGGAAATGAACAAGTAGATCTCGTAGCAAAGCAAACATCTCTCTATGGGCCGGCCGAAGCGGCCGTGCGGTTCTGGGCGTTACAGTCTGGAGCCGAGCGACCGCTACTGTCGCAGGTTCGAATCCTGCCTCGGGCATGGATGTGTGTGATGTCCTTAGGTTAGTTAGGTTTAATTAGTTCTAAGTTCTAGGCGACTGATGACCTCGGAAGTGAAGTCGCATAGTGCTCAGAGCCATTTGAACCATCTCTATATAGACCTATTAAATATGATAAATTCTCACAGATAAGATATCCATGCTCAGAAAGCGGTTGTCATAGGAGTGACAAGAGGAATGGACATCTTAAATCAGGGCAGCCATTAAGCACTATTTCATACCACGATTGTAAGAGTACGGTGGTATAATAAGACACAAACATAGAGGAGCTTCACTACAGTTAATTGAAATTTAATCACTGGATGTTCAAAAAACACCTCTATCGGCTCAAGTTAAGCTCTGTCTCTCTGTGTTTGCAGAGAGGAAAAAGAACCAAACAGTATGTTTCTACAGTGTCCTCGGAACATTTATCATACCACCGTCCTTGGAAGGAGTCTTCAGGAACTTAGACAATTCCCAAGCAGTCTCAGAACCTTGTTAGATCGAACGATATAGCAACGTATAAAATACAGTACCAGTTCGTTAGTAGTGCCAACATCCCTTCTCTGCTAATCTAATGGTATTGGTAATTGGAAAGCCAGGAGAAGACGAAAGCATAATTAACTGACCTTCTTCCCATTTTCTACTCAGCAGGATGTGTAACGCTTAGTCTATAAATGTATGTCACTATGTGTCTGAATACTATTGTATCTGCACATATGGCTGTAGTACCCAAATTTGACTCTTGTACACTGTTCTCATGTTCTATCTCGATGGTACTTGTACTCCTGCACATATATTCAAGTAATTATCTGTCGACAGCTTTTGAAATAGTTCTTACAGGACGTGTAAAAGAAGTTTTTATTGTTAATGTAGATACATTGTTATTAATATAGATTTAATTGGGAATATCGCAAATGTGTATCAATCGCCTTTTATCATTCTTTGCTGTTTTCCCAGTAGGATTTTCACAGCATCTATGCTGTGTTACATTTTCGTCTGTACTAGTGTCAATATACTATGGATGTAATTTTTTTTATGTCGGAATCTGTCCTTTGTTAAACTCATGTAACTTCGTACCACGGTTCGACTTAAACTTATGTACACTCTGCACTGTCAAAACAAACTGGAGGGTCAGTGTCGAAATGGCTGTATGGGAGCGTACCGAAAACCCAAAGCCAATATATAAATTTAAAAAAATGTAATGAAAAACAGAAGAAGAAGAAGAAGAAGAAGAAGGTAGAACGGTTCCACGTGGTCATTGTTTCGGAACTCATGTTGACGTTTATAGAGGAGACTTTCTGTCCCCAAAATGTGTGCTCAAATTCTACAACAGATCGACGTCTACGATAGCGGCGGCTGTTCGACGACCCTTCTTGAAAACTGGAATGATCTGCACATTCTTCCATTTACCAGGAACGCTTCGCTCCTCCAGCGACCTACGGTGCTCTGCTGCTGGAAGCAAGTTCTTTGCGTACTCTGTGTAGAATCGCGTGGGTATCCAGTGTCCTTTCCTGTGTTGAGAGATTTAAACTGCTTTTCTACCCCATAGTCGCTTATCTGGATGTGTGCCGTTTTGATGCTCTTGCGTCGATTTACAGGAGTAGCTGCAGTACGGTCTTACTCAATGAAACTATTGTGAGAAAGTAATTTAGTATTTCGGTCGTCTCTCAGGGAAGAGTCTGTGCACAACATTCCTTTCTAGCGTTAACTGGCTACTGGAGTGCCGTTAATAGGCGGCGAGAAAGAGCGTGTCCTTCTGTAGTGTCGTACTGAAGGCTCTGTGACTCTGTGTCTGATAGTTAAAACCTTCTGTCCGCGATAGAGGTGGTTCAGTAGAATCTGCTGAACGTGAGGCGGCCGAAAGCAAATGCACCGCGTCAGCTACCTGAGCTCGTTTATTAACCGCAGCGTATTTACTTTTTAAGTAAAATTATTTACCTGTTCGTGTCTAACATGAAAGCATCGGAATGACTGTGTGGGCGATTCTGTGTGAAGAGGAGGCGCTGCAGCGAGTGAGCTGCAACGCCTGTTCTGAGGCACAAGTTGCTGTCACGTTAAAATTCAAAAACAATAGACTCACGCGTTATGCCATATCTTGAATACTTCTCAGATGTAAAAGTACGGTCATGTGCACCCCAAGGGAGTGCTGAGGATGCGGCTCTAAGCACTATGGGACTTAACATCTGAGGTCATCAGTCCCCTAAACTTAGAACTACTTGAACCTAACTAATCTAAGAACATCACACACATCCATGACCGAGGCGGGATTCGAACCTGCGACCGTAGCGGTCGAGCGGTTCCAGACTGAAGCGCCTAGAACCGCTCGGCCACAACGGCCGGCAGTGCTGAGGATCTCTACTTTTCACAATATACACAGCGTAACAGATATAAGTGCAGATATCTTTATATGTAGTTGGCCTACCTTAATACGTAATATGTCCCGTGAGTAAGATCCTGCAAGCAAAGAGGAACCCTGTGTGGACGACTTGTGGACACGCAGCACACTACTTGTTGCTGATGACGAGAAAAGTATCCTTGACTTTTGGCAGTTGCTTAATGAACGCCTTTGTGCAGTTGTCTGCAGTCCAAATTACACAGAATTTTTCTCCAATTTCCTGTACAGTGTCTTCCTTAACACTCCGCAAAGCTGGGGTGTTCCTGTCATAAGGAGTTGATCCTCGCCTGTTCCACACTTAGAACCGATATATTCACTAGTCCTGGGAATGTTCTTCTGGGAAAAAATATACGTTGATAGTCTCAAGTAGTCTGACGTCTTACTGAGCCCTCCTCCTCACGTGACGCCGGTTTCCTGATATTCTCGTTGGCATTAATGACAAAAATAAATAAACAAAAATAAAAAAGAACGAAAACAAAAATAAATAAATAAACTATGTTCACTGTACTTCTACTCCACGTTCCGTACGCTTTCCTTGGTTCCTGGAGGGTGTGAACCGGACGTGGTGGCCAGGCCTCGGGTTGCGACCCCTGCCCACTCTGCCCCCACCGTCCCTTTCGGAGCCGGGAACGCTCCTTGTTTTTTCAAAAGAAAAAAATTGTCACGGCGTGGGATTGCTACGCGGACGACCCTGGTTCAAAACTCTTTTGTACCATTTATTTAATTTTTTCACAAAATTATCAACTGTCCGTCCGGTCATTGAAATGTTGTTTGTACTCTTTATGTAGTTCTGGCAGTTATACTATGCATTGATTATAGAGTATGAGTCATGTAGTAAGAATACATTGTCGTCGAACGTAAATGTGACGAATAGGCAAAGTAGGCGAGAATCCACATAGACGTCTCACAGAAACAACAAATAAATGGGTGTGAACTATGTTACAACAGAGGAATTCAAGAGTCAAAATGTTCAAACCGAAACGCAACTTCAAAAACGTTAAAAACATATGTTTTGACGACTGTGCGGCTGGTCCCGGCAGAGGTTAGAGTCCTTCCTCGGGAACGGGTGTGTGTGTTTGTCCTTAGGATAATTTAGGTTAAGTAGTGTGTAAGTTAAGGGACTGATGACCTTAGCGGTTAAATCACCTAAGATTTCAAAAAAAAAAAAAAAGTTTTGACAGAGCACAGGGAAAACTGTGTGATTGTGAAAGTGTCGCGTTCATTTGTTGTACCTTACCTGACAAAGTATTATATTTTCATCATTTGCTTGGGAGTGACCACTTTCACATTCATAGGAACACCTAAACTGGGCAAGGAGGCATATCTCACCCTCCAGGCGTCTTTAAGAGATTCCTGCAGTATGACACACGCGCTGTCACTAGTGCCATGTATGACACACCAGAGGTGTTTTGCGCTGGAGAATTCGGTTGAATTGTCATCAAATTTTTGCGGTTCCCATTCGAAAGCCACTTCTTTTTTCCTTGCACCTTGCTGTTGCAAACGAACGTTACACCACGACACAGACACAAATCTGAATACAGCGAGCAGCGGAAAAAGGAAAATAAAAATCAAACATTTGGACGACGGAGCTTTTAACACGGCTCGACCACTTAACCACGACGCCACGGCTATTGGAGCCAGCTCTACGTTGCACTTATTGTGCTTGTACCGCTCACTGATTCTATTTAGCTTTTTTCACAGTTCAGTAAGGTTTCTTCCGCTTTTCGTGCTTGATATGTGTTCAGTTTTTGAAGGGCTGTCGATTGCGCCCTCTCACCACTAACTCCTGAGGGAGTGCGACGGGGAGTTTCCCTTGGAAGTGGAGTACCCCTATCAGTATAGGCTAACCGTTTTGCGTCCACATGTCCGCATCTCAACGCACGACCTGCTGTCCAAGCGAAAATAAATATTAATGGCTTGCTGTGTCACATGTACTTGGAAGCACTAACCAAACTACAGACGTGCTGCTTCTAATAGCTATAACTATTAGTCTGTAAACGAAGTAAATACTGATGTAATGTTGTCCACTACACTGTTCTCGGTGAGCAGTAAAAAATATCTACAAACTGTGTATAAGTGACCTAGTGGATAATGACAGAACTTCCGTAAGGCTTTTCGTGGATGGTGCTCTTATATACGCTAGAAAATTATAATGAATTGCAGGAAAGGAGGAGATATTGGCAGTTCACTCTCAACATAAACGTAAGAAACTGCGCGTAAATAAACACATTATGTTAAAACAAACAGTAGAAGCAGTCATGTCGATTAAATATCGGGGAGCGATTTAAAATGAAACGGGTACATACCATTAATGGCTAGTAAGGCAGGAATTAGACTCAGGTTCGCTGTAGATAGTTCCCAAGGGTACCTTTGTTCGACCAATGCTTGAATGTGCCTCGTCAGTCTGGGATCTGTATCAGATAGGGTTGATAGAAGACACATTGAAGATCGAAAGAAAACTAGCGACGATTGTTGCCCAAACTGAACTTCCCCGTGCGCAACTTCTACCAGTTTTTTTCCGTTCAGATATAAATAATTCATGTCCATATTTTGCAACTATGGTTTATTAAACTGGTAGTTCGTTAATTTTCGTACCTGACGGCATTTGTTTTCTTTGGTATTGGAAGTATTACATTCTTCAAGGAAGTCTGAGGACATTTCGCCTGGCTCGTATGTCTTGCACATCAGGTGGAATAGTGTTGCGGGTTGGCAGGAGAGCCAACACCGGGTTACAAGAGGAAACCGAAAGACACGCGTTTTAGCTCACGCAGGCTGGCGTGAGGTCTGGAACAGGACAAGGAAATTAGAATTTAGAAAAAAACGGACGTAGCTGGTGGAATACTTAACTTTAATCCATAAATGGTGAACGTCGCTCTTGACTTTACATTATTCACAGTATCAATAGTAACTGGTAAGGGCGCCTTGCTAGGTCGTAGCAATTGACGTAGCTAAAGGCTATGCTAACTATCGTCTCGGCAAATGAGAGCGTATTTTGTCAGTGAACCATCGCTAGCAAAGTCGGTTGTACAACTGGGGCGAGTGCTAGGAAGTCTCTCTAGACCTGCCGTGTGGCGGCGCTCGGTCTGCAATCACTGATAGTGGCGACACGCGGGTCCGACGTATACTAACGGACCGCGGCCGATTTAAAGGCTACCACCTAGCAAGTGTGGTGTCTGGCGCTGACACCACAAATAGTTTTGTCACGGCTGTGGTTGCCAAGAATGTCAGTGATTGTGGGGAAATGGCGTCTACTACGGGGATCTTCTTTCGACTTAACGTCCTTCAGCGCTGTGTCAAATTCTTCTCGCAGAATAGCGTCTGCCATCTCTCTGTCATTTACTTCCTATTCTCTTCCTATACTATTGAGTTCAAGTTTGTCTCCCTTATACATACCCCATACCAACTCTAAGGAAACAAAAAACAAAAGAAAAAAGAACACGCACGACGAAGGAATTGTCCGAATGGGACGTAAGTCGGTAGATGCTATGTACAAGGGACAGATTACAATTTCAGAAAAATTGGGTGATTTATTCAAGAGGAAAACCTTCACAAATTCAACACGTCAATAAGACATCGCTGCACCTCTGGCCAATACTCAAGCAGTTTTTCGGCTTCGCGTTGATGGACAGAGTTGTTGGATGTTCCCCTGAGGAATATCGTGCCAAATTCTCTGCGATTGGCCCTTTATATCGTCAAAATTACGGGCACGGCTCCGCAACCAGCTCGGGATTTTGACGGGCTGACGCGTCAATTGGACACAATTTGACATTATGTTCCTCAGGAGGACATCCATCAACTCTGTCAATCAGTGCCACGTCAATAACTGTTTGCACGAAGGCCAGAGGTGGACCAACGCATTATTGATTTGCTCAGTTTGTGAAGCCCTTTCTCTATAGTAAATCATCCATTTTTTCTGAGATTGTAATGATTTGTTTGTCTATGCATGTACATCACACCTACCGATTTCCGTACCATTCGGATAATTCTTTCCTGGTGAGTGGTTACTCCTTTCTTTTGTCTTAAGACTCTTCCTTGCTCAGTGCATACTTGGGAAAGCGCGTCTCCTGCACCTGTGTCCCAAGTACTACTGCATTCGTACCCACAGGAGGCACTTTGAGGGAGGGGGGGGGGAGGGGGGCTCCAGGATGCAGCCCGCCTGGCAGCCACGGCGCGGCAGGCGGTGGTGGGGCTGCGCCTTGCAGATAGAGCCTCGTGCGGTATGAATGCTGAACGTTTGCCACGCCGGTCATTTGTCGCGCCGGACATTTGCCACACTTGCCCCTTCGCCAGGTAGCGATCCCTCAGGTAAGGGACGCCCTTCCTCGTACTTCTTCTGTCCGCTTTCAAACCGCCGTCTCCACATGTTACTCGATACAACCAGTACGTAAGGGACCTTTTTCTTCGACATCTTGGCGAAATACAGAGCTTCTTTTCCGAAATCGAAATATTTATAACTTTTGGGAAACTGATTGCGATAGAAACAGTCCATCGCCATGGGAGCAACAAGAAAGGAACGATGTAAAGAGAATGCGAATGTACGCTAATCATTTCTTTTTGATCACTGCATTTGTGCCTACTTTAATTACTACAACTGCATGCCCAAAAGACAACAAGGAAAGAAGAAATGGATATGTGAATGTTTGAAAAGAGGAACGACATACTCCATGTTAATTTACTCTCTAAAGTGCGATATCTCTTGCGGCGAAACATTAGTTAATAAAGTGTAGCGGGACAATGTTCAAAACATGACTGAAAATACGTTCACTAAATAGAGATATGAACATCTATGATTGACATGTCACCTAAAGTCGAAGTACCATAATTGTTCTAAATGCTTCTTTAAAATTATTTTAAAGAATTACTTTACGAGGCCATCCAAATTGTAAATGGTTATGAAAACACACTTGATCTCTTAGTCACAAATAATCCTGAGCATCACGACGGATACAGGGATTAGTGAACACACAGTCGTAGCGAGGCTCAATTCCGTAACAAAGAAATTCACCAAAACTAAAGGCGAAATATATCTATTTATAAAAGCAACTAAAAATTCGGTTGACGTCTTTCTAGGAGACAGTCTCCTCACTATGTAAGTGAAGACCATATGTGGCTTAAGTTCAAAGAAATAGTATCAGCCGCACTCGAGAGATTCATACCAAATAAATTAATAAGAGACGGGAATGATCCCCCATAGCACACAAAACACGACAGAAAGCTGCTGCAGGAGCATCGAAAAGGGCAAGTATAATTTAGAAGAACGCAAGATTGGCGAAGTTTTACTGAGGCTCGAAATTTGGTGCGGATTTCAATGCGAGATGCATTTAATAGTTTCCACAACGAAACTTTCTCTAGACATGTGGCGGAAAATCCATAGAGATTCTGGTCCTATGTTAAGAAAACCAGCGGAAAGGCTCAGTAAGTACCTTTACTTCGGGTCGGGCAGCAGGTGAGGCGGAGGCGGTGGAGGAGGAGGAGGAGGGGGGGGGGGCGACCAAGCCTTCGGAGCAGGTAAAAACTTGGCAAATGTCCGGCGTGCGGTATTACTGTGGCCGAATTAGTCACAGACTTCTGACTGATCCGATGGAATCCGCTAGATTTGTTCCCCAGTGCCAGACTCTTCATGTTACTCCGCCCACTTTTAGTAGTCCATTAGAACAACGTAATGTGCAAGTTGTAAGGCGTATTACTTAGTCGGCTTCGTGAGAATCGCGTGACAGGTTTTACGCGTCAGTGACCTGCCCGTGCGTTGCGACCCTGATTGAACACAGCCTTGTGGCGCGTGATGGTCACGAGGTCAGAGTTCAAGCTCCGTACGTGGTGGATCGCTGGATCGAGTCCCACTCATCTTCCTTTTATTTACACTTTGTCTCGACGCTAGTCACATTGTTCCATAAATATTACATTTGAAGGGTCGATTGATGGAACTTTTATCGATTTTCCAATGTTATTTTGCAGTTTCAAAGAGTCAACGAGCTGTACTTCGGCTTAGGAACTCTGAAAATTCGTAGTGCATGCGGAAAACTACTTTCATCTGATACACTGCATTCCGTTTTAATTCATATTTTCCGTGTATTATGAAAAATATCATCCTGCAAATTGTAAGGTCCAAAGCACATCCGACGATTCGTACATTACCCTCATATTCTGACATAGTCTAACTCCTTATATTATTGAATAAACTTATTCACACGTTTATTTATCGATATTTCACTTTGGTTTTTCAAGTCTGTCTCTCGTCTTTGAAACGTGTGTCTGCAGATCGAAGCATTCAAGTGCTGTACCTTACACGATTGCAGGTATAAGGCATTTCAGAAATCATGACAGACAAATGTTTTCAGGAAAACTTGGATGCATTTGGTCGTTTACTTGTCGATAGTTATAAATATATTTGTTGTGATAAAAATTACCAAACAACCAAATACTGTTACGCTTAACCGTAGCCAGCTCGTGCTCAGAGTCGCAACACACCGGTATACCGTTGACGCGTGAAACTTCTCTTGCCACTTTCTCGAAATCGCATAAGTAGTACCCAAACAAGGCACGAGCTGACACGTGTGAATGACGCCAATCAATCAATTTAAGAAGTCATAGCTGCAAAATAGTGGCACGAATTATTTGCAGAACAGTAGAAAAACTGGTAGAGGACATTCCTGGTGATCATGAGTTTGGGTTCCGCAGAAATATCGGGAATTACTAGGCAATACTGACACTAAGGCTTCTCTCAGAACGCAGCTTAAAGAAAGGCAAACCTACGTTTATGGCGTTTGAACTTCAAGAAGGAAAAAGGATATACAGTAGATACAAAAAGTTCGTGTGTAGCTTGAAACACAAAATTTGTGCATGAAATTTTTCTCCCACTATGCAATCATGTTTCGTCACAATACTGAAATGAAATGACATGTGACATATCAGGCAATTTCTATGAATTACATATATTATGTCCTTTTGTGAAATATCACTCTTACAATCCAATGAATTTTACAAACAAATTAAATAAGCAACATACTAGCAGAACTAACGTTTTTTTATTAGGAATCGGACAAACCTGATAAGAAACTTCAGAAAAAAAGGTGTACCGAGTAATTATACACAGTTTTTCTTCTCATTCATTGTCCTCTTCTTCTGTATATGTTACGGGCCGTTCGAAAAGTGTGTCGCAAAAGTCTGGCCGAGGAACATGTGCAAGTTTTGTCGATCCTTCGCCTTTTTATCACTACTGAAACACTACCAGTGATGTATGCTTTCTCGTGAGCCAGACTCGATATCACAGCATTTAAAAGAATATGTGTGCTTGTTTAGTCCATCAATATACTCATAAGTAACAATCTTCCAGTCCGTATCTGATTTGTATTCGGTGTGTTTCAACTTGGACAACTGAAACGTAATTTTATGTTCCTTAGGTATACCATTTCTTGCTCTCTGAGTGATAGAGACACCTCTTGAGACATCTCTTGAAAGCTAGAATATCATCTGAATTCACCGCTTCTGAGGAGTAAGGTCCAGATACACTGCTCATTTTCATAGGCTCTCAGTATTATTTTAATATTTTAATAGCCCCGAATTCCCTGTCACAGAGCAGAAACGAATGTCCTCGTACGGGGAAATAGTGGCTTACAGTCTTCAGCATATCGTTATCAGCCTCGTTAAATAGAAAAAGAACTTGTGCATGATTTCTGTTTCGTCTATGACGTGTGTCACTAAACAGTACTAGACGTTGTACTTTTACTGTTAAATATTTTTTTGAATTGAGGTCAACAAACTTCAACAGGAGCATCCTTGGCAATTTCTTCATCATAAACGTACAGTGTTACAAGGCCGATGTTCCATACTTTGCAGAAATGTAACAACTATGCTAGATATATCTATTATGTATCTTTCAAGATAAAACCATGTTCCAGTGGGAATATGTCTGACACTTGTGCACGTTACATGGAGAGCTATCAGTTGACGCAGAAAAAATTGTTAGGTACGTCCTTTGTGCATCTTCTAGTTCATTTGTAGATTCTGAGAGAACTTTTGACAATGCTTTGAAAATTTCTCGAGTTTTCAGCCGGGTGACATCGCCCTAAGGAGTGGTATTAAGGGAAGTCGACTCCTTATGTTCAGAAGAGAGTCTTCATTTCTATTTCCTGATGGCGTTAGAGTGGGCTTCTGGAGAGCATCTTATGACTATTCAGCCATTATGGTTGGACATACTGTTCTTTATTTTACATAATTTTACAATTTAATATGTATTCTTATACTTTTCTACTTTTTGTTTACTTACAGTCTGTAATAAGTAGGTGGTAACTGCTCTTTGTAGTTTTCCTTGATGTATGTCTAGAGTATTTACTATTTTCCATGTGTGTACATTTTCTTCCGCTGGGTGCAGGCGCTGTTTACTGCAATTATTTTGCCTAATCTATTTATGTATCTGCTGTGATTGATTATTTTACCTGTTGTTGGTATTGCATCTTATGTTCTGCGTAATTATATTTCCGACTGCTGTGTGCAGAGTCTTGTTATTACCGTTTGTTTTATTTATTGTATTTTTTGAATCTTAAGTTCTACATCTGTACATTTTCTCCTACTGTGTGCAGTGGCTAGTTACTACATTTGTGTGCCTATGTTTTACCTTCATCTACACTTCCTAGCATTCTTTACTGTATGACGTGTGTACATTTAAATTTTTGTTTTTTGCTGTCTTTCTCTCAAGTGCTGAGGCGTGTCCATGTTCTGGCTGAGAGTTTCATTCTTGGGTTGAGGTCTCGGTATGTTTTGGTGGGACGAGTATCTTAATGAAGTGTTCGGTTAGGACAGATGTATATCTGTTACGGTTTACTGGTGACGTGTGCCGTGACTAGGTACTGAGTGCTTCGTCGCTTCGTCAAACTTCTAAGGAACGTTCTTTCGGTGGTGTACAGTTTTTTTCCTGTGGTTTTTGTCATAAGTAAAACTTATGAATGTACATCCGAAGTCCAATCTAGAACATGAAAAAAGATAAATTAATACGCTTCCTGGTCAGTCAGAAAGCCAGAATTTTTTATTCTGTTTTTAGTACTTTCACTCCTAGGGTTCAATAAGTCAAGGCACAGCAGTGCAATACAAAAAATATCTCCTTGGTTGGATTTGTGACTTTCTGACTGTACAAGAAACATTTTTATTTACTTTATGTTTTATCAAATCACTGATTTGATTCTCCCAGATTCATTTTGTATTCTAACTACGGTTTTATAATTATAATTCCTTTTTTTCTTCAAGGCATAGTGTTCATGATCTTATGTCATTCTTGTTTCAGGTTTTTCACATTAGACTGTTTTGTTAAATGTAGCGAATGTTAGGTTCTCTGGTGTTTGTTTATCGTGTAGACCCACATCTTACGGGCATGGATGTGTGTGATGTCCTTAGGTTAGTTAGGTTTAAGTAGTTCTAAGTTCTAGGGGACTGATGACCACAGATGTTAAGTCCCATAGTGCTCAGAGCCATTTGAACCATTTTTGAACCCACATCTTACGACGAATCATGTATTCTGCAGTCTTCCAACACAATAAAACATAATTATCTTTTAATTTACAGTTACTCATCACAAAATTTTGGCAGTCAAATCAATTTCGGTCATGTTCACCTTCAGAGGTGAATACGGGAAAGAATGCTTACACATCCTGCCAAATTACGTGAGTGAACAAAACTACACAATGGCTTTTCCAAAATACGCATGTGATGTCCTTCAGTAAGACTTGACAGCTGAGTGTGTGTGAGTTGCAAGACCGGCAAAGCGCCAGTCGGCGAGCCCCTCTCAGCGCGCTCTCGGGGGAAACATTTGCCGGTGCTGGACCGGGAACACAGCTTATTGGTGAGCTGCGACTCTTCCGCGCCGCCAGACACAAAAAGCCGGCCACAGACAGACAAATGCGTTCGCCGCGCGCGGAACAGCTGTTCGGCCGCCGTGGACGGCTGCCAGATCTCCCTGTGCCGACTCCGGCGCCGGTCCGTCGTCTGCGATGGGCCGCCTGAGCGCTCTCTCGCTCTCTCTCTCTCTCTCTCTCTCTCTTTCTCTTTCTCTCTCATCGTCCTTTTCCTTATCTGATAGTATGTGACGTTTCTGTGAGAAACGAAACCCGAAAAGCTTTTGCATTGCATTTGCTCCAGCGCAGCCAAATGACTCGTTGAGAATCCATGGCCGGCCGGAGTGGTCGAGCGGTTCTAGGAACTACAGTCCGGAATCGTGCGACAGCTATGGTCGCAGGTTGGAATCCTGCCTCGGGCATGGATGTGTGTGATGTCCTTAAGTTAGTCAGGTTTAAGTAGTACTGTGTTCTAGGGGACTGATGACCTCAGAAATTAAGTCCCACAGCGCTCAGCGGCATTTGAACCATTCGTTGAAAATCCATGAACAGGAGTGCTCAGTCTACACATCGAAGAAGCAATGACTGAAATAAAAACACGTCCACAAAGTGGACTACAGTTAAAGACGAAATATTCGCTAATAACATTGCTATCCGCAATGAGCGTGAAGAAGAGTTACAGGACGTGTCCAGTGCGATGTAATTGAATACAGCGTGAAGTCATCCGAGGAAAGACGATTGTAATGAGGCGTTACGGGTATGAAAACTGGTGACCACAAAGTGAAAGAACAACAAGTGAGGCATAAGTAGGACATAAAAAAGCGAGGGGGGAGGGGGGGGGGACATTTCTGGCAAAAAGACGTCTGCTAGTAGAAAACAGCAGTTTCATCTGACGACGAAATTTGTTAGGACTTACATCTGGAGTTCAACTCAGTGATTACTTTCTGAAGTACCTTCCAAAGTTCTCAACACAACCGGATCAAAATTGCTTTCAGTACAGAAATTCCATCAACACTTCCCACTGAAAAACATGAGCAAGTTATCGACATTTCTTCAGATTTCACATAAAATTCAAAGATAGTTTCCTCATTAGTCCTCGAATTTGGGAACTTGGTGAAGCAAGTGTATCCGCAAGTAGGTAACAAGGCCCTACGAGTTTCGCTACGTCTTATTACATTCTACTTATCTGAAGTACGTTTTCAAGAACAGTCAGTCATCAACACGAAATATAGATGGCGAATGAATCTGGGGAAAGATATGCAAGTCGGCGTTCCCAATATTGTGTAAATATTTGAAGAACTGATGATGGAGAAAGCTCATGCTTCCCATTGATTTCGTTGCGGGAAAATCTTTTTACAAGTTGATTAAAATGTATTACATCAACCGTTAATAAAGAAATAACTACTCTTACCTTCTTTTAAAATTTATTAACCCCACGCTTAGAGTCACATGTTATGTGCAAAACGAGCCGCGCGTGCTTGTGTTCAGGTCAAGGAAGCAGTGCGCGCAAAACGTTTGAAAACCGCTGACCTGTACGGAGACACTTCGATCTATCTCTGTGACTGGAAGGAGAAGCAGAATTTACATACCGCAATAACTGTAGCTACGCTTCTTCGGAATCATCTTGACGATTGTGCACGGACTCCAGTAGCCATCGGCGGTAGTGATGGCGAGCAACGGTATGTAAATTGGTCACTTGCTGCCCTGTTGTTACTTTGTAAGCTTTCAGTGTCAGTTTGTGCCCCGCTTCGAGAGCACCTGCTAACTGGGACACCAGCCCAAGCCGCGACGAGTTCTCAAACATCGAAAGCCACCCCCAACTCGCCTAGATTTATCACCACGAAAACATCAAGTTCAGACCACGAAATTTGGTTCTGGCGTCCGTCCTTTTCTACATATTAACCTTTCAACGCCACAAACATTTCTAAACGCTAGACTTGCCGCAGACCTTTGTTGAAGAAACGTCCCACCTTGAATAACCGATTCGTCATTCTGGAAATGCCTTCCACACAACAGTTACTTCATCCGAGAAAAGAGGACGAAGTCATTGGGTGTCATACGTGAAGAACACGAAGCGAGGAACAGAAACTGATAGCCGAAAGAAGCTCCTAGTGAGACTGTGCCCTGTGCAAAATGCGGTGCGGCGTTAACACACGCCGGGCCGCTCCCCGCAGTGCTTCGGCGCGACACCTCCAGCTAAGTTCGTCACGAGATTTCGGTAGTACGCTGCTGTGATGGTCTGCCCCATATTAGCACAGTGTGGTAGCACCACACCGTGGCATTTACCATCATCTTACCAGATGATTGTTGGGCGTTCGACAACTTCAGCAGTGGGGAACCGACACGTTTCTGCTGTTTGGTTTTCCCCTTTGTTGTGGGGTCATAGTGAGACACTAATCCATTTGACACGCAGATTAAACAAGCCTTCTGGATTTTCCTGGCATATATGTAACATTTCGGCTGCTGCCTCGGTTCGCCCCGCTCCTTCATTTTATTTTTTTATTTTATTTTATTTATTTATTTTTGAATTGGTGCGAACAATCGTGTAACCTAGCAAGTGGTGACCCTTTTCATGTCCAATTTTGAAAACTCATTCCTGACTGGTTGTTTTCGTTTTTCCCACTGTCGCCTCGATTGTTACAGGGCATTCCTCGAGCCCCAGCGCGTCCACTCCTCTTGCTATTCTCAGTCCTTCACAAAGGCATGGTCTGGAACCTCCTTCTCCACTATTCGGACTAGGGATGTTGATATTTTTAAAAATATCGGGAATTCGCTACATCGATATTTAACAAACTATCAATGACCGCACGCGGTACATCGACAGAAATTATCGTAATAACGATACACCTACGGAAAATATGTCGTACTGGCCAAAAAGATATCGGCTGCACATTGCAAATATATTGTCAATTTTAGAAGAAAATGGTTCAAATGGCTCTGAGCACTATGGGACTTAACATCTGAGGTCATCAGTCCCCTAGAACTTAGAACTACTTAAACCTAACTAACCTAAGGACATCACACACATCCATGCCCGAGGCAGGATTCGAACCTGCGACCGTAGCAGTCGCGCGGTTCCAGACTGTAGCGCCTAGAACCGCTCGGCCACACCGGCCGGCTGTCAATTTTAGAGATGTATACTTAAGTATTGATTTATTATTAGATATTCTGTACATCAACAAGCTAGCTGCCTGCTTACCCCCCTTGGAGCAAGAATTGGAAGGAAAACGATGCACGTTCACACCTGACGATAACCACTTTGCTAACGATGGTAACTGCAAGTAAGTGGCACAATAAAAGGTGTCCGATGGGTCCGTCGTTTAGTATCGTCACATATCGGATTTGTCCGGAACACTTCATGTCGACTTCACTGTTTATTTATTTTCAATTCTGCAAACGTCAGCGATCTAGCAGTTGTCGTGTCAAAATTGTATGATGAATTTGAGCGTTGTAGGTTCTGTTGGTAGCACCGAGCGCCAGTTACGTCACCATTTCCCCTCACACGTCTCTGCCCACCGCAAAGACCAGTCTTGTCATTTAGATTTTTTTTCATCAGTTGCGTTAAAAATTGTTTTTTAACGCAATTGGTGTGCTGTTTCTTCACATCGGATATCTTGTTATTCCATTTACAGCGCCAACCACTCCCACCCCCCCCCCCTCGCCACGCCCAGTGCAATCAGACTTCTTATTTGTGCCACATATACTTGCTTCACACAGTCAAAGAGGAAGAAAATTGGATGCCATGAAAGCTCACAAAGTAGGAAGAATCCCTCACACACCGAATGTGAAATTATGTTCTATTATGATTTCAAAATAAATACTTTAAATATTTATCGGTAATTGTGAAAAAAAATATAATGTATAACAAAAATAAACGCTTTCGATATTGCCCTTTCGATACTGATATATCGGTGAGGTAATGTGGCTGATATATCGATACTTATGGGCAAATTTCACTACATCGATATTTTATCAACTGCCCTAATTCAAACTAGCTTGACGACAGTGGGACAGTCTGTGCCACACAGCTACTGTGTCGTATTAGCGAGCATTGCTGGCACACACTTTCTACTCAGCATGGAATGCACAGCGCCTTTCCCCATTAAACGCAGGAAGTGAATTATTGTACGATACTCCTTCGGTGGCTCAGTGGAATTCACCGTGGAATATACCTTAGTCAGTACGACAAGTCATACCTGGATGATTCAGCTATGGGAAAGCTTTGTTACGACCCTTTGCACTCTGCTTTCGTATGTTTGTTGTTGTTGTGGTCTTCAGTCCTGAGACTGGTTTGATGCAGCTCTCCATGCAACCATACAGTAAAGCTGCATACCCTCGGGAATAATTACGGCTGCAGTTTCCCCCTTGCTTTCAGCCGTTCGCAGTACCAGCACAGAAAGGCCGTTTTGGTTAGTGTTACAAGGCCAGATCAGTCAATCATCGAGACTGTTGCCCCCTGCAACTACTATGCCCCCTTTTTTAGTTTTCGTCTTAACTCAGAAAGATGCTTGGTTGTTTTTGTTTCCAGTCCGGCGCACAATGCAGTACCGGTTACCGCTGGAATGGGTTCCACCATTCGATTGCATTTCATGGCTCCCTTACCCATTCCTTTTTTATTTTACTGTGACAATAGCTATATTGGGTGAATCACATAAGACGTAGCATACCTTTCATTTCGCGAACCGTTATACATATCGAAACGCTGTTTCCGTCAATTGTTAATATTTAGTAATATTTTTGCTACTAGAACTGAGATATTGAAGTAAGTACTTTTTTTGAAATGGAACCGTATACTTTTCATAGCTGCATTCGATACCTTTTGATAAGACAATTACAGTGACAAGCCGTTTGTAAATGTTGACGTAGAAACGGGTCGTTAAAAAGTTTGAGAAACATTGTAGAACATGAGAGCACGGTTGCCGAAACGGCACTTGCGGTGCCAACACTGCCAAGCAGGCAGTAAAGTAGGACTGGGCTACGAAAATGAATCTTTATTTTCCCTTGAACCAACCAACGATTTACATGCAAGTTCACCTACGAATGTTGTATATGAAAATACCTCAGAGGCTTAGGAAAGCTATTTCACATCTGTGTATCCTTCCAGATTCACGTGAGCTTCAACACGTAAGTTTGAGATTCACCCACATGCCTTGCTCATACTGTGGCATCAAGCAGTCAGGCCTGCAAGATGAGTGGTCTGCCAAGCGAGTGGATTCATTCTTATTTATCGAGTAACATGAACTCTCGTACTCACAATTTAGTTACAAATTATCTTCCTGTATGAATAATTCGCAACGGAAACACGCATCTGACTATCAGTAATTTACAGATCTCTGACTGTACACTACGCACTGGCAATACCACATTTTCTTTTTGTCTTTTATTTAACGGCTTTTGTCAACACGTGGCCACCGCACTGAATATGAATGGCGCACACATTATAATTCGGGACATTATGACAACATACAATTCGAAGGAAAAGTCCACCAATCTTTTTCTTTTCACTATATTATCTATTCCGATAAATTCTCTAACCTAAACACACAAATTCTATAACCTACAACAATAACACATGAGAAATTCCGCCGAGTGGGCATGGCCTTACATTGCTGAATCTCTATATTATGGTCTCGTAATTATTTAACGCTACGGTGCACTTTCTGGATAGGATGGTGGATCTTTTATTATATCTCACACTTCGACTCTCACAATCATCATCACGAAACTTTCCTCCAGATCGAGCGATACAGAAGGAACAAGCATAACCCACTAATCTTTTGAAACTACCTTGCTACTCTCCCATGCAAACCACACATACCCAAATTACATGACATACATCACACTGCAATAATATAGAACACTAAATAGTCACAACACTATCACTTTCAGCTTTCCCACTTCAATTAATATTTCTCCCAGTTTCACACGACACTGCCCCACTTCGTAATCCTACTTTCCTACTATGAACTCTGGAGATATATGCACGTCTTCCTGTGCAATGCAAGCCAAGTGGCGTTGCTGGATAGACGGCCGACTCACCTTGCTTCTCTCTCAGAGTTCGAATCTAGCGTCACACAGAATCATATCACGCAAAGTAATATTAAGAACGTATTCATCACACACGCGAGTCCTCAACTGATACCATGGACGAGTACTTCTCTTTATCTTTCGTCTCATACACAGTTTGAGACTCACACAGTACTCACCACGTGGAAGTACTCGTCTCTAATTTCAAGTCCTGCACACGCCATTTCTTAAATATTTCAACTTACGGTACACACGCTATTTCTTAAATATTTCAACTTATTGTACACACGCTAGTAATTCAGCTTAACTTAAGCACACGGAAGTAATTCAACTTACTGCTACACGTGGTTTCATTGTGACCGTTAGTCACTTCCGAAGATTACTACAATCCCATTAATATTACCTGCCTGACATTTAATTCTCCCCACAAAAGTTCCTGAAATAGAGAAATTATTATTTCAAACTATTCTTAAATATTCCACATGCATACCATGTCTCCACTCTTTCGTCATTACGGAGCACAACTAAAACAGGTCTTAACAGCACAAGATCCAGCGGCAGAGTGCTGAAATATGGCCGTTCTCCAGGTCACCTCGCACCTCTGTCGAGGTGGGGGAAGACCATGCTACCGTATTGGTCAGCCACATTTCAGGCGCTCAGAGCTCAGGTAAATTTCATTTCTTTGGTCCCACCAAAGGTGGCCAAAGGATCGTCTCAAAGATGATCATATATTCACATTCTCTATCTGCGGTTAGCAGACGACCATACATTCATTCATTTCACAGATCTCACCAAACTGGATGTAGGGATTTACTTTGTGGGAGTGCACATGTGATCAATTAAATAAATAAATTGTCATTCTTTCCCACACTGGTATCCGGCTTCGCTGTATTAATTGAAATTGAGTTATTTTACAAAAAAAAATGTGTTGTTCTGACAAAAATAATGAAGTATGTTGTACCTATTTTCAATGTCGGGTGGTACTGTACCCTTTCACCACCGGCTACCCGTGCAGAAAAAAATGGCATGGTACTATCCTTGCAATGCGAGGGTAGTTCCGAACATTTTTTTAAGAAAACTGTATTAGAACAAACGTAGCAAGTCACCAAAATAACCAGGAGGAGACCTTAGCCCCTGGTGACCTCAAATAGACGACCAAATGCTGTTACTTTACCAAATTATTGACACAGTTGTTCCATTATTGTACTCTCCACAATCCGGAGTAACGTACACATACAAGTTTACATCAATCCAAATGACAAATAAAACATTACATCATACAAATAAAAAAATAATGTTGAAATAAAAATTTGCTTAGTTACTGGGATCTTCGTTATTTTTATGAGTAATCCAAACTTCACTAATTCTATGACAAATAAAAAAAAATACTAATTGTACTCATGAAATTTTAAATAGCTCACCGTCCAAACACAGATCAAGTAATCTGACATTCATAAATTGCGGGGTAAAAACCTTTACACAGCAAAGTCTAAATACAATACAAAACAAAATCAACAAAAGAAAAACATTGCGTACACTAGTTACATGTAGAATGTCAGGCTCCATACCATTACTCTAAAATATACATCAAACCTACAGAGAAATAAAACTGAGAAGAAAAACAATGAAATATACCACAAGTTACATACTGGTTACGTAATATAGTTCGTCTAAGACATCATGTCATACCTAATTAACTATCGTCACTTAAGCAATTGCCACAACTACTCGACTGTGAGTTTAACCTTATCCTTGTCGACCAGTACAAATACCTGCTGCTGAGCTAGTCAGTCCATCAACTTTGATCAATACACACAGTAAATAGTTAGCAATAAGTACTTGAATCCACCAGTAGCTCTCGTATCTTACTCTACTGCTCATTTCTCTATTGTTACACATTTAGACGACAAGAACTTGCATTTCGACTAGCCTTCCGGTTAAAGGCGCTTCAGTCTGGAACCGCGTGACCGCTCCGGTCGCAGGTTCGAATCCTGCCTCGGGCATGGATGTGTGTGATGTCCTTAGGTTAGTTAGGTTTAAGTAGTTCTAAGTTCTAGGGGACTGATGACCACAGATGTTAAGTCCCATAGTACTCAGAGCCATTTTTTGACTAGCCTTCGTTACACTTTAATGTGAAATATCACCACTTTGATAATGAAAAATAAGTGGCTTCAGTCAACACACCAACAAGATCATTACTGTCCACGACATCAAAATGCATCAATTAATTCCGATATTTGTTGTGCAATGCAAACTCTTGTCCCCTGTGACAACCTTACTGACCAATGCAACAAGAGCCGCTACATTAGTATTACGTCACCGGCTATTAATTAAAGCATCATTGTACCAAATATTCTAATAAATATGCTACGTGAACTTGATAACCCAGAACAAACAAAAAACAAACACTAACTATTCTAAACACTAATGTTGATGAAATACAATTACACTTGCTGTCCTTTCAGGAATGAAACATATAAAAAAAACATTTACGCAATTACAAATACATTATCCCCTTCCGTGCATCTCGCAACATTACAGACAAAAGGATATTCTTACAGTATTTAAATACTCATTGATTACATGTATGATCTATTAGATACATTGGTAATAAAAGAATCTTTGTTCTAAAAAAAAAATCATACACCCTAGTTTTCTACACATACAACATCAACATTTATCCCTTTTCTATATACAGCCCACACGTGTGCTATTGATTGTACCTGTCGTCTCTCATACAAAACATGAAAGTGTAAAAAAAAAACAAAAGGAATAATAAGCAATCTATACAGCTCATAATTACAATATCAAATAGTAGGCTACTCTAACATCCTATCACAGTGAAAATATTAGAAACTGTTTATTCTAAAACTACAATATACAGTGAACCTTTGTGCTTGTGACAGACTGAATACCCCTTGAAAGTGTTCTAATAAAAAAATAAGAAATAATCTACACAGCTCACAACTACCTACCACATGTTATTAACTAGTAAACTACTTTAACATCCTAACACAATAAACATTTTAGAAACTGATGACTCTAAATCTACAACATACAATGCACTTCTGTGCTTGTGGCAGACTGAAATTAATATCTCTTTATATATTTTACCTTTTTTATTATATATAACATTTCTAGGACCATCCACATGTCAGATCCTGACCTGCCATCGAGGTTCATCCAAATCAAACAATAAAGCACAATAATGTTTTGGTTATGGATCGGTAGCATCCCCTTTACAGTAGTGTGCGCATTGATCACACTACTCTACGACTCTCACTCACCAGACATCACATTTTCCTTCTCATTCAATCCATTAATACACTAACAGAATAGGCCTAGAAGTCAGCTAACCTTAACACCACCACACTCACGACAACATACCATACCTTTGCTCCCTTATACTCTACCACATAACACATGAAGCTGTTTCGGAGATAGCATTCCAGTCTCCGAATTCGTCCTTTCACTCTGGCACCTCTCTCCATCGGCTTACCTCTGCATTCAATTTACCGATTATTCATCCTGCTAAATATCAACTTAGAATTGCGACATTTCATCTAAGAACAAAAAATACACAAATTATTCATCCTGCAAAGTAACTGTACACATTCTTGGTACCGTTTTGAATAGTTATACTGGCACCAGGCTTCAACAACAACAAAAATTACTTTTTTTTTATGTTGCAAATGTTATGGTAAGAATTAGATTTACACTTATATTACATCTTACGTCAGTATTCCACAACGTTCACCATCTGGATCTCATACTCCCTTTATGTCCTTTCACGTTGTGCAGTTGTCCCCATCTCGTCATTCGTATTTCGGCTCACCGTCCGTCCACTACCTGGCACTATCGGAAAAAGCGGTGCTTTGCATGAGATAGTTAACGATATTGCCTTCTGGCACAATTTGCAACTACCAAGCACGTTCTTGATCCTCCTCTCCATACTAATGAAATAAACTGATTCCCTTAACTTCTTACAGCATTTCCTTGCCCCGTAATGCCCGTAACTTAGGTGCGTGTACCAGATCAACTTGTTGACTATTTCATTTGGTATACACAACACCCAGTCCTGTGTGTTCGGATTTTTACGGTAGAAAAGGACCCCGTTCTGAATTGTATAATAGCGCGCTATATTGGCATCTAAGTTCGCTCTAACTCTGTCCTTCACCATTCTCCATGACGCGTCTTTACCCTGCTCATTCGCGATATTTGTGAGTACCGCCCCTATGTATTACTCGAACGGCACGCCCTGCATATACAATATATCATATCTGTTCTCGTTTACCTCCTCATCAAAGCATTGACCATGACCTATTGGGTTCCCTGACAACGCATCTGCCACTATATTCTGTGGCCCAGGAATATACATGACCGAAAACTGAAACTCCTGTAAATAGAGTGCCCACCTAGCGAGTCGTCTATGGTTAAGTTTGGCCGACATCATAAACTGTAGTGACTTGTGGTCAGTATGGATTTTAGTATACCTCCCATACAAATAGTATCTAAACTTACTAAAACCCCATACTATTGTCAAAGCTTCAAGCTCAGTTACCGTGTAATTTCTCTCAGCTTTGCTAAGCACTCGGCTCGCAAATGCAATAGGTTGTTGTATTACTTCTCCTCCTTGCTCTTGCTCTTTGAACAATGTTACCCCAAGTCCACTACGGGAACTGTCCGTGGCCATACAAAACTCTTTCCCTAGGTCTGGATG